>NC_136903.1:15815000-16159750 GCF_949606895.1 Notothenia rossii
TCTACATCAGCTTTAAGAATTAAGACTCCAAATTCTTTAACTAATGTTAAATGACTGCAGCATTCATCTTAAATGTAATTCTGCTACTGTAGGTGATCACTCTGGATGGCGGTGAGTTGTTAGTGGGAGCAGACATCCAGTTCAGGATCTGGAACCCCGTCATGTCCGTACTTTCAGTCCAGGACCTGAACGCCTCAACCAGGATGACGGCACAGAAGGCTATGACCTACCTCCTGGCCAAGAGGACTGTCAGGGAGATCCAAACTCAGAGAGTTAAACTGGGGGAATATCTTGTGGTGAGAATACACTGGACCTACTCTATCTGCTGACTCTTCACTGTATCAGGACAAACTAACATCCTTAAATGTTCTGTACAGGCGGACATAAATGAGATGACTCGACCCTGGGGGCTGGAGGTGGACAGGGTTGAGCTTGCTTTGGGCTCTGTACTCAAAGCACCAGAGCAAAGCCCCTCTGCACCCCTCACCATGCCCCCTGCTGTGCCTGGACTGGAAGGTGTCACTGACCCTATTCAGCAGTTGGCCATGCACTTTTTGGGTGGCATTCAACAGCCTCAACAAGGTATGGATCTACATGTCAATAACCGCTTTTGTAAGACATATACTTAATCTAATGTTGAGTAATACATCTGTTGCTTTTCCTCTTCAGAGGACTGCATAACTTTTACAGATGAGCTCAGCAGTGCAGCTCAGACTGTCATGGCCACACCACGTTCTGTTGAAGAGCTGCTGGACGCCGTCAAGCTCCTGCTCTCTGAGGCTTTGGTCCACCAGGTTGGGGCCTGCTTCCAGTTTGACGTGAGCTCGGAGGATGGACAACATCACAATTACTTTGTGGATTTGAGCCAAGGTAGTGGTTTGTATATTACACTTAATAGTGGGGTATGTCATTTTTTGTTATATTCCATGGAATGCTCTTAACATCCCGATAGCAATGAATATATTAAATGCTTTGACAATAAATACAAAAAATGTCATCTGTGGAAGCCGTAGTACTGTAAAAAGCACGACCAATCATCTGAGCCGGCCCGGCTAAAATAACTGGATGGCCTACCTGCCTGTCAGCCTTCCATCTGTGCACAAACTTATCTCGTGCCCTCATTGGTCATGTGCGCGTTTATGTGTGTTGGAGGAGGGGCTCTGTAAGGAAGTGGCAGATTTTTTCCGGCTGTGTATTTTCAAATTCTAGCGGACTCGAGCTGGTTTCTCCAAAATGACCTACCCCACCTTTAATAGAGAAATCCCATTGAGATTAGTTTATTTGAGATCCATTTGTGTAATAATGCTGATGTGAGAAGCAAACAAAAATACTGTTACATTAATATTAAATATCTCCCTCGCTCTGTGTGTGTTCCGTAGGCAGCGGTGCAGCTGGAGCAGGGTCTCTGTGCAGAGAGCCAGATGTGACACTGAGCATGAGTGACAGCGACCTTCTGGCCATGTTCCAGGGAGTGCTGCGACCGTTTTCTGCTTACACCAGTGGCAGACTGAAAATCCAAGGAGATATTGATACTGCCATGAAGCTGGAAGAACTCATAAAGTTACTTAAGAAATAGGGATGAGATTGGCATTTGTAAACATATTTATTAAGTCTTTAATTTAACCTGTACAGTGCCTGCTTTTTATGTATACATAGATTACGTAATAAACTGATTTACTTTTATGGACTTGTCTTTCTTCTCAAAACAAAAACTCTGAAGGTGTTAAGGTCTAGTGTAAGTTTTAGTTTGTACACAGAAGATTGCATGGACAATGATACAAGGTAAAATATTCAGTAAGTAGTACAGCTCAACATACCCACATGCTGCATTGTGGGGTATTCTGTTACTGTACCTATCTACTGTAGAGATTAACTGGGGAGCCCTGATCAGCCCAGCAAGGAGGGCCAACTATTTAGACCAGCCTCCTTGTTTTGCAACAGATGTCCCTGGGAGATCCAGAGTAACTGTTGAAGGTAAAGCAGAGTGAGAATTGATGTTGACATGATGGTTGGGTGGAGTGTGTGGCGCAGTCCGGTAATGGTGCTGACAGCCGGTGTGCGCTGCAGCAGCAGCAGCAGTGTGCCGGCAGTCAGACAGGCGTACTCAGACAGCAACATGGTTAGGCCTTTCAGTGAGATTCCTGGACTGTGGAAGAATGGAGCGGCCAACTTGTACAACTTCTGGAAACGGGATGGCTTTAAAAACCTTCACCGTATCATGTTGCAGAACTTCAACACTTTTGGACCCATTTACAGGTATGGAAGATTGCAAAAATAGTAGATAATAGCTATTACATGACACTACGGTATCGAATAATTAGAAAAACACCAACATAAGCAGGCACAAATAATAATGACACGTTTTAAATGCATTTTCTGAAATATAAACATTTATGTTCTTGAAAAACAGTTGTGACCGTAAATCTACAAGTCCATGTTTTCTGAAAACGAGGCTGACATGTCATGTTTGTGCCTCTTTTCCTTTTCCTTTCTTTATGTCAGGGAAAAAGTAGGTTATTACGAAAGCGTTAATATCATCAATCCTGAAGATGCTGCTATCCTGTTCAAAGCGGAGGGCAATTACCCTAAAAGACTGAAAGTTGAAGCCTGGACATCATACAGAGACTACAGGAATCGCAAATATGGGGTTTTACTTAAGTAGGTGCTCTCTTTACCCACCTGAATGAATTCTGTTTCACCAATATATTGACCCTTTCATGGAACCAAGGGTTTAACCAATCGCCATAACATTGCGCCTATTAGTTTCTTGTCTAAGTTAGCATCCAATCTGTCCACAGGAATGGAGAAGACTGGAGATCAAACCGTGTGATTCTGAACAAGGAGGTGATTTCCCCAAAGGTGCTGGGAAACTTTGTTCCTTTACTGGAGGAAGTGGGCCAGGATTTTGTGGCCAGAGTTCACAAAAAGATAACGCGAACCGGCCAAAACAAATGGACCACTGACCTCTCTCAAGAGCTCTTTAAATACGCACTGGAGTGTAAGACTACTTTTTCTTTCTTTTTCTATAAAACTATAATGTATTTTACTCTCCGTGTTGGCCAGTCCCATTTTATTTTCACATATTCTTTGATTTCTCTGTTTTACACAGCTGTGAGTTCAGTGCTGTATGGGGAGCGTCTGGGTTTGATGCTGGACTACATCGACCCTGAAGCTCAACATTTCATCAACTGCATCACCGTCATGTTCAAGACTACCTCACCCATGCTGTACATACCTCCTGCTCTGCTGAGGAAGGTTGGAGCGAAGGTATGGCGGGACCATGTGGAGGCATGGGATGGGATCTTCAACCAAGGTAAGACATTTCAAATATTGTTTGACTGTCACAAATAGACTCTAAGTTCTATTTTTTAAAAGTAACTTCTTCTAGTTTTTGATTGCAGTTTATAATTGAATTTGTATTATTTTTCAAATATCAGCGGACCGCTGCATCCACAACATCTACAGGCAGTTACGTCTGGAAGCTGGCACTCCGAAGAAATACCCAGGAGTCCTGGCCAGCCTGCTCATGCTGGACAAGCTCTCCATTGAAGACATCAAGGCCAGCATCACTGAGCTAATGGCTGGAGGAGTAGATACGGTAAGTAAAACATTTGAAAAATCCTTTACTTCTTAGAATGTGACTTATTTTTTGCTTACTGCTTGATTCTGTTTGTGTGTTTCAGACTTCTATAACACTGCTGTGGACGTTGTATGAACTAGCGAGGCACCCCAACCTCCAGGAGGAGCTGAGGGCGGAGGTGGCTGCAGCGCGGGCTGAAAGCCAGGGAGACATGCTGGAGATACTGAAGCGCATTCCATTGGTCAAAGGAGCTTTGAAGGAAACACTGAGGTGTAACAAAGATTGCATTGCCACTCATACACCATTGTTAATGATAGGCTAGGGATGGTGGATGTCAATTGTTTAGGGGCAAAGTTTGCCTCTTTAATTTATGTAGTAATACTTTCCTTACTAACTAGATGGCAATTGTGTCGTCCACAAAGTTCCGAATATAGACTTTTTACCTTGATCCCTTAGGTTACACCCGGTTGCAGTGAGCTTGCAAAGATATATAACAGAAGATATCATAATTCAAAACTACCACATCCCAGCTGGGGTAAGAGGCTGTTACAATTATATATGATCTAATTATGTTTTTGTGTTTGCTTACGTTATGGCAACTGCTTATCTTTCTGTGTTTTCTTTTGGTTGTGTTTAGACTTTGGTCCAGCTAGGACTGTATGCAATGGGAAGAGACCCCAAAGTGTTTCCCCGTCCGGAGCAGTATCAGCCCTCCCGCTGGCTGAGGACAGAGACGCACTACTTCAAGAGCCTGGGCTTCGGCTTTGGCCCCCGTCAGTGTTTAGGACGCAGAATAGCTGAGACAGAGATGCAAATCTTCCTCATCCATGTGAGATAAACAGAGAAGAAGATGTATTTCTATATTTTGTGTCTCATTTACACAGCACTGTAACTGTGTGTATTATCTCCTGTCTTTGCAGATGCTTGAGAACTTCAGAGTGGAGAAAGAGCGCCATGTGGAAGTGCAGAGTACCTTTGAGCTCATCCTCTTACCAGAGAAACCGATAATCTTGACTTTGAAGCCCTTACATATTAGTCGGTAACAACAACTTAGAGAGAAATGTTTTGTGCATGATAAGCCAGACCTTTATCAGACAATTGTAAAAGACTTCCCAAAGCATTTAAATACTAAATAACTACTGATAACCTAACATGTTGATGGAAAGCAAGGAAACATTAGGAAAGAAAAATCTAATAACCTTCAAGAACAATTTACCTCTATAATTCAATAACTAATGAAACATAACTATATGTACTGTATATTACTCAATGAGTAATTAT
Source organism: Notothenia rossii (assembly GCF_949606895.1). Taxonomy (NCBI): domain Eukaryota; kingdom Metazoa; phylum Chordata; class Actinopteri; order Perciformes; family Nototheniidae; genus Notothenia; species Notothenia rossii. Next base: position 15,819,862 of record NC_136903.1, read on the forward strand.
ACAAGTGATAGTAATGTGTAGTGTTTGTGTGTAAAATATTTCAAACAATTTCCAGATACTTTATTCTGTGTGCACATGGCAAAGGTATTTAAAAAATATCTCCAAAAGATTAATAAAATATTTGATTCAAAATATGTCTTGTAAAATGTCTTTTTTTAGTTTGTCTAAATGTATGAATTGATTTGGAATATTGAATCAAAGAAAACTGTGAGTGTTTATGTTTAGTCTGGGTCAACAGGACTTCTTCTGCTTCCTCTGTCTGCTTTGCTCATTCAATGATTCTGGTACAGATCTCTGTAAGAAACAAAAATGGCCCATGACACATAAAATAATTCATAAAGCACATGTAAAATGACAGCAAGTAGCACTCAACTGACCGAAGGAACGTTATTAAGGATTGTGGTGGACGTCCGGACGAAGCCATGCCTGTGCTCGCTCAGTTTGGTCAACCTTTCTTGTTTTTCTCTCCCCCATAAATTAGAGTTCTCCTCCAACTGTAATACATGCAAAACCACGGCAAATCATCCTCTTAAACATTAATGCAAAACTTAAAAGTGACTGAATACAAATAAAATACTGTGTGCATATTTGATATTTGTTTCACCTGAGCCTCCAGTGTTTGAACTCTTGCCTCTGCCCTCTCCAGCTTACTTAGTAAACTAATTCGCTCCTCGACTGGAAGGGCTTCTTTTCTCTGAAGGTACATGACACATTTAGATTTCAGAAACTTTAATACAATATATCAGTAGGACAATAACATTTCAAATATATTCTCAAAAGAAATCTGAGCTGCCAATCCCCAAACACTTAATCTGATGACAGTAAAACACAATTTTCACATCACACTATGTGAGTCCTGTCTATAAAGCGTAGGTGTACCTGGGCTGACTGCTGTTTAACAACTGGGGCCGGCTGCTGGTGAATCCTGTCCAGCTCTCCTCTGAGACGACTGTTTTCTGCTGCCAGGGCTGACTCTATCTCTTCCTTTCTGTTATCGGTGCCACCTACATAGGATGAAAACATGTCATTGCTTCAGCACATTTTGTTTTGTGTTTTGTTATCTCACCGCATTGAAACCACCTACCTTTTTGCCTATTTACCAAAGGCCTTCTGTCACCAGTCTGTTTACTCTTCTCTATGAGTTTGCTATCTAATGCTTTCTCCATCTTCTCAATGACCTGAAAATTGGATGGAACAAGTTTACAGAATATTATACTAACATATATTTCAAGCTGTCATAGAAAGAAGCATTCCCTGTTTTGATACAGATGAAACAGACTGTTCACCTTTTCCTGATGTTTCACTGTTGCCTCCAAGTTTGCCATCTTTGCCAAGCGGCTGTGGCAGCGCTGCAAATCCTCCTGTTGCTGCTGGTGGACTCTCTGAAGCTTTAGCAGCTCCTTCTCACTGTCGTTTTCCTGCTCAACACACAAATAAAGCTGGAGAACTATATTAACACTATGTACTGTATACACTGACATGTATTACTTTGATGTTATTTAACCTTGATCAGATCGTTATGCAACTTTTGGATTCGGTCCCTTTGAGAGGCGGCTTTACTGGTCTCATTGGCCAGCTTCAATTTAAGAGAGGCTAAGAGGAGCATAATAGGAGCATGGTAATTCTATATGTAAGCCATTTATTAGAACACATTTTCATAGGCATATACATGTTTCTTTATTTTTGCTACATAATTAGTTGAAATAAGAAAAGGCACAGGTTATTTTATAGAAGTTGAGACTCAACATTTGCTCTGTATGTAACGTATGAAACATTTCAGTGACTTTTCAAATTGAGAATGATTAGCATGTCAGTTCTGAGGCATAGACATTTGAAAGGCACAAATAAAAAAAAAACATCAATAAAACTTTTGAAATGTAATGGATTTTCTGTCGGGTGGGAGTTAAATCAGTTTCCTTTGCTTTGCTGCCAGCAGAGAGACCTTCATGAACATCCTTTCATTGAGGGTCGCAAACTGTCCTTCAGGAGATAAGGGATGAACTACCCACAAAGCTTATCTGGGTCCATGGCCAAAATGAGCTGCCTTATCGCAAAAAGGCACAGTCTGCTTGGGAATAGAAACTCACAAGGATTAGTTAGCACACAGCGAGCCACCTTCCAACATCCCTCCTTCATCTGACAGTGAAATGCCCTTAATCCATCCAATATGAACTGAAGGTTCAACAACTGCTGATTGGATAATAAACTTTATGACATTCATGAAACAAATGACAACTATTGCTTTTGCATTTTTTTGTTTGGTTTTGGTTCAGGCTTAGTTTAACGCAGGAAACATATGAATGTATATGGTTGGGTTAATAAAGCTTTACTTCTCTGCTGTGGTTACCTACAGAGCTGGGAAGTAGAGGAGTACAAATACTTTTTTACTGTACTTAAGTACATTTTTCTGGTATCAGTACTCCACTACTTATCTTTCTGACGACTTTTTACTTTTACTTCTTACATTTTTAACACAAATACCTGTGCTTTATACTTCTTACATTTTCCAAACATGCTCGTTACTTTAGTTTTAATCTGTGTTTGGCAGTGTTGGCAGTAACGCGCTACTGTAACGCCGTCATTTGGGGCAGTAACTAGTACTCTAACGCGTTATTTTTTAAATTCAGTAACTCAGTTACCGTTACTACATGGTGCGTTACTCCGTTATTTTTTTATATGGTCTCGGCTCCCAGACGTTGGTGAGCGGCGCCAACAGCGAGGCGAACAGAGATGAGAACTGTACTTAAGTACAGTACTTGAGTAAATGTACTTAGATACTTCCTGTGTCACATGCGGAGACGCTTTGTGGGCGTGTTTGTGTTTAGTTAGCCTACTAACAATACTATCATGGCGACGGCGGAGCACAAGTCGAGTTTCTCCGCATGAAGATATGCTCACTATTTTACTTTTCTCGAGCATAAAGAAAAGAATGTGTTAGTTAAGTGTAAGTTGTGTCTTGGCGGGTCAAATATCCTATCTACTGCTCAAAACAGCAATTCCAATCTGTTAAAACATCTGCAAAAACAACATGCTGGGACGAAGCTATTAGTTAAGACCACAGACCCAGAGCCATCCGACGCCACCCCACCTCCACCCAAGCAACAGCGGCTGGATTTCAACCGAGGGACTGCTAGCCAGGGAAAAGTGGATAAAGCCATTGCACGGTATGTTGTTGAACACGTGCAGGCTATTTCTACAGTGGAGTCACCCGCTTTCAGGGAGCTAGTAAGCATGATACCATGTCCGGGCGGCACACGGCATATGGGACGCAAAACGTTTTCCAACTACCTGGAGAAAGAATATACCAAAATGGATAGCGAGCTAAAGAAAACATTTGAGGGGCTGGAATACATCTCGACCACCGCAGACATTTGGTCTGTCCACAACAGAAGCTTCCTCGGGATAACATCTCACTGGATAAACCCCACCACTTTACAACGCCAGAAAGCTGCGTTGGCCTGTAAAAGGATAAAGGGTAGGCACACGTACGATCTTATTGCTAATGAGATTGACCACATTCACTCTTTGTATGGAGTGTCAACAAAAGTTACCTCCACGGTTACTGATAACGGCTCTAACTTTGTGAAAGCCTTTGCCATGTATCAACCGGAATCGCTCTCTGACGACGATAAATTTGCACTTTGAAACATATCTTTGTGTTTGTATAGACCACATTGCTTAGCAGAGTTCAGTGATGCGAATGCATGTCAAGTTGATCAACAGATTGTATTATTCTCCAATGCAGTAACAGTACTTAAATGAAGGCTATAAGGGCATTAATGGGAGCTTCTTTTTTTTTGGGAGCCCTTTTTTTACGGAACTAAAACGTTACTTTTCACAGTAACGCATAACTTTTGGTGTAAGTAATCAGTAAAGTAACTGAGTTACTTTTGAAATGAAGTAACTAGTATTGTAACTAGTTACTGGTTTTCAGTAACTAGCACAACACTGGTGTTTGGTGGTGTGATTATTATTATTCAGAGTTATTGCGTGCCTATTGATTTAAACATGATCCGTGTATCCATCATTTCCTGGTCTTCTCTAAAGAAGAGGGACCAATTAACATTTTGTCATTTTGCCGTTGTTCAGGTTCGAAACATTCAGTAGCTAACAATGACATTATTGTTCTATTAATATAAAGGGAGGTCAGTTACTCTTTAAAACAGTTGGTAGTTATGGGTACTTTTTACTTAAGTACATTTCGAAGCCCATACTTCTTTACTTTTACTTGAGTAAATACGTTTAGTCAGTAATTCTACTTTTACCAGAGTATTTTTAAACACGAGTATCTGTACTTCTACTTGAGTAAAGGATGCGTTTACTTTTGCCATCTCAGGTTACCTATATAATTAGCAATCTCAGCCCTGGTCATGACGTGGATGTCGTCCAACAGGTCTTTGCCGAGGTCCTGGTGCAGAGACAGAGCAGAGCGGAGCTGGCTGTTTTCTGCCTCCAACCTCACCACCTTTGTCCTCAGCGCTATGATGTCTTCTGCCATCTTACCCATGGCTGAGCGATAGTTTTCCACTTCCTGATGTTAAGATGTCATAGGTTAGTTTCACACCATTTAATACAATACACAGAACATTTCCAGGAAGAAAAGATGGCACAAGAATATTCCATACATTTAATGGTGATGTTTGTATATCACCACCACCACTAGATGTCTCTTCAACCCCACGTCTTTAAAGGTGTCCTCCAGTATGTAGACAACAAAACCTTTTTCTACACCAGGAGAATATGAAAACATCCCAGCAGCAAGTATGTGTTATGTGTTCAGTTTATCACAAAGTCTAAGCTTCTCAAAGAATAATTGTTTTCTGCTGCTTTGGGATAGTAGATGTGGGAAATGGGACATAACTGGAAAAGAGAGAACATTTTGTGTGTGATGTTCTTGTAATCGATTGACTAAGGCTTTGGTACAATGAATTGATGACTTGGGCTCCTCAAATCCAAAGGGACACCCTATCCTGTGAAGCTTGTTTGTCATGGGGGCTTTAAGCAGGGTGTTTGGATAAATCCTAGTCGTGCATTCACGTAGCATCTTGTGTGAAAGCCCATTTACTGAACTGAGGAGGAAAAACTCATGACAAATTCATCAGGGTATTTCAGGAAAGCAGACACAAAAACAAGACTGAATAAATACAATCTTGAGCCTTTTTGTTTGTTTTGTCTACATGTTTTGCCCTTCTTTCTCTTTGAACATTATGCAATTCCTTGGCTTTATGATTCTGCAGAGCCCTGTTATCAAGACAAGTCTCTGTGTAAGGTGTGTGCGTGTTGTCTAGCAGCTTATACACGCTCATTGTTCTCTGCTCTGACACATGCTCATTCACTCACATTGAAAAGACAGAATTGAATGGAAACTGAGAGCAGGGTCCAGCTGCATGTATGAGGAGGGGGCGACGATCATTCCAATCTCAGATGGTGTGGTTGGGACTCCCGTGGGACACAAGAGTGAAATTGAGCATCTAATTGAAAGGGCAAGGACAAGGTGACAATCATGAGTGTAGAGGAGATGGTGTCTCCACTGGGGGCCCACAGGCATGATGGGAAGGACGCCTCCCCATGATGAGTCTGGAGAGTCCAATCATGTGTCAAAACATAAAGGGGAGTCCTCCTCTGCCTGTGAATACCGGAGGTTCCCTCATCTCGCTGTGATTTGGGGACATTAAAGTTGCCTTGCTGTCATACATGCTGTCACTGTGGGACACTTGTATCACAGACAGAAGGCAGCTGGAGTGTATTGTGATAATGAGATATTTAATTAAATGCAATTATGAAGAAAACATTTCAGTCACAGGAGTAGTCATGATAAACATTAATAACACAACGGGCCAATGGCTTCCCCCCATTTTTCTTGAACCTCCTTGAGTGCAATTAGTCTAGGAAATATTCATCCTTTTTTATTTGCCATTTTGTCACTGATCTGTGATACTGCTTCACTATACTCCCCCATCCCATCCGCTTTTCCATGTCCCTGTTCACTAACTAAACGTGACCGAGGGGATTGCTCCACTGATTCAAGAGTTTAGGTATTGATTTTGTCTAATCACCTTAGTTTGGAGGTTGGTGATCTCTGCCATGCGGTGATCATCCTCACCCGTATGCAGTGGGGGTCTGAGGCATGAACACGTTTAATACAAATAATGGATTAGGGAAATAACACGTAGACATAATTTGTTTTAATCCTACTAAAATGTCATTCATACAATGATCATGACAGTAAATCCATGCCTCTTGCATGTAGCTGTTTTCCTCACCGTTGATGTGGATGATGTATATGATAGGTGTGGTTTATGTTGGGTTGCTTGGCCTCTGGTCTCTCCGGTTCTCGTTGGGCTGCCCTCTGAAGCCTTGGATTTGCTCCTTTGAAAAGGAAGCGACCATTTGGTAGGATCTGTGCAAGGGCATCATGGGATGGGAGGTTGTATCCATCCTTCAGAAAATAAGATGTAGACTAGGAAATATTGGTCACATTTACAGTATAACATGCATTTCGACACTGGGCTAGAAGTAGTCTCAGAAATAGCTCATAAGAAACATCAACCTTATGTTCTGTAACATTGTTTTACCAGATTAATACTTGACTTTTCCACATTTGATCAGAACTGCTTATAAATTTAATTTTGAACCGATATCTTCAGAAGTCTTCTGAAAAATTAAATAACTGTTCCGTTTCTCAGAAACCCCAGCTGTATAACATGGATAAAGTGGATTTTCATATGCTCTTTATTTGTAATATGTGTTGAAGTTTACAAAGAGATGTCCCTCCCAAAATCAGGATTTATGTTATTAGAGAATGTTCTTAAGGAGTTTGACCTTGGTGTGGTCTAATTGACAAAGCTTAAATAACACCACCTAAAGCTTAAATAACACCACCTAAATTAAAATATAGGTCCAGTCTGTGGCACAGAAAATGGTAAACAAATTCCTTATTTCATTTTCCCACAAATTGGTTCTAAACTAGATGATAACCAATAGTATTACTGTAGTTTACTCCGTTGGACTCTAGCATAAAGTACATCTGATTTCAGTGACATACAGGGGTTAAATACACACAATAAACCACAAGCAAGCAGGCGCAGCATTCATTTTGTAAATGTTGGCTGTCGGTTGGGCAAGCGAAGTTGTATTTTTACAGAAACCGAACGATTTTATCCCAAAAACATTGTAGCTATGCCCCCTCAGTACTCACAGTGCTTGTATGTGGCCTGTTCCATCTCTTCATCTCTTGAATATAAAGGCTGTTACATCACTATGCATACAGCACCCACTCTATAATAAGAGAGCACTTAGTCAACAGCCCTTAAGTCCTTCAACACGAGCCATGCATATACAGTGTACATTGTCAAATACTGTGGTTGCCAGGTAGCACGCATTCAAAGGAATTACATGAAAAAGAGTCATTATCTATTGTCTTCCTACAGGTAACCCACATACCTCCACATTAAAGGAGCCTACCTTTACTTCTGCAGGGTTGCTAAGTGATTTAGTCTTTTTCGAGGCCTTCATCCAACAGAAAATAGAGTCCTCATCAGAGGAGCGAGCACGTAACTGATGGTGGATGTGAGAGTCGGAGCTCTGTCATTAAATCAGAACAATCAACCTGTAACCACAACACCAGCCTTAGCAACTTTCAGGCCAAGGAGTTTAATTCCTGTTATGTACAAAATAAAGTAGTATCATGTTTCAAATTCAACCCAAAGCAAAATAATGGTAAAGAATGTATTTACAGCTTCAATTCCTAAATACCTTGTTTGCAGTGGTCTTTTTTTAATTACCTTGCTACAATTACCGTACCATCTTTACATGCTAGTATTTATTATTAATTATCCTGAAGTGAGCCAATCTGCATAATAATAAATACTTTACTTTGGTACGTTAAGTATATGTTTTTATTACTAGTGTAATTCTAAATGACTTTTACTTGTAAGAAAGTATCTCTGCACTGTTTTCTGCTGTAAATCTGAGTACTTCTGCCACGTTTCACTTTAGATTTGAGCGTTTTGTAAAGAAAATCAACCTTTATCTTCATACCTGGAGGCACAGCAGACAAATCAATTCAATCAAAGGGAGGTTCCTGATCAGTAAATGCCAGCCCCCACATGAATCTTGTCTATGGATAAACAGATTGATGGGGACTGACTAATGATTTAGTGAAGTGCTGTGCAGCACCTGTGGCTCCTTCTGAGCATTAATACCAGCTTCACTCAACTCAGTGAGAGTCTGATGTCAAATCTGTAATTCCATGATGAAGAAATACTTGATTTGAATTCAAATATAAAACTATGAAAAAGCTCATTTGATTTTTGAATACATGTTCAAATAGCAACATGTATCTCCTGTTTGTATTTTCATAACAATTGAAAGAATATACTCAGTTCTCTTTTTTCTGTGCACCTGCTTGTAAGCAAATGTATGTGGAACCGTCGATAGCACGGATCGATAACTCTCCTGCTTGGGTAGCTCATTAGGCAGGAATAGACCATCATTGATGGCACAAGATCTGATTAAAACCAAATGATTTAAAAAGGGGGCAGGAAGGAAGAGTAATATATTATGTAAACGACTGTGCCTGGCACTGCTCTTACTATCTCAATTTACTTTATCTGCAATCTGTGAAAACAATGTTATATACTGTAGGTTAATTTGTCCACACACGCCTGTTCTGCTAAATGTATGAGAGATAAACAGTGGACAGGCAATGGATAGTGTTTGACACAAATTAGCTCAACACAGCTGCCTAAAATGGCAAAAACAACCACCTGAAAAAGTTGGTTCAAATGTGAACACATAAAAACTGTATGGTATCAATATGCAGTTAGCTAAACCCAACATTGGCAGATAATTCAACACAGTTTTATGTAACCATGTACGTGAATTTCTGTTACAGCTACACATGTAAAAAGCCTAGTCTTGCAGTCTGGCAGTTTTTAGATAAATATTTTTATAACTGGCTGCTTTAATTCACGATAAATAATTCACTGCATGCTCGCAGCTATGTGCTCTGTTAGAAGACATAATCTCTTCTAATCCAACCAGGGAAAACCTGTACAAGAGAAAACACTTCCCGCAGAGTCTAATATCACATTATCATGTATGAGACCGCCCGACAAATTTACAAAATGATTCATATGCACATGTTTTGATTTGCGGTAGCTTGTCGTGTTCAGAATGCCTTTGACCCTGTTACATATAATCTGTGGAGAGCTGTGGAGGGGAGTGGGATGTGTGCTGTGTGTCCCCATGCAGGAGAGGGGGGGGGGGGGGGGTGGGGGGTAGGGGGGTACTAGGCTTTCTGTAACATCATCAGAATTCAGCACACAGCCTACAAAAATGCAGCAAATGGCCTCTTCATTTGAGTGACAGCTCAGAGCTTCAATTAGCCTGCCAGAGCAAGGCGGCTCCCGGGAGCTTTCTCTACGTCCATAATTTACACATTTTCCTGTCCACTACCTTTTTATTTCTTTCAAACCTTCATCTGACCCAGACTTCACTCTTTCTCCTCTTTTCACACATTTGACCTCAGCATCCTCCCCATCTTTCCTCTCTCTAAAAGCACTATCCCATGGTGCCATTCACAAATGACGAGCCGAGCGGAAATACTTGTAGTGTGCTAAAACACGCAGGTAATAGGTGTTGGATAACTGAATCAGAAAGGAGAAAATAAATGGAGAAAAGAGGTGGTTTGCACGCCAGCTGCTCTCCCGTCACCACAGGAATTCAGCACAGCAGTGTGGCAGCTTCTCTTTTATTACTTTGCTGCAGCAGAGACTTTAATCAAGAAATAATGGGATTAGAAAAGAGAAACAAGAGTGAAACAGTTTCACTTGCATTTAATAAAAATTCCTTTCTCAATTCTCTTAAGTATTTTAGTCTGGATGAAGTTTGAGATATGAAACAGACAGATTTCACGCCCATGATGTGTTAAATCATTCATTTTGACACTCAGTAGAGACATTGTATAGTTTACACTAAATGTATATACTTAATAATAACTCTTACCATTACATTTCTCATAGTTATATAAGACTAATATAGAGTATATAGATGAGGAAATATTAAATAAGTGCATCATTCTAGTTTAAAATGTAAACATTTAAAATGTAAGCTATCATTTATTATAGAATTGAATTGTATTTTGGAAATGTTGGAATTCAAATTCTGATTAAACACAACTTGTAATAACTGATCTGTATTTAGTCTCTATGTGCAATAGCGTTAATTCTGCAACATTACATTTCACCCAATTGTTGATGCAACCAGCTGTGACTAAAATGTGTCACCAACAAATGTAATTACTGCACTACCGGGAGACATTGAAATCTTGCTCTGTATGTAATCATAACTGGGCCCCTGTCAGCAAAACAAAATCACATCTGCAGTGAGGCGGTATGTGGCTATAAAGGTTTTTAAATTTGGCAATAGAGAGAGTGGGACACAGACCAAGGGGAGGGATAGAGAGAGATAGGTGTGTGTCAAGGGCAACATGCAGCTTTGATTCAAGGACGTGTGAGACTGCAAGCCAATCCCACTCCTTATGAGGTCCACAGTGAGACCAAAGCCAAGGATTATCAGTAAATCAACATCTGTCAATTACGGTGAAGCTTCGTCGACGCTCCGTCAGCAAACAGGACATGCACCTAAAAGCAGGGTCAGCCCTGAGCGTAATGACTGGTGTGTGAATGAGTGCAAACCGCTCAGTAACATTGATGCAAATGAAATAAAGCAACAAAAATAATAATCCAATTTGAGCAAACAGCCCATCATTGAATCATCATTCTACGAGTATGACCGAACAGTTTTGACTTTGGATATTTTTGACACTAACTGCCTGGTAATATCTATTTTGATTTATAACCATAAGCCAACAGGAAATTGGGAAGCACCAGATTTTGCACTTAAAATGTGTTCTTAAGCACAGTAGTTAAGTAATTCCACTTAGTTAGAATGATACAAGCTATTACAAGAAGAGATTAGAGTAATTAATTTTTGCATTGAGACACCAAGCCTGCCTTCAATTTGAAACAGATTAGTAAATACATACAGTGGGGCAAAAAAGTATTTAGTCAGCCACCAATTGTGCAAGTTCTCCCACTTAAAAAGATGAGAGGCCTGTAATTTTAATCCTAGGTATACCTCAACTATGAGAGACAAAATGAGAAAACGAAAATCCAGAAAATCACATTGTCTGATTTTTAAAGACTTTATTTGCAAATTATGGTGGAAAATAAGTATTTGGTCAATAACAAAAGTTCATCTCAATACTTTGTTATATACCCTTTGTTGGCAATGACAGAGGTCAAACGTTTTCTGTAAGTCTTCACAAGGTTTTCACACACTGTTGCTGGTATTTTGGCCCATTCCTCCATGCAGATCTCCTCTAGAGCAGTGATGTTTTGGGGCTGTCGCTGGGCAACACAGACTTTCAACTCCCTCCAAAGATTTTCTATGGGGTTGAGATCTGGAGACTGGCTAGGCCACTCCAGGACCTTGAAATGCTTCTTACGAAGCCACTCCTTTGTTGCCCGGGCGGTGTGTTTGGGATCATTGTCATGCTGAAAGAGCCAGCCACGTTTCATCTTCAATGCCCTTGCTGATGGAAGGAGGTTGTCACTCAAAATCTCACGATACATGGCCCCATTCATTCTTTCCTTTACACGGATCAGTCGTACTGGTCCCTTTGCAGAAAAACAGCCCCAAAGCATGATGTTTCCAGCCCCATGTTTCACAGTAGGTATGGTGTTCTTTGGATGCAACTCAGCATTCTTTCTCCTCCAAACACGTCCAGTTGAGTTTTTACCAAAAAGTTATATTTTGGTTTCATCTGACCATATGACATTCTCCCAATCCTCTTCTGGATCATCTAAATGCTCTCTAGCAAACTTCAGACGGGCCTGGACATGTACTGGCTTAAGCAGGGGGACACGTCTGGCACTGCAGGATTTGAGTCCCTGGCGGCGTAGTGTGTTACTGATGGTAGCCTTTGTTACTTTGGTCCCAGCTCTCTGCAGGTCATTGACCGTGTGGTTCTGGGATTTTTGCTCACTGTTCTTGTGATCATTTTGACCCCACGGGGTGAGATCTTGCGTGGAGCCCCAGATCGAGGGAGATTATCAGTGGTCTTGTATGTCTTCCATTTTCTAATAATTGCTCCCACAGTTGATTTCTTCACACCAAGCTGCTAACCTATTGCAGATTCAGTCTTCCCAGTCTGGTGCAGGTCTACAATTTTGTTTCTGGTGCATAATTAATGTTTACTTTACTGTAAATCTGTGAATCCCTGATCCTAATCAAACATGTATAAGTAGTGTGACTAAGCCTCTTGGGACAATGCAGCAGTCTCCACCATCCCTGAAGCCTTACCAACAGCAGGCTGGTATCCATGTCGCAGTCGGCCACAGCACAGTGAGTATCAATGACTGCTTCCCCTGCCGGCTCCACATGACCTTTCCAAAATGCTAGACAACCGAATCTTAATGACTAACACGCCAGTTGACATTTACCGAAGCAAGCTAGCTGTTGAATAGTTCAGAGAAACATCAAAATGTTAATGTAGCTTGTACCCAAAAGGGACCCGGAAGAGTGAAAGATATGGAAGTAAGAAACTTTGCATAGAAGAAGTAAACAGAAATACAGCAACAATGTTTTCAGTTGGTTTTGTAAAAATAATGTAATGGCAAAGAAGGGCATCTAGTTGAAAGTCATTCTGGGTGGCTATAATAACGATTGTCATGTGAAACAAACAAAGCTTAATAAATTAAACATCTTTGCTTGAAATTAAAAGCACGCCACATTATGTCTGATGCTGTGAAAAGGCCATGAAGATTGATGAGAGAGTGGAAGGCGTGCATTTTGTGTAATACATCATTCCTACTTTGGCAGGACTGTCAGTCGGATTGAATTTACATCAGGGGGCAGACATGTGATGCAATGATGTCAACACCCAGCCACACACTCCTCCCCGAGCCCGAGGTCACACAAGTCCACTGATGTGATTACGAAGCTCTGAGAGAAACACCAACTTCCACCCAGGAACCCGTCAGGAGATGGAGATCATGAGAACACTGTGACTGAAGAACAAAGGCCTTCATCTTGATTATCCCAGTACGGGAGAGCAGGTCAGGAGAGCAACTGCTATAAAAAATAGGGTCAATGGATCCAAATGATGACCACATAAATTATTCCCATTCCAGTGTGTACTTACTGTGGAGAAGATGGCTACTTAGAGTGCTGTTTGGTATGCACTCATCAGTCATATAGCTTCTATGCAACCTTGGAAAAGACCATTTGTCATGTGTAGAGAGGAAATAATGGCATTATCCGGGGGTCCATCAGAGGGTTAAAGACTTACATTAGCCTCACATCGACCGAGACAAGAAGAGCAAGGGGGGGCGACGGGACATTGTGCATTCTGGGTACATCATTTACATTTCTAAAATCGGATAAGAACGTGCGATAGAGAAAGTTAACCCTTCAACCCTTTTTGTGCAGCACATTCTCTGATCCTTAATGAGAAGGCCTGGGTTATTCAGCAGGGTATCCTGAAGGACAGCTCTGTATAGACGGACAGCTGAGAGGCCATTAGCTGGAGCTGAGCTGATACAAGACAGGCCAGACAATAGCTGACACTGCAGGAACAGCTTCATTGTGAAGCAACAACCGCAACACATCTGTATTCAAATCAGAGACGATTGCGCGGTTACCCATTTAGCTGAGGTGGGAACAGCAGAAGAGTCTAAAATCCATTCTACGCGGTTTGCTCCGGCTGCGGGTAAAGATACAGACCCCTGCATGACACTTCAAACACAGCAGGCAGCCCAGCCCGAGCTCCAGACGGGAGCCGAGAAGCGCAGTGCACCCCCACTCCGTCCTTATCAGAGAACAACAGGAGAACGAGGTAAACAACTGAGGAATTAGCAGTAAATAAGCCTGGTGAAAGCTGTTTAATGACTCTGCTTTCTGTTAAATGTAGAATCATGGAGTGCTTTATGCAGGGTTTACTTCCCAGGACATGCCTGTGGGGTAAGTCAAAATAGACATTTACATAAATGTCTCTTTCTTGTATTTCAGTGCCACATTATACATTAGAAAAACTGATGAAAATGTTGGTAATAATAAACACAAGCTTGGGGCTTTTCCAAACAACGTCCCTCAGAATCTTGGCTTGTGATGACCCTCAGTTTTCAAGGTCTCTAAATCACTCAGCTCTTGTATTTACACTAAGACTGAGCCACCCACTTTCATGACCCCCTCCCACACCTTTCTGGTTTGCTCTATAGTCTTTCTTCCTGCTTTTGTCTGTCAAGGCTAGCTCATATCACTTATAGTTTTGCCTACATCTAGACATGGTCAGTGCCAAGTGCCTGTTGGCTTTGTTAATTGCATTATCTTTAGAACATCTCTAACCACTAAGAGATGGGCAACAGCAACAGCATAACAGAAAGGCATTCCTGATGAAAGAGAGGAGTCATGCATTAAAGGTTGAAATCATTTGAGAAGAATATAATTTACGTAAGAAAAGGTTTTAGACCTTCAGTTAAATTAGCTTAAATAGCCGGCTTCAATCTAATTTTGGTTTCTTATTGATGTCTGAAAGTGTTTTATGAAACATATGTTGTAATGGCCAATATAGTCAAAAGCAAACAAGTCGATCAGAATCCACAACACACCTCACATTGATAATAAAAAGCCACCAGATGTCACTGTGGCCCCATTTAATCTCCCGTCAGCTGATCGACTGACAGTAACCTCTGTGTGTGAGAAACACTGCAAGACTCTGCTGTATCTAAAGCGCACAGCTGCAGTGTGTGCAAAGAGTCTGTAAAGCTATTACTATTCAGGACCAGTTCCACTCTTCCCGTCCGTTTGTCTGCAATACTCTCAAACCACAACAGTGCCCGGCGGCACGAGGCTCGGAGATTACTGTACACTGCGGCTCTGCTGGAGTAGGACTGCATATATTAAACTGCATCTGATCCCGGGGTCCAGCCTGCAGGGAGTAACAGAGCCCTGCCAATAAAAAATACATAAAGGCTTCTCACATTCGCACTGTTATTATTGAAGTTATTGCAGTGGTGATGATGGTTGGGGAGCAGTCTGACAATTAAATGCATGATAAATTTGATATCATACAATGTGGATTTCATTTTAGCCAGCAGCAGATGGGAC
This sequence comes from Notothenia rossii, assembly GCF_949606895.1. NCBI lineage: Eukaryota > Metazoa > Chordata > Actinopteri > Perciformes > Nototheniidae > Notothenia > Notothenia rossii. The sequence continues at coordinate 15,835,036 of NC_136903.1, forward strand.
GGAAGGATTCAGCTGATACATCTCAAGAAAGATACATACAACATACTTTTCCACACCCTGTTCCTTTCTTTCCTTTCTTTCTTTATCTTCCGATTTACACCTTTCAGTCAGACATCACAAAAGGGCACAGTGGAAGTATTATTGTACAATGGATCTACCTGACTGCTGCTATCAAGCTTCTGTTTGTTCTGACCGACGGGAAAAAAAGTAATCAGATTCTTTTCAGGGCAGCCATTGCACGAAATCAATACGATATAAGGGTGCCTGATGAATTTGAAATGTGTACTCAGTGTGGATATTGATCAGGCTCAGTCAGAAGACTTTTGAAAGCCCATGTAGATTTGCAATCAATATGTATTTTAAAACACATAACTCAACCCAGCAACTTGAGTAAGGAGAATGTATGTTGGTATAATAAGCCAAAACATTAATCTACTTCCCTAATATAGTGTTATGTTGTTTTAAAAAAGAATAGGAGCTGTAATTTTCATGTTGATCAGATACGGTTTAGACAACACATATTACTGATACTAACAGAGAGCAGGATGGGCGTGGTGCTCCAGCCTAAAGGGCCCCTCCTCCTGGTTGGCATTAAGCAGGAAACTCATTGAGAGTAACATGGAGCATTTCAGGATTAAAGATGTTTGAAACCATCACACAGTCAATGCATTACCGGTGTCAGAGCCATCAGCATTTTAAATACCGATTATTGAGAAACTCAAAGCGTGTTTAAGAAATAATCATTTGATATTTTTTGCTGATGTTATTTAACCTTGATACGATTGAAATTGTAGACATGGCGGTCTAGCAGAAAGCCTGTATTATTTGCGACTGAAAATATCACGTTCCTGAGAGCAAATGAGAGCTGTGTGCTGGAAGCTCCAGACTCCTTTCTAATATCATTAAGGGCGGATACACATCGCCTGGACTAATCCAGCTGTTCCCCACAATTACATTTTAGCCTCTTAGACATATCTGGCCCAGGTTCATTGCAATAGTGCTTTCCGGGCACGGTTTTATGATTGAGTTACTGGCTGTAAAGGGAGTCTCGTGAAAATACTTATGAGCCCTACTCAAAGTGAATTCAGCTTTACAAATGGTCTTCTTTTAATTAAAAGAAGACCTAGTTTTGTTAAATGATGGTCCGAATTAAGGCTAACAACCCATACCTGCCAGAACAATACACAAAGAATTACAGGAAAATAGTGGTACTATTTTCCCTTGTTTAGCTGGTAAAATACTCTGTTCCTAAAGTATCCATAATATGACACAAAAATAAATATCAACATACCATTCACTGTATTATACTTTAAAGTAAGCCAGAACAAAGTTTACAAACTGGAGCACAAGAGACATGTTTACGTAAAAAGAGGTACATAATGTAAAGGCATTTATAGAAATTAGTTCAGTCAGCAGGATGAGGCGGCGCACGTCTCAGAGACAGTCTAGCTAGACTCTCTGTTCTGTATTTTGCAAATTGAACGCTAACTCACAAATGGATGCTTTATGAACCTGGCATCTGGAGGCCATCTAATAAGCAGACTTTCCCTTGAAGCACAGCTCCAATCAGTCTCTCTGAAATAAGGGTGCTGAACTGCGATGAGAGCCAAGGACACGTAGTCTGTGTCTGGGCGTGTTTGAGGAAGACAAGAGACGGTCGCTGAGGAAATACAAGGCACTAAGCTATGCGTAGTCACACAGTCCTTGTCTTCTTAACATTTGTTTGTTCTGCTTGTCTGGGCCACCTGCCCACTGACACATGAATTATATTGTGGTGATGTTTCTCTTTGTTCTATTAAATTCTGATTTAATGGGCTATTGAACCTTTCGATCTTTCTGTTTGGGCCAGCTCCTTCCATCCGTAGCTGGACTTGTAATTTACGGCGTTGCAGCGTCTGACACACCAATCTTCTGCCTCAGCAGAGGAGTGTATTGACAGCAGCGACTGTCAGAGTGCAGCTGTGATGATGTGCCTCTCCACCCAGCAGCGGGCAACCAGTTGCAGCGTAGCCCCCTGCCGCAGTCCATGAGGCTGAGGAGAACAAAAGCATCAAAGCCCGAGCTCTCCTCCTCGCTCCTCTCTTACGGGGAGGGGCTGAGCTGTGAAGGGGGAGGCACCATGTGTACTTGATTCAATTAGGCAGTCTGTGAGGCCTCCCCCGGGAGAAGGCTGCACAGAGAGGGGCTGCAGGCCTGTCTAACAAAGACGTTCAACCCAGCCCTTTGCCCCTTCTGAATCCACCTCATTAGTCAGCCGAGTAAGTGTTGATCAACTCAAACCGTGTCCTCACTGGAGTGTGAGGAGGAGCACATCTCCTTCTGACTGTGGCTGAAGCAAGACTACATGAAACAAATATTTCATAGCTAGGATTTGTATTGCACGGGTGAGTATTTGCACTGCAGAGACCTACAGTACTCACTGAAGAGGACAAACCCCTTATTTGGTCCAAGTCGTGTATACTATAGTGTGTTAACTGCATGTGTGTTCCTAATATTCTTGCTGTAAAATGTATTATCTGCTACTGTCTGTCCGGAGTAGTCCCTGCAGCAGAAGCAGAAATTGACACAGGGATTCAGGATGAGAACAAATAAACCTGCAGAAGTAATATCTCATTCCAAGTTGTGTGTGAACATCAACAGAAGCCATATCTCTTGGCAAACATCTGTCATATCCACTATCTGACTCAGACCACTGAAAGTCCGGCAGTTTCAAAGTTTCTTCTGCATCACAGGGAATAAGTAGAGCTCTTTTTAATGTCAGACAGATAAATACGGTCAGGCAACATTAGTATTCATTTTCCGTGCTGCTGGTCCTTTGAAATGCAGCAGATGTCTGTGTTTCTGCATTTGCACGTTGTCATAGTCGCTTAGAAGCAATGGTGGAAAACGAGAAAAAAATAGAAACATCTGGTTGCTCCGTTTAATCAGTGCCACGCCATATCTGTCAACACCAATCTACTCTAAATATGTTCTAAGATAATTATAAAGAGATGTGACATATAGCAAGATGAAAAGAAAACCTGTTAATGCTTTATTGATTGTTCCTTGATTACAGGCAAGATATCAGGCTGAAATTGTTTTGGATGGTGTTTGATCCATTGGGAGACTTTTTGGTTTTCATGACATTATTAGCCACCATGCAAAAAATTAAACTCAAGTTAGTCGCAAAAGTAACTTGAGTTTACCATTGTCCCGACATATAAACATAAAAAAATGTAGGCACTGGTCTGTTCAGTCTCTACTATTCCAACTGCTGGTGTGCACTCACACCCATCCACAGGCCTACAAACCTGCAGCCTGACACCTGCTGTGCTCTGGGACCACTTGGCTGTTTCAACAATCATTGCCATCATAGGAACCGGAGATAATTACACAGCTTCCACCCACCAGGCTGGCCTGCTTCAGTAAAACCGTATTGCTCCTGTGCTGCAATAACACTTGTCTAAATGAATGCACGGCACTTTACTGCACAACTGACAGCACCCATTTATTCTACCGTCCAACTGGAAAGAAAAAACAAATTCATTTGGCACTTAAGGCCCCCACCCCTGTGAATAATGTATCACCCTTCCCTCAAACCGCAACCCCCACACCCAAATCACCACCATTATTCAACCCTCTTTTTATGATTCCCAGTTTTGAGTAACACAAATGTTCAATTAAAGCATATCACATTTATATAGAAAGAATCACTGGTGTTTGATCTCAATCTGCTCACATCAACATTGCCATCAATCTTGAATAATAATTACACTGGTCTAAAACTAGCATTTATGCACCTTGCTCACGTTAAATACAGTGAAAAGTGTCCATCTGTCATACTCAAATTGCAAATTGTACTTTAAAAAAAACACCAATTGATCTACACATTTTTCAAAATCAAGTGAATTAAGAGTTTTATCTTTAATTCTGTCTTTTACAGGTTCATGGTGCATGTGTTTGCTAGCCAGTGTCTTTGTTCACTTCACACCGTTTAGTTTATGCGCTGGGCGTCAGAATAGCAGATCTCTAACAATTATCACTTGTGCACCCAGATCCCAGTAACACCTCTCCTGCTACCCTAGGGGAGGACAGACGTTGGGCTTTACACTCTCATGTGCCCCATTATATTTATGCAAATGTGACTAAAATCAGGGGAAATCAGGGGGGCATCCTTTCCTGTAAGTGCTAATTAGCAATGAATGAAATATTGCATACATAATGCATGAAGTCCCTCTCAGTGCAGCTATACATTGTGACCTTGAACACAAGGCCAAGTATGGGTTGAAGAACCAGGAATGTTTCATTTTAATAGTAAAATAATAATAATTTGTCCTTTTCTGACTATTAAGGAACTCAGTCTGAACATTTGAAATTATGAAATGATCTGCAGTTATATACAAAACAAAAAATGTCATAATCTTAGGAAAGCGTCTTCTTGAATCACTGTCCGGGAACATATTACTTAAAAGCCTAACACACAAGAGAGCCATCCCGACTGCAAAGAGATCTATTAATATCATAAGGCTACAGCCTGCCAATGAATCAGGCCTCTTAAAAGAGCCAAACAGCAGGAGGGAGACAGACCGGCACACAGGTGGCACGACACATCACATCCAAGACTGCCACTCTGCTCCCGAGAGCTAGTAAATGGTATTTTCTCAAATCCCATAAAAAGGGACTGCATTAAGATAACAATGTTGAAAAGCAATTATTAAAGAGCAATAAAGTATGTTTAGTACCCTCTCCAGGCATGTGGCGCTCATCTGTTTTGAGTAACTGAGCTGAGAAATGAGGCCTTTGGCCCCATGGCTATCTGCAGGGCTCCATGGGTAAGAAGAAATTAAAGAATAAATGACTGAAAAAGCAGACGTTAATATGTGCTCTGATAGGGTTAAATCTTTGATGAAACAAATAACTTGTTAAGCTATAATCTTGCTTTTTAATTGAGGTTAGTGATAAGCTTAAAAGTGTTTTTCTAACATAAATACTTGAAAGCGGATAAAATGAGCCTCTAAGATGTAACGTCAAAAGTTTCAATGCCAGAAAATATAGGGAATTAAATCCATTGTAGCTCAGTGACTAATCCATTGAAGATAATATTATTTTGTATAATAGGAATCAGAAGTGTGTGGAGTATTTACTTGAAGGGGTGAACTTGTATCATATAACAAAGGTTATATGTTACATGATACAAGTTCAGGATTTGGAGTGTTTAGTGAATATACTGTGACTGGATCCTAATTGATAAGACAATTTGAAAACTTATTAATGAAGTATATGTAGGGAAAATCATCATTATACAGTATATCCATAACAATAAAGGATAAACAAACAAAATCAATGGCTGTTGTCATGACGATACTGAAACATGTATTCCCTAAAACCCAGATCATTAACTGAAGCTGTACAAAGTGAAGCAGAAGCAATGAAGCTCCCTCTGCCTTGTGTGTTGGATCAGCTTCCTGTGTAGTCATTTGCATACAACACAAACATACAGTAAACACTGGTGAAACCCTACTGAAAGGATTCAGATCATTTAAAAAACATAACAGATTTAGCGAGAATTTAGTTTCTTCATGTTCAACCTGTACATGTTTGACTTTAGTCCCGATGTCGCTAGTGTCTATGGAGTATAACTCCAACATCAGCGCAGCAGTGAACATGTAAGCGCAGTGTCGTGTAAAATGCTGCTTCAACACAAACTGCATCTCGAGGGGAAACAACCCGGGAGACCTGCAGCAAACACAGAGGAGGAGCACAGCAACACACAACAAAGTCCCAATGAAGCTTTAGGAAATTCATCAAAAAATATCAACGAACTCTAAATCCATCTTTAGTCTGCTGTAAATCTAAATTAAGCACAGCGTGTCCCTGGGTTAATAATGAGTCTCTGGGCGGGAATGAGAGGACATGATGATCAACAGTTGGCACAGGAGGCTAACCGCAGCAGGCGGTGCTGTTGTGGCAGAGCTGTGAGAGCGTGCCCAGCACCTGGCTGCCGCCCGGAGGGGAGCTGGCAGATGGCTCTGACGCTGGGGTGGGCATCCTCATATACTGAGCACGACTAAGCCTGACTCCCTGGGCCGGCAGGTGAGGACAGGAGTGCCAAACAGAGGGGTCCAATGGACAGGGCTGGAGAGGGCGACAAGGGTCACAACATGCCCCCGGCAGACAGATGTTTCAGCTCATTAGAGCTTATCAAGCCGGTCTGCATATTTCAGTGAACAACTGAATTATTTATGTCTGCAAAGTCTGCATCTTTCTGTAAGCTGTCTCTCACCCATTTTAATATGTTCTGGCTACATGCTACGATGTATAGGCGCGGCTCATGCTAAACATTGCAGATTGCGTCGGTGCCTCTATATGTTCTGCCAGGCTGAGCACTGTTTAGAAACCGAATGCCAAAAGTGTCATTTACACGCAGCCTGATGAGTGCTTATCCATGGGGACCTTTGAGCTTAAAATGTCATTGGCCGAGGCTCCTCTGAGCCCAGAGAAAGGTCACCAGTGACACCGACTCCTGAGCTCCTTATTGATTACCAATCTACCATCATAATGCCTGACACTTACAGACGCAACGGAAATTGTAATCATGGAAACAGTGGGAGGATGTATCTAGAATCGTAATGCTACGCAAAAACATGTATAATTCAATCTAAGGTCACGGATTCCCCCGTGTGTTGGTGGACATGTTTCCTACTATAAGACATATTTTGAATGTGTAAAAATAGAGATGCACAAATCTTACAAAAAGGGGAATGATAGATAAAGTGTTAAACCTTTCAGTGACACAGTTAAACCTAATCCTAACCCTGCTTTTAAATTGAAGTTGGCACAAATGTAGCAATAAGTATACATTTTAAATATTTTAGGAGCTCCAGGTAATTAAATGCCCGCATCAGACTGGCACATATTTGTTTTTAAATACTGACACAAAACTGATGACATTTTAATAACTTAATAAATCAATGAATAAAAACAAACAGAGAAATGTGCAGTATGGAGAGGCTGAGTATGAAGTGGCCTGTTGCCTGCCTGAGCACAGATGGCGGCAGAGCAGGATGTACCGACCTGTACTTTTGCCCACAGGCGCGTGCACACACACACACACACACACACACACACACACACACACACACACACACACACACACACACACACACACACACACACACACACACACACATATATACAGAATATCACATATGCATGGATGCATATGTAAATACTGCCCTCATACATACACACCCACATACAGTAGGTGATGCTCAGCCAAGTTCAGAGCTTATTGTTGAGCATAGGAACTGCAGATAGACATATTGGTCATTTAGGAAGGTGTCACACTTGTTTATATAAAGATCAGGAGTCGAAACCTAAACATACTCTTAATATCTCTAATAAAAACAGCTTCTGTCCCTTTTTAACGGTAACGCAAGACATCCAGACATGTCGATCAAAGACTGACTGCAATTCACAGAGACATCCAAGGCCAAGCAGGATAATTAGTGCGCTGAGCGATCAATACTGCTTGCGTGGGGGTTGAATGCAGAGGGAAAAAAGCAATCTAAGGTACATTTTGGAGAGAAATGCTAAGGAAAGCAAAATCCAAACAGGCGGAATATATTACAATGTGAGAGATTTGCATCAGTGGGAAGGATTGCACTCACGGTACGTAATGAGGACATACCATAAGCAGGATGTCCTGCTTTTAAGATCCATATTAAAACCACTAATATTCATAATTTATATTTTAAAGAGAGAGGTACAGAGTATATTGATCACTAACAAAAGCCATTGAGAGATCCTCAGTGAGCATACAGACAAGTGATAAAGACTGGAGACAAATGGCAAGGCGTAAAGACAGGAAGACGGATATATAGGTAGATGAATGAAGGCGAGGGTTCAGCGTATCGATCGACAGAGGAAGAGTAGAGCCCCCCCGGGGGCAGAGGGGCCTTTTTAGCACAGTGTGAGAAGAGAGGGATGACATGTTTCCTTTTTGAGGTGTTGAGGGACCGCTTGCCATCATGGCCAAGATGGAAAGATGCATGTGAGGAGAGTGTGTTGCCGTGGCGCTCTGTGGCGTGACAGACGGTGATAGCGAGTGACAAACAGAGAGCTCTGAGAGAGGAGAGGAAGACATACTGGAGTCCAGCTCCCCGCCATGACTCTGGGACGTCAGCCATGCCCTGCCCCTCCTTGCTCAGATACAGCCATCAAGAGGAACACAGAGCTTTTGATTTGATCTGGATGCTTTTTTGATACATTATCCCGTCGTCTTTCTGGAAGCACTTCAGGGGGAAACCCAATTTAAGAGGGCCAAAAAAAGCAGAACAAGCATACCTGAAGTCAGCTCTGTGCAGCGAGGTGTGGAAGAGGAAGGCGGGAGGGTGGAAAAATACTGTGGTCACAGCCAATCCTGCTGCTTGTGGGGTGGAGAGCATCATCCTTTAAAACAAAATGACAGAAAAAACATTATTAGTATTAAGAATTCTTTATTATTAAGAATTTTACTATGCAGAATATTGTTTCAAAATGGAATAAATAAAATCTTCAGATTATTCATGTCATTAAATTGAGTGATGGAAACATGGCTTCTGTGGAAAGAGAGAATTGCTCCTCGATTTCCTCGAGTGATACGATTTTGTAATGGCTTCCCCCACTGACAAAAAGGCATAAATGAAAACATGATGTGGGCGTGGACGGCCATCTCTGCTGCAGATTAAGGTTCTGACACTCTGCTAGGAAATACATTTGAGCGAACAAAATAAATAAAACATTGAGTTGTACCATTTGCACCTTGGCAACCGCTCTACTATTATTAGAAGACCGGTAGGTGCAGGAAACGTAGAGATGGAAAAGCTCCAACTGTGTCCAGACAGGCCAGACTCAAACGCATAACACAGTCTGAAAAATGATACCAGGCTCTGTATAAGACTTTAGACTCACACCTTATTCACTTCTAGAAAAAAAGAGAACAAACATGTATTAATACGAAATAAGAGTAAACATCCAGTACAGAGTATTGGGAATGAAACCACTTGAAAAGCATCTCCTGTTCTTTTCAATATAACTCTGTGTACAGTTTGACCCTTAAAATAAATAGTCTTTCAAAAAAATGCTTATTTCCTTTTTTTTGCATAAGACAATTTTGTTTTTACCTCAAATGAAGCTACAGATAGCAGCCTGTTAGCTTGTCTTAGCATAAGGTCTGGAAACAGCAAGCCATAGGTCAATCCAAATGTAACAAAATCCACCTCGAGCAAATCTGTAGCTCTCTAATTAATACCTGTTATCTACCATGTTTATTATGTGCGAAAATGTAAAAACTATAAGTTGTGCTTTTTGTGATGTTACGTAGATTTTTTGGCTGGAAGCAGTGACTTCCTAAAGTTTTGTCATCATCGTGAGGTTATCAAGAAACCTCTAGTTATGTAAGTCACTGCTCACATCCAAGAAAAAGTTTGGTCCACACTGTTTCCTGGTTTAGCTTCATATTTGGCGTACAACATGGGCGAAGCAATCTTATTATCTCAGTAAAGAAAAGCATAAAAAAGGGCCTTGGTGCAAAAATGTCACTTTAACAGATGAATTATTATTAAAGGCGGTTTCTTCCAAAATATAATCACGCCCACATTGCATTCAAACATTCAAGCCTTTTAGCTTGCAGCGCACAGGACAGTTGTCCATTGTCTCCCTTAATTGATGTCAGAGCCCCGAGGTGCATTAGTGCTCTGCAGGATGTGCGCACGCTGGTGTGCATTTGCTCCTCTCTAGAAGCACCAGCCTCGCCCACCAGCTGCACAGCCAGAGCGTATTGATTTTACTGCTCATGGAGGCAGAATAAAAGCTGGGGGGGATATTTTTTCTGACTGACTTGTTTGAGTGATATTAAGGAACAATCATGGCTGCACTGGGCAGAATATCTATTGAAGAGAGATCTTCATCGGGGTTAACAGCAGGAGAACCTAAAAGCAGGAGAACCTAAAAGCAAGATTTATTGAGCAGGAAGGACGGTAGAGAGCGGGCACATCACAAACCCCTCACACAGCCCAATCTGCAAACATAGCACATCTCTAATGGTCAGTTTAAGTTATGCAGTATCACATGCTCGCATTTAAAATCCTGCTATTCAATACCACCTGGTGGGCACAAGATCAATGAAGAGATTCAGTTCATATCAAATTCTCACTTTGCTTGATTCAGTTAGCATCTTTTTCATCTCACAGGCACAGAGCTGTTAAAATAAAAAAAATAAAAAAATGAGATTGGGTATCTTATCAGATATTCCAAGATCTAATTAAAGCCAAACGATTTGTCCACATTATAATTGCTCCGATCCAGAGCCCGTAAACCCCTCCTCACGTCTCACTGGATATTCATCACCACCAGAGGATTTAATTCATTTATCAGCAAAACGAAGGGGAAATGTGAGGATGATAATAAATATATAAACCAGCTGATGTTGGATGGGGAAAAGTGAGTTCACACCCAGGGAAGGTTGTACAGTATATGTGGTTAAAGGAAGGAAACAGGCACAATGGGCACAGCAATGTTACTGCCACAGTGGGGCAGTAGTCCATTAAAGTACAACCCAGTTCTGTAGTATGAAATCTCTCCAGCAGCAGCAGTCACTGCTTTATTCACCTAGTGAGGAATAGTGTTGAAGGTTAGTGAGGCTATCATCTGTAGATAGGAGAAAAAAAACACAGGACTTCACAAACAGTGATTACGGCTCAGAGCTCTCAAGAGGGTCCTCGATTAACAACGCTGCACAAATCAATGTTTACGACCCCCATAAAAAAACTGCAAACTAGAAAGCCCCCAAAGCTCGAATCATCCATAAAATCTGTTCTTTACACACCGTATTCAACCAGATTCAGTCCACTAGCCCTTTATCTTCCTGCTGCAACTAACCCTGCATTTTAGTCACAATAACGAAAAATAAAATAACGTGTGTAGTAGTAAAACGAGCCCTTCCAACATCATAGAAATTAATAATAATAATAATAATAATAATAATAATAATAATAATAATAATAATAATAATAATACATATGATTGAGGTCCTTTACCCTGGGTAATTAATCAGCTTGACTTACTTTCCTTTTAAAAGTAGCACAGTTAGACTAATAATTAAATGTGACCATATTTGCCATCCTACAGTACATGGTAGAAAAATTGAGAAATGTTAGTTATTTTAGTTTTAAGATTGTGGGTTTGGTTATTCATTGTATGCAATTATTTGTAGTCTGATAAAGATGGAGATTATGTTTTGGGACATGCCAAATAACACAAAATCTATTTTTGCACACGTAATCTTAATAAAAATAGCTTACAGTAAAACTAAATAAAAGAATATTAACATATTAGACATTTTTATCAGCTTTTCTTTCTGTAATACTTTAAGGTTGCACTGAGAACATCAAATCTCCCAATTATATATTTGAAGATAAGGACTGGATGTTATAAAATAATAAGAGTCGAAATAAATGATTAATACAAATACAGCAGTTGGATATTTGAAGAAAAGGCAACAGAGATTGTAATGGGATAGGCATAGTTACACAGGAAAGGGTAAAGAAAGCATGGATTATTCATGTCTATTCCCACAGTGCAACAGCTCCTTTTTGATGGATTGTGCCCGGGGCGCTGCTCCCTGCTCAATACCAACAGTCCCAGGCAGCCCAGCCTCACGCTGCTACACGCAGCCGCCATGATGAGCTCCCCCAGAAACACAGACAGGGCCAGCGGCTGCGCTCTCCTCTCTGAACGCACACATAACGATGGTGTGTGGTCTGAGGTGAACCTACATTTAGACTAGAGTATCACGAGGAGGGTAGAGGAACAGAGAAGTAGAAGGAGACAAGCTGCTGCTGGCAGTTGACTGAGCTTATTTTTAGTTTAACTGGAGCGAGGAGGTAACATAGATATGTTGTACCAATTCAATGACAGGTAGAGGTGCAGTGAAATGTTGGCAAATACATTGTCACCTTCAGTACAGTGCAGTAACATGTACTGAACATATTCACTGCACCAGTTTGTCATCCAGAAAGAGATGTTGGAGTGTGTGTCTTTGTGTGGATGTGTGAGCTCACCTGGACTGGCTCCAATTCTGAGTTGTGTAAAGGCTGCAGGGGTGTTAATGCAAGAAGCAGGAGGTGATGTTCCCAATGTCAGCCATCACTGCAAATAGAAACACAGATAGACCATTTTCTTTTTCACTATTCATTCAGATCTTTTGCATAGATAGTGTTACAGCTGCTTTTTGTCGTCGTTTTAAATGTCTGTTAGTCATGTTCTGCAGTATAACCTCCAACGCAATAGACAGTTCATTGAGTTTTTAATTCCATACAAGAATAGAAAATGAAGGAAAGAAATTGAGAAATCCTTTTCTTCCCTGCCTCCCCCAGTCTGCAGCGCTGAAATAGCTTTCCTCCTCCATGAGCTCTGAACTGAGGATGAACCTGAGATTTTTTTTCCACTTCCATCTAAAAGAGGCCTTTCAGTAGACAGCAGGAGTCGTTGCCAAATATCTCTTGGCAGAGGATTTAAAAGACGTTCAATATAAATAAATGCAACATGATGTGGGTCAATCTCAATAACAAATATTGCCTGAAGCCATCAACATCCCAGACAGCAAGTGATAGTGCAGACTTTCCGGCCTGCTGAGAAACTGAGTAATCGTGAGATTTCACACTTTCAACAAATTCCATGCTATCTCCTAGCAATCCGCTGGTGAGGATGGACAGCAAATGATGTCCTGTAATGGTCAACTAACCATTTAAAATACCTTAGCAACAGTTAAAATCCTTCACTCTGCGTTCCTGAACGTCAACCCGTGACTTTGCCGTCCTCCAATGAGCTCGCTTCGCTGCAGAGGGGAGGAGGCGGCCGTAGGCAAATACAGCAGGAACCTGAACAAAGGGACGAGGCTTCAGAGACATTGTTAGACCATCAGTATTCCCTCCACATCCACTGCTATCACTCTGCACACTCATTCCGAGCCTTATTTAGCCTTGTGTGTAATTATGCTGTCACTTAACAGGCAGACACCGAGCCCCATGTATACGCAGACCCATGCTCGACAATTATCATCAAATGAGCCGGTTTGCACACATATGCAATTTTTTACACAGATATGCACATTTTTCTGTCAATACTCCCCACAAACTAGTGGAAAATATAATGCATTAACATCCAGAAAGAGACCAGTCAAGTGCAACAGTTTCTCAAAAGGCCTACACTACATTTTCCCCTCCAAATGAATGTCTTCTTCAGCGACAGAGGGACTTCAGAGACATGCATTTCGATATGTTTCCTTCTCTTGATGTTGGGACATCAGTCAGTACTTGAAAGGTTAGCTGTACTGAACGCAGGGATAGGGAACCCACATTTCCTAAATATTCTGCGAACTATCGGGAGAAAAATGTGCATCATTGCACCTTAAAAGAGCTCTTTAATTCACTTTGAGTCAGTTACAGTAGTGTGACATTGAAAGAATACAGCACAAAAAATACATCTAAAGCACTAAAAGGCATTACATCTTTACATCAGGGTGGACTAGCGTGATATGCATTATCTGGCCAAAGCTTTACAAACAGCTTCCCAATTTTAAGATTTCTTGCACACAGCCTTGATCTCAATCAACCATGACGTCTCATATCAGTTATAAAGTAATTCATATTTTCTGCTGGTTACTCCTTCCAGGGTGCAGATTTGAGAAATCGAGGGATTAAGACAATGCTATGCTCCTGATCTCTGCATTGAGAGGAGTTTAATGCATCTGTGTTTAAAAATACTGAAATACTATTCCTGCCTGTTTCTTGTCTACCCCATTTAACTATATCAATAAAAGACCATTTAGTTTTAGAGCAGCAGATAGAGTCATATCGCCTGAAAGCATTCATGGCTTTTAGCGTGTCACTAACAATTTTAAAATCAGAAAGGATCCGCCAAAAATCATCCTAATGAAATGAGCCAGAGCGAGATAGTAACACTCGACCCAGACCGATCATGTTCTGCGTTCTGAGCTCTTTGTGCTGTAATGTGCGATCTGAAGTCGAGCCCACACAACATCACCCGATAACTCCGTCCTGTGCTCTGGTGCTGTTCTCTGGGCTGCTCACACTCCCTGTAGCCAGGCAGCCGTCGGAGCCCTCTCCTCCCGGGAGGCGCAGTGTGTGGGTTGGTGGGTGCAGCGGGTCACCTCCCGACACCCCCGCCCACCAGACTCCACTCTACTCTGCCTGTGAACGCAGAGATGCAAACATATGCAGTATGCTGATCAAATAACACTTATGGGATTTCCTATGTTATAATTAAGCCAATTTATCAGTTTTTGAGGGAACCGTTTTCTTTAACTGTACGCCACACATATGAGATCTATCTTGGCATATTGTTTTGTGCAATTTTGGGTGTGGGGGGGTTTCTAGGACATTAAAATACATGAGAACCACGTTTTTGGTTGTTACTAACAAAGTAACTTCATTATGAACTTTATAAACACAGATTAAAGCCATTGGAAAATGTTGATGGCACTGTAAAAATGGAGTCCCCTGCTTCGAGTGTATGTACAATAATCATTCATCAACTTCTTGGTACAGTATATGTTAAAAACATATACTGTGTGCACACAAGTAGCTGACTGACCAGCTTTTTAAAAATTAAAGAGAAGGCCACTGAAGTAACTGTTTTCTTTCGCAAGACGTTTCAAAACACACCTCCTCAGAAATCAGTCCAGCTCAAGCTAATCACATGAACAGGCCAGCGTCCCCCCGAACCTTTGAACAGGCTAATCAAATACGCTCCCTCTCCCTCCAGAGGCCTAATCCCTCTTAGCCAAGACGTAGAAAACGTGCCACCTGCTTCCAGTCGTACAGCTCGAGGTCTGACTGCCCTTGTGACACCACGCCGCCTCTAATCTCTTGAACAAATGCATAGCTTCATCTGGATGCCACTGCTGGATCTGGACTCACCGCAGCATACTTACTTACATATTTCCACCTTTGCTCACCAAACTCAGGCTGGCTTGCAGGCTGGGATTAATGGACTTTAACCCATTAACTATATTAGAAATTAATAAATACATTACTTTTTCTCACTTAGGCCAAAACCTCCGGAAGTATCTGCAACTTTATTAAAAGAGATAATCAATTCTGATACAAATATAGGCTAACGTGTTTTCACTGTTTTGCTTGCTCCTTGAGATGGCCATTGTGATATCTCTTCCTTATGTGTTTCTAAGTGATGAGGTACTAAATCCACTTTTCTCATGCGGAAGCGCAGAAATCCATTTTATTTATTTTTTAATTGAATTAATGGAAATTACAATTGACTACTAAAGTGAGGATGAAGCTTTCTCAAAATGCAACATCTGTTCTAGATTCCCAAACTGGCAAGGACCGGGAATAAGACATAGACAACTGGGATCACTGCACATCAACTGGCTACTGCAGTAAGAGGCCTGTGTCAAGGAACATTTGCAATGACTACATTCTTATTCATTGTCATTTAAACATTGTCTGAAGTCAGAAAAATGAACCTTACAGGGGAGTTCATGTGAAGATGTGTTGAGTTTCACAGAATTTCTATCAAGCTTGTGACACTTTTCTCAGTTGAAACAATAAGTAACGTGAAATGCATGATGATACATTTAGTATGAAACGTCATCCGTCACTGAATTGTACTTGACGTGTTAAATCCTCTAAACTATGCTGCATACATAAAAACTTGACTCAACAGTAAATAAGTAAAACCCTTGTTTGTGTTGAAAGGGCTTTCATCTTGTACATCGCCTACACAATATTTTCAGAATCAAATCAGACAAGGCTGAGATCTGAGTGCACAGAAAAAGTAGAGCAGTAGAGTTCAGATGCATCTTTTTTTTTAATCAAAGTTGCCTTTAATTTGCCGTTGCAGTATTCCATTCAGGATAACAGAGGTTGTTTAAACAAGGATGGAGATGTCAGGCTACATTAGCATCCAGACGAGCTCTGCACCCAGAGGACTCAACAGAGCCGGGAAAATCAGTCATTAAATGTGCAGACGCTCTGCGGAGCTCCACTGTCTGCTTATGGGATGCGGGGCAGCGTTTTATGGCCAGGATGCATTTACCCAAGCACAGGTTCATATTTCTGATTCACCCCGCAGATAAAGAGTCGCCTGGATCAAATGACACAGAGGCCTAGGATGATTTTGCTAAGGTTTAGTTGTACAACGATAAGAAATATATTAACGTTTCGGAATTTTGAAAAAGATGGTGTGCCGTCTTTGAAGAGCAGGGTCTTGGAAGTGCCCATTCAATATTTACAGCATACTAATAAGACACCGGCTACCAAAAGGGCTGTGCTAAAAATACACATTTGCCCGTAGTTCAAGCTTAGACTAAGATACATTATTATACTGAAGGCTTCAAGAACTGCTAACGTGCATTTCAAAATAAAAGCTCAGCACCATTATAACTTATTTTTGACAAAGTAATTTAATAAAAATCTATTTACCGCTGTGTAAAAATCAGGGAGCGTTTTTTATAAGATACACCTGTACAATCTAATGCAATTAAACGTTCTTTTTGGCCAACTCATAGAGGACTTTATCCATTAATATGGTAAAGCATAATATCTTAGTAGTTTTTGGAGTTTTTAGTATTTAGCTCCCCTCATATTGTTTATGGGATTTTAAAAATATTTTGAGTATTTGCTCACAAGATACTTTTTACGGCAATTTACGGCCTTATAGCAAAAATCTATTCAGATTCGAAAACGTAATTAAAGATGACAGCAAAACAAATTGCAAGTTACGAATCTATTCAAGTTTCTTGTTGTGGCAGCAATTATTTGAAGCATACAGTTGTCACAATTGTTGCTCTGCCATTATCTTTTGATTGGGCTGTGTTGTTTGCTACTCTGCTGACTTCAGCAGCCACATTGACTTTGTCAACAGCTCCTTGTTCGTCTATTGTAAACAAAGGATTTTTGTTGTTTCTCATTTCAAGTGCCCTTCCCCCGTCTACCTTTTGTCTCTCAAAGCCCTGGTTTGTTGTTAGAAGCCTTCAATTGGAGCCTGCCCCCTCTCCTGCCTCAAAGCCGGTTGCAGATGAAAAATGTATGACTGTATGCCTTGAAAACCTCCATTTGAAGTGCTGCTGTTCCTCTGATGCGGCCCCCGCTGATGGGACTGCGTCTGCCGCCTTCATTCGACCCGCGCTTTGCCTCACAGTGGGAGTGCTAATCAGGGAGAGAGGGTGGGAAGGTGTCCACTACACTCACTTTAACAGTATTCCCTAATCAAGGAAAAACTTCTATATTTTGCCTGTGTAGAATAATAAGACGTTGATTAGCTGCTTTTGAAAACCATTGACTTTAAATTCTGCCCCGCACAATTCTCAGTACAGCAACATGCCTGCATGTCTCTGTAGGCGTTTGTCTTATTTCTGGATAATCATACAAGAAAGAATCTTTTCTTTTTTTTTTTTAATCTCTGGCAACAGCTGTGATTTGGTGTCTGATTACCTTAATTGTAAAGGCTTCGAGCACTTTCTGGAGGCTCTTTAATTTCAGATGGAGATGTTTTATCAAGGAACACTCTCCTTTGCCTCAGTGTTAAATGAGCTCACTGAGAGTAGCATTTTCTCAAACCTCTTAGGGATATATTGGCATTTACAAAAGTCTATTTTACACGCAATAATACATTACTTCGAGGCCATTCAATGCAAAATGGCTATTTTAATATGAATAGCACACCTCCACCAAAGCTGTATGAATAATTGATAAATATTTAATGTTTAATCCCATTGATTCTGGTCCAAACCAAAACTGAATGGGCTCCTCCTTGGCATGGACTTCATCCTTTTACCATGATTCATGATAATAATAGTTTGAAACTGGTGAAAAGAATGGCAGTCAGGTATTTTGTAAAACTTCAGGTATGCATATTTCAGACACCTGTGAAGCATATCATTGAATCCCTCAGGTGAGAAGGATTTAATCACCATGCTCAGCGACAATGACAACACGTGTCACAGGGCCAAACATGTGGGCAGTTTTTCTCAAGGCCTCTCAATCACCAAGATCCTCAGTAAGCTGAAAATATGTTTTCACACATACCTTTAAATGGTTGTGAAATGTGCATATGGGATAACAACAACAAAATAGGCTTAGGAGTGAACGAGTAACACCATTTAGGCTATTTCGTTCACAAGCAGTTCATATAAGAACGACAAGAGATAATACAAATACTAAATCTCTTCAAAATAGTAAAACATAAGGATCTCCTCAGCAAAATTAGAAGATAAGATATAATGGTTAATCTGCCTCAAAATGCAAGCAACATAGTTACATAATAGAAAGTATAAATAATAAACACTTCTAGATGAATTCCTGTGTTCAAAGACCTTGGCAAAGCCTGCTTTCAAGCACCAAGTCACTCTGGTTCCTAAGCAACAGGTAATTTCACAACACATACCGCTGTACGTGCAGCAGCGGCTTTTCATAGCAGGGATTCAAGCCAATTTAAAGTCACATCTGATGGCAACCTTGAGCCACTCAATACTGTTCAAAAACCCCTGTTCAGAGCTGGGGGGTGATGTCACACTGTCACAGGAATAATAAGTCCAGGACAATGAAGCACAATGAAGCAGCATTCATCTTCAGCAGCAAGGTCTTCCTCACACCGAAACAACATTCCCCTGAACGAGCTGCCGTCTCCGGGCGCAGCCTCAGGTTACTGAGTTTAACAATTATGATCAAAACCAACTCATCACAAGCTGGCCTCCAACAAAGAGACATCAGCTTTTTAGAGGTATTACAATATGTATGTGGAAAACTATTTTTAAAACTCATTCTCAAATTAAAATGACTCAGCAACACTGTTACATGTATTCAATGTTAAATGGATGATCAAGAGAGTTAATGAGATAAAGCTTTGATATCAAACTGAAGAGACACCAAGTTAATGTAATCATTATTTTTTGAAACATTTGCAGTAAATACCAACAGGAACAAGCCATCACATATGGAAACATGAGAAAGGTTAAGCCTGGTGATTTTCCATAGTTTTCTTATTGTTTAGAAAATAAATAAATAATTGATTCAGCTATAAATACATTTCTATGTAAGTAAAGGCTTATATAACGTCATCATCTGTCAGAGATCTAATCCATAAATAATTCAAACACATCATTTTTAATTAACTTAATATCGACATGGGCACTTGTAGTCTATATACAGGTATGTATTATTGCTGCCACAATTACATTAAAAATAGTAGGCCCCTTAATGCACTATTAAATTAGAAACTACAGAGTCCAGTCGATAATATAAACAATGAAGATGTTCCTTTGTCTTCAGTAGGGACAAATGGGCTTTAGGGTCACAAAGGGAGACAATGGGAAGAAGTAGAGAGGGACTAATTATAATATATCGTTATTCTTCATATTTTCACGGTGACAATAGGAAAAATAAACCTGATTCTGTCAGTGTTTTCTATATGAATACCACTATTTTCAGTTTTGTATCTGCAGGACTCACTGATAACCTTAAAGAAATGTTTTCTTCAATGGATTGCACTTGACAAAGTGCATTTTGTGCAGTTACAAAAACAGTAAGTAATTTAATAGGATTCTTGCAACATTTCTCACTGTTTGCACTCTTATTTGCACTATGTTATGCACTATTGATTGCAGTCATAAAGCAGCCAAATTCATGCAATAAAAATGTATTTATTCATTCACTATGTTCTGCCCATCAGTCAGTACGTAGCTAGCAGGGATTGAAATGATATCCTTCCCCTTGCCTTAGACTCTGGACATGAAAAATCCCACCATTTTGGTTTTGGGAATCCACCAAAAAAAGCTCTGAGCTGCTGCTGACGGACAACAACAGCACACTAGCTCAATCTCACGGGACTGCAGACTAGTCAATAATTTACAGCAGTGCAAGACATTCTATAAGGAGGCAGAAAGATAGTGGACAGTGAAAAAAAGGAGGGAGGAAGTGAGTAGAGTAGATATGGAGGAGATTGAAGCCTAACCCCTGTTAGCCAGTGTCTGACCCAGAGCAATAAGATGTCAGCAGAGGCTTTCAGAGATCCTAGCTGTCAATCAACAAGACACTTAAGTACCGGGGAGTGGTCAAAATGGAGTACAGGAGAAAAACAATCTTCCATTTTCTGTGGATAGTGTTTAACAAAGAAATACATGTGACATGAGATCACATGCGGGGGAATCGGTGCGCTACAGGTATACAGGAGAATCAAGAGCGATGTTAGACAATGGAGCATTGATCTCTGCAGCTAAATGCAAATCACTGCAGAGAATATTGGCACGAGTGTTAGTTAGCGGCATGAAGACAGTATGAGGGATGATGTTGGATATTAAACTGGCCAGTAGCATGTGTACATCTGACAACCAGCCTGACAAATGATAGAGATAATGATCTACAAAAAACTAATTTAATCCAGATGATTTTAACCTTAAGCAACTGAAATATAGTACAGTAACAAGGTAAATCTGTGTCTTTATTATATTAAAAAGCATGTTTGATTATACAGGACATTTTATTTAACAATGGAGAAACCTGGTAAAAAAGCCCCTCTTTTGTTGCTTTAATGTATCTTCTTTTTAGATTGTACGTCTAATACACAAAACCCTGATGGGGCAGATTATGTTTTCAGTCTATATGATCCGACATTCAATGGAAACTCACATAAGGAACACACATGTACTGTAATGGTAGAGTGCAAAAACTGCACAATATCTCAACATGATACCACAGAATAGATGTTATATCAATGCAAGAACAAAGGCTTTTCTTACTTGAAAGCAAACAGCCTTAGGCATGTAACATCTAAATGTCGCTGCTTGCTGAATAAAAGGAGGCGTCTTACAAGGCTGCACAGCTCCTGTTCTCCAGAGACAGGAATTCCCAGCAGGTATAAGGCGGATCTTTTGTCGGGATCAGGGCACACTTTGAAATAATGACGCTCTCTTGACTTTCTTTATCTGCTGCGCACATCAATGGATCAGTGAAGATGGTGAACAGGGAGAAATTCAAAGACTATTTTATGTTAAAAAGTGCTAAAACATAAGTCAGTCTGAAAAATATCGTCATTTGGGGTCATTTACTAAAGAAAGACAATCTGTTTCTCTGTAGTTTAACACAAATGAACCATTCACTGTACCTGTATACCACACAGAACATTTGGAACGATGAAATACATTTATTTATCCACGATTAGAATTAGCTTCAATAACAACCCTTCTGAATTGACTGCACCTTTGGGGTCTGTTAAGCAAACGGGCCCTGAAGTGCCACTATCCTTCCCCCATATGCACGCCACCTCCCCTCTCCTCACTGGGGCACGTAAATGCAAATGACAATCTGCTGCCGTACTAATTAAGGTCTGCTGTAGGTCACGTGAAAGAGAGCTGTGTGACTCCTTGAGCTCAAAGAGGCGCTTTCATTATCCAATCACACTGTGAGCAGCCTATTGAGGCAGGTAAGGGCTGTGGTGTTATGAAAAGTGTGTCATAACTCATCTTTGAAGCAGTATCTCAGAGACTTGTATAAAAAAGAAGCGACATGATGTATTCTGCCCTGCCCAAAGCATGCCCACAGGGGGTTTCCTCACTGGCTTATCCTCAAACCTCTCCGGGAAACGTGACTCAGTTCTCCACAGCAGTCATCCGGGAAATCAATACCATGATGTCATAGCGACAGCAGGTGGATATCAAAACCAATACTGATAATACTTCAGGGAAAGCCTAATCACAAATGCAGTAACATGATATTTGAGAAAAGTGCAAGAAAACACTACCGTTATATAAATGCAATATTTAATTTACTAATGTGCATAACTAAATAGTGCTCTCTGGGCTGAAGTGCAGAAATTACATTATGCTCATACACTATGTTTTTATTAAAAGAAACAGCACACACAGTGCAAACACAGTATCAGGAAGTGACACATTGTTTCTTTGACAATCAACTCCTGTCTTTAAGAATCACCCCTCTCTTTTATCATCTGATCCTTACTATGAAACACATCAGCTCAGATTATCTGAAAGTCATTTCATTATAGATCCAACACACACACACACACACACACACACACACACACACACACACACACACACACACACACACACACACACACACACACACACACACACACACACACACACACACACACACACACACACACACACACACACACACACACACACACACACACACACACACACACACTGCAGCACATACTCCAATCTAAAAACGTTATACAACATTGTTTTTTACATTAATTACTCAGGCTTCTTTCTCGTGTCAGACCGTGTTTACGGAAACCTTATTTATGGCTGCTAGCATTCCTCCTTTAGTGTTGGATGAATACATGTCTCTTTGTTCAAAAGGTGACATGTGGAGAGCAGCCTTTTGCTAATGGAGTATGGCGTGAGTGATCTTCGCAGGAGAGCTACGCAGTGTGACAGCACTGCAGTCTCTACGTGATTTACCGTGAGCTTCAGAGAACACCCAGATTCCCGCACGTCTGGCCATTTGGGCTGAACTGACTTTTGCAAATCATCACGGTGACCAGTTCCCTGTCTTCAAAGCAGTGACCCTAATCTATTAATAGTGACAGGAGTGATAGGAGTGGTTTTAGAACATCCAAACTTTTCACTGTACAAATCAATGCATAGTTTTCACCCTTATGTTTAATAAAGCTGTTGTCAACTTATTTAAAGAGGTTGTCAAGATTCTGCATGTGATACTATCTGTTGCTACATCAAGTTGTAACAAAGGCACTCCATTTTCTATTTTCTGCCATAAATTGTCTGACTTGTTCAGAAGTAAACTATGCCATCATCTCTGTTTTCAGATAACATGCGCTTCAGTAACACTCATGAAAACCTGAATGTTTCATTGCTGCGGGTCAAAATCCCTCTGCTTACAGGAGACCATGTAGAAGAACAACACCTACTGTATGTTGATAAGAAACCATCTTTGCTTTGCTACAATGAATTATGTTATGAAAGGAAAACAGATATGATTGCTTGTGTGCCCAATGGAAGAAATGTGATCCATTTCAGTGATGACCCAGAAGGCTCCATAACTATTGCTGTTGTAGGAATAATAATGAAGACTGTCCCATGTAGAGCATACACATATAATATTAACATCTCCTAAAACTGTGTTGCCTTTCTAAGGAAGTTGTACTGAAAACTGCAGTCATTAAACCACTCTTAAAAAAGAATAATCTAGACGCTTCAGTAATGAACAATTACAGGCCCATATCAAACCTGCCATTTCTAGGTAAAATCATTGAAAAAGTTGTTTTTGAACAGTTGAGTGACTTCTTGCATTTAAATAACTGTTTCGATGTGTTCCAGTCAGGCTTTCGTCCAAACCACAGCACTGAGAATGCTCTTGTAAAGGTCTTCAATGACATCCACTTAAACACAGACAGTGGCAAAACTTCAGTGTTAGTATTATTAGATCTCAGTGCTGCGTTTGACACTGTTGACCACAACATATTACTAGACCGACTGGAAAACTGGGTGGGACTTTCGGAAACAGTTCTACATTGGTTTGAATCCTAACTAAACGACAGAAAAAACTTTGTTTCTATAGGTAACTACACATCTGAGTTGACAAATATGACATGTGGGGTTCCTCAAGGCTCCATATTGGGGCCTCTTCTCTTTAACATCTACATGCTACCACTGGCTCAGATAATGAAGAACAACAAAATAAGTTACCATAGCTTTGCAGATGACACACACATTTACGTAACAATTTCACCAGGAGACTATGCTCCAAATCAAACTCTGAGTAAGTGCATTGAACAAATCAATGACTGGATGTGTCAGAACTTTCTCCAATTAAACGAAGATAAAACTGAGGTAATGGTTTTTGGAGCCAAGGCAGAACGTATAAAAAAGTTAGCGCTGAGCTTCAGCCTGCAATGTTCAAAACAACAGATAAAGCCAGAAATCTTGGAGTAGTCATGGACTCTGACCTGAGTTTCAACAGTCACATTAAAACAGTTACTAAATCAGCTTACTATCACCGAAAGAACATATCTAGGATTAAAAGACTAATGTCACAGCAGGATTTGGAAAAACGTGTCCATGCTTTTATCTTCAGTAGACTCGACTACTGCAATGGTGTCTTCACAGGTCTCACTAAAAAATCTATTAGAAAGCTTCAGCTGATTCAGAACGCCGCTGCTCGAGTCCTCACTGACACTAAGAAAGTGGATCACATCACTCCTGTTCTGAAGTCTTTGCTTTTAATTGAACTATTCATATCTTAGACTGCACTGTAACTTTTATCCATGTATTTTTTCTTTTAATGTTTATTTCATTAACTTTTCTTGTTAATGACTGATTTTAAATGCCATTTTCTTAGTGTCTTTCATTTTTTGTAAAGCACTTTGAATTGCCTTTTGTTGAAAAGTGGTATATAAATAAACTTGCCTTGCCTTGCCTTACTTATAACTTATTTTCTGATAATTGTTGGTCGATTTCCTCTAACTCAGAGTGTCTTTATTTAAAAAGAACAAGAAATACGGCATAAAAATTGCTATAGATTTAATGTAACATTCCTCTGACACAGATGAACAAAATGGAAAGCTTTAACTTTAAACTAGTGTATTGTATTGCTTTATATAGTGAGATAATATTGTCAATCACCACATTTTCAACTAATTTTAGTCTACTTGCTATGCAAACACAAGAACACTCCATTTATATTTATAAAATGAAAATTCATGATTTAAACGCACACATGAAAATATGTAAGTCTAGCCATTACAAAGCCTCCTCGTGTAGCCTTAGAAATATCTCAACATCACAGATAGTTTCTGTTTCTTGAAATCATAGCAGGATATTCCCCACATCTGTTGATCTCTGAGACAGGCTCTTGATTCAGCCTCGTTTCAGCAGAGACGTGTGAAAGTCAAGCGGCTCTGAACACACAGTGAGACGTGTCTGCAGCTCCAGACTATGAATACATTATTCATCAGAAAAATAGCTTGCAACGCTTTGAAAAATGGTCAGACTCGGGCCAGTGGCAGTAATAATGCAAAAGGCACGCAAAATAACCAAACATTGGATTTACAAACCGCATGAAAGGGTCACTTAAGCTTTGATTCTAGCTATGGAAAATAGACATTCTTTTTTTATCCAATACATTGTCAAATGTTACTTTTTGTTTTTGAACACAGTGGTGATGAGAGCAACCAGAATCCTAAAATAAAAAGGTAGGATTTTTTACATTTAATGCTGCACTTGGCTTTTAACACAAACAGAACTCTATTGTATTTATATGATAAGAATCAATATTTCTCTGCCCCTAATTAACTCATAGGACAATTTTGACAAATTTCATATTTTGTTTTTGTTGGGAATGCTTGGGTGAAATTGCATTGCATGATTAAAAACTGAGATGTGTGAAATGCAAATCCTCATCAGTATGAAACGGGACATGTTGCTTAAACAGCAACATTCATATTCATAGCCCGTTTTCTGGGATAAATTGTGTGTGTTTCATTTTCCTTTTCCTAAATTAGACATTTGTTTTGTTACCCTGTGTAAGTGTAGTTTATTGGCCTTCCTTTAACAGTGATGGAATATCAATCTTAACGAGCAAAGTACAACACAAAAACAAACAAAGAAAATCTGACTCTCAGTAAAAAAAGGTCATGAATGATATCCAAATGATTAAACTGTCAACGCTCCAGTTTAAGAGGTCACAAGATAAACCTGCATCTTCAGAAAATTCAACAACAAACCAAAAATCCACCGTGCACATGAATTGCCAAATCCTTTAAATTAATGCTCACACAGACCACCCAAACAAAACACACACACACACACACACACACACACACACACACACACACACACACACACACACACACACACACACACACACACACACACACACACACACACACACACACACACACACACACACACACACACACACACACACACACACACACACACACACACACACACACACACACACACACACACACACACACACACACACACAGAATGACAACATAGAGGCCATGGCAAGGACATCATCTATCACACTGACACACACAACACCCCAACATCACACAGACATCACACACACCAACACACACACACCATCTAAAAGAGCAATAAATACTCAAGCAGAGAGAATCCCTGCTCTGGTTGCTTTACAAACTGTGTGTCATGCTGTTTATCTCACTACAGAGTATGATACAGTAACATAAACCAGATAAACAGTTATTTAAATACACCAGTACAATTTTATAACAGCCACAAAATGAATTGCATCCTTGTAAAGCTTAAATGGTTCGGTATTGGGGAAACTGTCACGGAAGTATCGGTTCATTTGTAATTTCCTTGCATTATATTGTACTAGTTAATATTTGTCCACCACTATTTATACACATTAAAAAATAAATAAACCGGCAAGTCAGATAACACACAGCTGTGATGTCTAGTAAGTATTTATCCTGTAAAACATTTGATGTTAACTGTCTTCTAAGATAAACAGATCATGAAAATCAAATCAAATTCTTGAGTGTGTGCCGTGTGTTTGCCAAGGTTCTCCGAGCGGTTATATAAAGAGGATTATTACACAGAAACTCAAACACGATCCTGCCTCAGCGCCATAAATCCAGGTGGCCTGTCAGGCGGTCACAGCAGGAACGTGACGGACTGAGCGCTGCACACCAGCGTGTCTGTGGCAAAGTGATCATGACCACTTTAATAACTATCAGGAAGATTTGTACTTGTCACAGGCTCCTTAGATATAACATCCCATTCTCCGTGCTCATAAGCTGGGAAATAAATCTTTCACTCCCCGGCCTACTACAATAACAGCAATATATCAAAACAGAAACGACCTGTGGGACTGAAATTGATTTCCTTTTTTTTCTAGTGCTCGTTTAAATTCAATCAACTTTGGATGTCAAAATGCAATATCTACCACAGATTATTAAAATCCATTAGAAGTCAGAGCGCTATCTGGACCTAAAAAATCAGTATCAACTGTATTGCTGTTTATGCCAACATTGTAATTCCCCAAAATGTAGATCATTTATTTGTTGCCTATGAAGCTCCACCTTCATATTGCTTCTTTAAGAAGGGTGATGTTTTGGTTCCAACTGACAATGGCTATCAGGAAAATTACCCTTTATTTTTTTTTTTATTCAAAATAATAAGATGTCAACATTCAAAAACCAACGACACCAAAAGCAACAGCAAAAATGGCCAATATCGAGGTTTCAAAACTGTCTTCCACAAACCAACGAGTCACAAAACAGTTGCTTCATTCACTTACTTTATCCATTATAAACTTCCAACTCTCTCATCGGATTAAAAAACTTTACAGGACACAGGGAGCTGTCAAATGTGGACAAATAGTCAGATTTTATAAATCTTTTTCAGTACATAATTAATATAGTATGGGCTTGTTGAAAAAAGTGTTTCTTGTATTAGTCAGTAAAGCATTAGAAGTTGACAGCATGTCTCCTAGCAACACCGGGCCTCAGATGTCAGTCAACTGAACACCCGCTCCCAAAGGCCTGAACTTAAACATTTTTACAACAAATATGTCTGAAATCGGTTTCAGCCTCTTATATGCAGCTTCATTGTAGATCCTACACCAAAAGTGAGAATAATTTAGATCTCTCTTCATCTTGAAAACGACAACACAGTTGTGATTTTCGTGTATAAATGTACAGTTACATTTAAATGTCATACTATCCCATCTAAACTAGAATGTAAACAACAATGTAAACAGTACACATGGACTCATATTTACCCATGGCCCTGTGCCAAAGTGTAAATTATGAATTAAACATCCTGATGTAAATCCAAGCTGTTTTTAAACCAAGCCAAATGTGTAGAGCGGGATGGCGCGTGCTGGAATATGCTTACACTGACTGAAATTGTACTGAAATGTACAACTGGCCGACGCAATTCAACTTCATCATAGCTGTCAACAGAGATAAGCAGTTCTTTCATGTCCGCTCAAATGTAGATTTTCTTCCACCTCGAACACACGCAAATCCAATTATGATCTAATTGAGTGTTACAAGGCTCATTGATTATGACAGAGGCAGTGCAGCAGACTGAGCCGGAGAAAAATATCCACAGTAATTAGCCCCCTGCACCCAGGAGGCCTTCAGCAGGCATGATTTAATAGTACTGAGGCAATAGTTCTCGATATTACTCAATTTGAATTGACTTGACCAACAATGAAATGCCAGGATTTCAAAGCAGATACACTTCTATCTTAAATCAAAGCTAGACTGCGTTTTGAAAACTATTACAAGCTCTGAAGTATAGTTCTAATAATGTCTATTAGACTATTTCATTGTTCTCTGAATAAAGAAAGCTGTGTTGGCGGATTGCTAACTCAGTTTTCAAAAGAGAAACCGGAGTCAGCTGGTTAATAACAATGATGATGTGTTTTTCCTCATGGTACTTAGGTTCCTCAAGAGTTATTTTGAGTCCGTATACCGAAATGCTGGGAAACAGCAATAGGATGTACTCACTTAAGTAAGTCATGAGCAGGTGATCTTTGGTTGCTGTGTGGAGGAACTCTTGATAACGGATAAAAGCTTGCACTTGAGATTCCTACTCCAGTGTCCCTTGCAGGAAGCTAGAAAAAGAGAAGAATAACAAACAGGTCTTAGATTCAAACTATTGGACACACCAGCTCTGTAACCCCTAAGGGTAAATCCTAAAATACAAATTGTTGTGTTACGATGAACGTAAACAGAATCTAATTTGAATAGAGACACTGTTGCACTAATGAGACAGTATAAAATGCTATTGCAGGACACCAATGTGAACAAATTGTTGATATAATTATGTCAATTTTAAGAGCGACATTTTTAATGCTCACTATTACTGGAACTGGATTTGAGGGAATGAGATTGTGAGTTTTGTTGTGAAACTCACAGCTGTGTTTTAGCTGTGTCTTAATGTTATTTGTTAACAGCTTAATAGACAGTTGCAGTAAAGCCAAAATAGTTTTCTCACCAGCTCGAACATCTACCTCTTGATCTGATCCCCTCACAAGCACAGCTTCTGCATTCAGATGATGATTCCTCTTCTTACAGAACAGAAGAAACACAAACACATGTTAATAAAGGAATCTTAAAATCAAAAAATCGATGATAAAGATAAGGACAAATCAGTTTTTTGTGATGGTGCAAACCTAACCCATGCTGGTCTGCACAATGATGTTCAGTGCATCAAGAATTGGGCTTAAAGAAGTCTCCACCAGAAGGTTGCACAGTGTGTACCAGAAATGTTCCATTGTTGAACTTTAGAGTCACGTTCTCAGCCTTCTTATATTCCACCATGGTGCGAATCCCTTGTTGTAAAAAAACTCCAGTAAAATCTGAATTATGTGTCAGTATATAAAGTCAATGTTTTCTTTGTCGATGCAATTATGGCAGGAACAATCCCCTCTTTGACCTGAAATGTCAACAGAGCAATAAAAACCAGCAGGTTGTCACAAAGTTCATCGAGTACAAATAATATTCACAGCATAACTTGATAGAGGATTTCACAAGCCTATAATATTTGTCATAAAAAAAAAAGTTTTGCTTAAAATCTCATAAATCATGTATTACATAAATCCAGTTTTCTTAGTCTTGCATAAAACTTGAACCCATTAGTCACATCTACATGTTTCACAACACTGATTCCTCAGTTAGCTTGCAGCAGAACGGTTATGGTTTATAAACAACAAGATAGAGATGGGTCAAAGTCCCAACCATACTGCATTTGAAGTGTCCGGAAAAAAAAAGAGAAGTTGCACTTGAGATTGTTGTTTCTATATGGGAATATTGATCTCCTCTGAGGTGGATGTAAAGTGGAAAGAGATTTAAACTCAAGTCATTTGAAGTTCCCCAAGCCAGGAGAGCACAAGGTAAGATGTTCAACTATAGAGCATCTTGTATGCTTTAGTGTGCATGTTTGGGGTAGTTAGTTTTAGAAATGGTCAAGTAGGCCTGAAATGCAGCCTTGACTCAGTATTTTAGTTTTGGCGCTTGATAAAACGAACTGCTGGTGCTTGCAGTCCTGCTTTGACTTCACTCCACCTTGCACGCCCACATGGCGCTGCAGCACACCTGCAGGTGGTCGGTAAGTAGCCTAGCATCACAAAGTGCAGAAAACTGATTAGCCTGTGGTTCTCATATTAAAATAAACTCACAGTAAAACATCCATGCTGTATGTTTCCCTCCGGAAGTGCGCGTCGGTCAATCATATAGCTACGCGTAAAATACACATTTAATTCGCAGCGTCCTATAGTCCTGCAGGCCTCCACGAGAAACAGAGGCACAGGTGACTCAGTTACCTGCCGTGGCTCTCAGGCTGAAAGTCTCTTTGTTGTCAGAAGATCAAACTCAGCTTCAAAGAGAGGAAATGTGTCCACGATTTCTGTGTGAAACAAAATCCAGAGGACCCAGCTGCAGCTGCCTCCACAGAGACCGCATGCTCAGATGTGGGAAGTAAAATAATGTCTGCGAATAAAATTAAGTGGCATTTAATTCAATCATTTAACAGACAACTGTTTCAATGTAGGACAAAAAGTGATTTCCCTAAGAAGCGTTTGCGTTCCTCACAGTGAATTAAAGTCAGTATGAAAAGAGCGAATCTACCGAAAATGTAGTTGTTTTAGCAGTAGGCCTACTAATAGTCATGGAGGGGCGGGATAAAACCTTTTAGGGAGAGTTAGCATTTTTTATATCTACATTATATTTGATATTGTCTTAATATATTTGTTAAGCACTGAGGTATGTCTTAACTGGGTCTCTTAAACTTTGATCTTCTTTGTGTGTGCTTGACTTGTCACCGTTGATGTTGTTTCTGTTTGAATAGTTAGCAATGGATTAGTAAATCAATTATATTTGTTTTTACAAGGCTCATGCTTAATATATTTCCAACCAGAAGGCTTTAAAGCCGACTTCCTAAACCTGAGACAAGTAAACTGTCTGGTTAAATCAAAGTGCGGCTCTCTGATGTAATTATAACTGTTCAAAGCATTCTTTGTTCAGTGACCCTTTTTTTTTGCAGGGCTGCTTTTTCTTTGGGAACACATTTGATTTGGTGGCTTACTATGCTTGAGAAACTGTTTTCTCAGGAGTGTTAGGAGGAAAGTTGTGTTGTTTTTTTAAAGTTGTGTGACTGTAATCCCGGCATAATGAGTGTATGCTGACATGGAGGCAGTGTTGCAAAACGGATTTAGTCTCACCCGGCTGCAGCTGAATGCAGGAATCTCTGCAGACTTATTATAGATATGTACAGCCCTCTGTGTATATATTTGTGCATATAAAAACATAGGAATGTCATTGCATTGGCTGATGCCTTATTTAACTTGTTGCTTATAGAAAATTACTTGAGCTACTGTAGGTGTTGCAATGACCCTTGACCTCATCCTGTCTGATTAGCACTCACATTCTTGTGCTTTACTAACGTTGGAGGCTCTTTTTGATAATCTTGCCAGACTTTATGACTGTTTCATCTCATACATTTTCTTGGGTTCAATAGGAAAATAACTGCTTATCAAAAATATGTAAAGTTAACCCAAGAAAAAAAAAAATGTTGGTGAACAATGTGCTGCTGGACTGTGATTAATAATATAACAGAGATTTGTCATGACTCAAGAGCTGGGTTGCTGCTCATGCCAAGATCCAAGGATGAGAACAGCTGGGTCCCACTGACATAAGACATGTTAACAAACTCCAATCATTTTAAACAGTTGAAACCAAAAAGGTTGCAAAATCTGCAAATCCTCATAAACTGGAATCTTAGGACATTTGGATTGTTTATCTTTGCATGATAATGAATGAATTACATTTATTATGATTGAGACAGCTGCAATGATTAAATACTGTTGTCATCATACTCCTTTTTAGGTCCATACAATGGAGAGTTGTCGATGATTATTGTGGGATATTGTTTGTGTTTTATAAGCTGACACCACAGGAATGGGGAAAAAAAGGCTTGGTTGACGTTTCTTCCCTCGGGGCATTGTGACTGCACCTATTGTTAAATCCAGCTCATTCACATATCATGTCCTCATATCCGCATAGAAATTTAGATTTACGGTTCTCATTATCTGTGTATGATCTTTATCAGTTGTTCACAGGATTACTTGTGTTGCTATCTGGAAATCACCTGTTGTCACATTTCGGATAAGGACCCTAACATAAAAAAAAGAAAAATTAACATAAAAGATCTGGTTTTAAAAACTATTTTCACATGAACATGCCCTTGAACATCTTTATCTTAATTGACCTGCTATAGACAAAATACTGGGTTGAATAAACCCTTCCTTGATCCTTATCAGTCTGAAGATACAGAGTTGTGTTGAAGTGTCACTGCCTGTCCTTTAAACTTCTTCCATTGTTTGGCTCCATTTGGCCTTTCACAAAAAGTGATCCATGACTATGAGGAACATCATGAGATTTCCCTGTTATCACCGGAACACCAGCCCGATGGAAAAGGCCCATCACTCCCAGCTTCCCACACAACCCTAGCTGGAGTTTTATAACTGCACATCTGACCCCTTCCGCCATCAGCCACAGGTCCAATAACACAACCCCAAAAGTAGATGTAATCCCAGTAAGCCGCAGGTGGCCCTCCAGATTGGCTGCCCAGATCTCAACATTTTCCCTCCTTTCACACACTGCCCCCCTCTCACTCTCTCCCCAGGATCCCAGTGTGTTGGTTACCCTCAGCTGAAAAAGGGCCTTTGCAGGGTTGTGGCAGCACGCTGCAGCAAGGACCTGTCACATTACTCTCAGCTCCACCGTGGGACGAGGGCACCTGAAAACCGCCTGTGAGGGAGAGTAACAGAGCCAGAGTGAGACGACACCAAACACAGGGAAGCAAGGAAGCCTCTGTTGCAACGACAGAGTCCGACGTGGGACTTGGGACATTTTATCTCTCCATTCAAGGGGATCTTAGCGGTGTGTCGCTTGAGATATCCTGGTTAACAGGTCTTCAACCTCCCTTTTAAGACCTGTTTAAAAAAGAGAAACAATGGATAAGAATGAATTCCTGGACTATGAATACCCAGACTTGGGTCCTGTGCCATCCAAAATTGAAGCAGAGTGAGTACTTTCTTATAGTCTTTCAGTAGACTTATGATTCATGCTTTTAGAAAGAAATATCCACTTAGTTTTGTATGCTTTAGTTGTTTGTCTACAACTTACTATCATGTAAAAATCAGTGTGTCCATATTTAGGTTTTTCTCAAAAGTTTCAAAGTTTTACCAACTTAGCAGCTCTCATTGGGATAGAAGATGGCAACTTGGCACACAGTACCAGCGTGTCTCATTATTTTCCCCAAAAAAGTTAGACAGTATATTAAAAAAAAAAGTGTTTTCAACCCAAAACAACTCACTTTTTATAAATGTTTTACTGTATTTTTTTCACCCACAAAAAGTAAAAATGTGGTACAACAGCATAATGGGACATAAAAGCCAAAGCTGATGCAGGCATCATCCTTTGCTTGTGGCCCATCCCACAATGCAACAGGGCAGTATTTCTAGTTATTTTTAGGGTGTTTCTTACACCTACATTGCATTACTATATATACAATGGCACAGACTGTTAAATAGAAAGAATATTAGTACTCAATAATGGCCTCAGATGAGTAATATGACACAAGTATGACCGATCTAACACGTGTAATTTATCATTAGCCTCCATGTTGAGCTAATAAATATCTGCCTGTAAATGAAAAGACTGTGTTGAGTTTTGGTTGAAAAGCTTTCATGTTGCCACTACTGTAGCACACTTTATTTTAGCTAGCTGATTTTTTATATCCTGCTCTGATTCCTCAACAGTTGGCTCTGACTCAAGAAATCTTGACATTTCCTTAATTCATTTACAAACACTCTGCTCTCTGAGTTACAATTTCACACATTGGTTGGACAGGTAAAATACTGAAGAAAACCAACTGGTATTATCAGGAACCATACACTGTATATAGTTTTATGTATTAATACTCTAAGTCCCCCAGCTTTGAAAAGCCTCCTCTGATTTTGAGATTTGTAATTACTACCCCATGACCAGGCATTCCAGCTCTTCTAGTGTACAGGCAGAACGTGAACATTGGCATTTGTTGTTTTCCTGTGTCACGCTGATACCAATCCGTTTAAATGCAAATCTCTGCTGAAGGATTTCAGCCACAAAGTTTCCAGCCGCAAATAGTCCTCACAGTGACGTGTGCAAGGTTTAGTGAGGTGTGGGTCTGCTCAGTGACTCAAATCCTCAAGTCTAAAGTTTGATTGTTTTCATCATGTGTGAGTGTTTTGTTCCTTTTTTTAGAATAATCCCTCCATGTGACCCTACTGCTGATGACAGGCTCTACCACATTTGCATCACTGCGATATCTGTAAGTCTGATTTCCTGTTGCAACCTCACACTCATTCCTTCACTGTGATTAATATTATATTACACCTTGACAGACATAAAACATGTTTTATGAGAGATGATTGTTTTCTTTCCTGTAACAAAGCTATGCAAGGTTTGGCTGTCATAGTCAATCCTGTCTAATGTTGTCAGTTCTCAAAGTTTGCTTGGCTAATAGTTAGCGAGATATCTCTAAAAAAATATTATATAATTCAATGAATTGAAGGCCTCTTGTTCAGGGGTTTTGATCCAGATTCAGGTGTAGATCTGGAAAAAATCAAAATAATTGAATATGCCTATCCTCTTTAATGCAGACTATTATATATGCAGTATAATAAAGTTGCTCTCCAAGTCATTTAGAGTTATATCATAGACATCAATTAATACATCTCAAATATGAATGTATAATATAATTAAGTGATATATGTAGCTCTATGGCCATAATGGTACATTTTCCTCACTCACTCACCATTATGAGTTCTACTAATGTTCCTTATCGTAACCATTTTGCTTAGCATTACACATAATCAAGCCGTGTTTCCTAATGATGTTTCTTGGTATGCACTTCCTTCCTTCACTTCCTTCTTCTGATGTCTGTTTCAAAGATGGTCCAATTTAGAGCACGGGGGTCTTCCTATCCTTGTGTTTCCTGAATATGTCACAGGTCACGACAGGTCATTGAGCTCTCCCTGGTCAGTGATCCTGACTGATGACAATTCATTCAGACCACATCCATGGGGAGCACTAATGAGACATTGGAGTTTGGCCTTTTGTGGCATCAACTCATTTTGAGTGAGAAGCAGAGTGATGCTTGCCCCCTGCGGAGCCCACCGCTGCATGCTACTCTGCAGATAATGCTAACTGATGTATCTTCTCCTCTTAGCTCGTGGTCATGCTGATCCTAGCAATCTTAGCCAGACACCGGAAAGTGGGCGACAGACAGAAAGGACTCCCAGGTTTACTCAGGTGAGGCTCTATATCTCTTTGTTCTTTAATGACAATGAACACCATGGTTAAATGTGAGTAAACATTCAGAATAAAGAATGAATACTGTTGAAGCTATAGCATTTACATCAGAAGAGAAACAATATAGAAACATAGATGTTGCAATAAGAACCATTAGCTTTTCCCAAAAACCCTTTAACACAACAGCAAGGAAAACATTTCAAAGCATTGGGGCCCATCTTTTGACTGGCTGGTACAACCTCCAGGAATTAGCCCTTTCATCTGCTCAGTGGCCAAAAGATAAAATAGTGGTCATAAAGGGTCACTTCTAGGTGTGAATGTGTAAATTGTGTTTTTTGGAAGTGGGCGCTGATGAGATCATTCGTCTGTGAACCTTTCTTTGATTAGTTGAGGTGGAAAACTCTGATGTATTTTCCTATCTCAAGCAAGTCATGTAGTTAATTTCACTTTACTGACATTAACGGATGTCAAGAACAACCTGGAAGGTAGAAAATCTTTAAGTCAGGATGTTAGTTTGCCGTTTCTAATCTCAAACTTTTTTTGAAATGTGTGTCATCTCTGCTCAGTAACCGTTTCATCCAAATGTGAGGCGGGTAACGTGTGGGCTCTAAATACCTGCCGCTTGATTTCACAGTCCGGTCAACTTCCTGGATCATACGCAGCACAAGGGCCTTGCAGTGGCTGTGTTTGGAGTGCTGCTGTGCAAACTGTGGGGCCTGATCATATCGCCAAACCCCCTCCCCTTCACAACAGACACGGAGAATAAACGTGAGGAAACGTGTCATCTTGGTTCTTCTCTAGCATCAGCCTTTCTTTATTCACTTTTTACACAGACTGTAAATCTTCTATAGCCACTTTTTAATGTTTACCTTAGTAGTTAAGATGATGCACTGCCCTTATTTTACACAAGTAGATAAAAGAAAGGGTCTGTTATAATATTAGACCCTCAAATGCGTACACATTTTTTGTTATTTTGTAAAATATCTGTTATGTAATTGGATTAGTTTGTTTCCACGTGACCCTGTTGTTTTTAACTTAGTTCAAGAGGCTTTTTTTCTGAATTGACATTACATAAGAATTGACTAGAAAGAGTTTGTTCCTTTCTACTTTACACAATCCCCAAACAGTACAAGGTTCAGCAGAGTTAGATCTTAATTCTTATATATCTCAATCTTATAGTCACTACCACACACATTTCTAAGAAAAGGTTTATTAATCTTAACAGCGAAGCAGAATTATTTGTCAAAGTTTCAATCTTGTGTCCCTTGTTTTAGTAAATACCAAATCAGTTATATTGCTTTGATGCTGTGTGTCTTCACACACTTTTTGTTCTGTTTGCAGAGAACTGGGTGATCCTGGGAATCTTCTACTACCCCGCACTATACTACCCTCTTCTGGCATGTGGCACTTTGCATAATAAAGTTGGCTATGTTCTTGGTAGCCTCTTGTCCTGGACGCACTTTGGTGTTCTGGTCTGGCAGAAAATAGACTGTCCGAGAACACCTCTGGTAAGCATGAGACAGCGAGAGATTCATGAGCATTTTCTACATTGTCATTGGATTAATCGTCACTTTTTTGTCATCTGTATGAGTTGTTTCCTTGTCTCATTAATTAAAGCTGGTTTGAAGTAAGAGATGTGATTTGAAAAGATGAATATCAGGCTTTACACAGGAATTCGTGGATTCATGGTTAACCTTACCCTATCCCAGATTAAGTGCAAGATCCACATTGTTTAGGTTTTCTGTGCATGAATGTCTACGACTCAGAACAATTTGTTCCCCTGTCTGTTGGACTTAATCTAGAAGCTTTGTCACAGTTAATCAGTTTGGTGTGTGTCAGTAAAAGAGACATCCAGTCTTTTGCTAAACAGTGACGATGAGCCCACCGTGAGCTGGAACACATCATCAGCATCTGAGCTGATCTAAGCATGACATACAGACAAAAGAATATATTTTAATTAACGTTATATATATATAATAACATATAATATACCTTTCTTAACATGAAGAAAATGTGCCTGCTAGTAGATCACATCATTTGATGTAAATGCATTTTCTATGGCCCTAAATCATAATGAATAGATCAATACAGTTTTCAGATGTGTGTGTTGTTGTTGGGATCCCATTTGGCCAATATGCTGACTCCCACAACAACAAACAAAGCCATGTGTTCCCCTGTCTTAGTCACTCCAACATGTAGTTTTACTGTGTCACTGCGAAACTCTAAAAACAAGTTGCTTGGTGATTTAAAGTCGTCTTTTATTCCTTTGCAGATACACAAACACTACTCCCTGTTCTCCAGCCTGCCCCAGATTGCTTGCCTGGCATTCCTTAGTTTCCAGTATCCCCTTTTCCTATTCAAGGGCTTGCAGGGCACGGAAAAGAACAACGCAACAGAGGTAAGTTTGCCATGCCTGCTTCACGTTGGTTGAACAGCCCTTATGGCACTAATTGTTTGGCTTGTGTCTATGTTGATTCATAAGTAGTCAACTTCCACATAGGCCTGAACTATTAAAAAACCCTCCCTGTGACGCACATTTCTTCTGAATCTGTGCACGTGTGGAACTTATGAAAGCCGCCTGCTAATTAAGGGGCTTACTGTGCTCATGCAGTCTAGGCTGAGGGAAAATGTGAAGTCCAACGCAGCATGCAAGTATAATCATTTTAGGTAGATTTGATGTAATTGGTTTACGTTATTTTCTTGATCAGATTATGAAAAGGCTGCCTTGTTGTCTCACAAGACAAAAACAATGCTGTGTTTATTTGATGCTAATCTCTGTATGGGTGGGAAGAGGGGGTGAGGCGATTGCCTCGAGTTTAACAGACTCCCCCCTCCTTTTCTGCTACACCCCACACCCCACACCAACGTACCTGACACCATAAATCTGCATAGACACTTATCTTAAAGAAGCTTAGTTTGTTAGCAATGCTTTTTCCTCATGTTCAATTCAAAAGTTATGTTTAGGTTTGGACAGTGCCAAATGCCTTATATGTTCAAAGGAGTTTAACAGTTTGAAGCAATCCTAACCCAAATACACTATGCTTTGCCAAACTAACTTAACCTTCTTACTATTTACTTTAATTGTTTTGTAACATGGTTTCCATTTCTTAGGATCTCAGCAGCAGTTACTATAATGACTATGTGAAGAAAATCCTTAAGAAGAAGCCTACCAAAATCAGGTGAGAATTTTTTATCTGTTTTCAGTGACGCATATTATTGTTATGTTATGTTTATCCTTCGACTAAACATTTTTGCAAATACATCGAGCCTTTAATCACAGCAGCAGTGGCAACTATTTCTCTAAAACTAAACACTCGGATGAACAGAACTTGTTTAGCTGGATGTTACTTTTTAATGAATCTGGTAGCTTGAGAGATTAAGGGCACGTTTGTCACGGCTCTGGTAGACATTGTTTCTAGTGCAGATTTCTAATAGCAAGAGGCAAGCCTCCTAAACACCTATAAATGTGCTCAAATCCTTGTTATAACCAACATGTACTATATTGTTTCAAACCCATGTTAGCAGTTTGAAGGGTGTGAAATAATATCATTTTAAAGAGGATGAAATAACTCCCTGCCTTTATTGTAGCCCATCCTTCTGTAATGATTTTTTAGTGATCCAAGTGAACACATTTCTTAGAAAATGAAATGCAAACTATATTTATTACAATAGAATGATCAATGATAGTGTGGAAGGAAGACTATCCACAGGAAATAGATTGCTTCCCTGTTTGTAAAACAAATTGTTTCCTCACATAGTCAATGCAAATGACCAATGTGTCATGCTGAGATTTATGATGAATTAAATCCAAATAAATTATCAATTTTTCCTCCATTTGTTAAGAATGCTTGCTTCTTCTTTTTAAAATATATATTTTATGTATTTGAGCTTGGTGGATAAACCGTCTCGTTTATTCGCTAGTTTCCTAATCCCATGAATTCATTGCCGTTTAGTTAAAATGTGTTTCTCTGTCTACCTTTCACCTCAGCACATCCAGCACTGAAACTCCAAAGCTCCATCAAAGGATAATTGATGCTGTGAAGTCATACATTTATACACCAGAGGAAGGTAAGCATGTCATTTTGCTCTTGTGTTACGGCTGGTCATGTTCAAGGTCTTATGTCTTGTGAAATGTAAAGAAAAAACTTTTTTTCTTTTCCAAACAGCTTTCCGTTTTCCTCTGAAGTTGGCTATATCTGGCGTGGTGTCATTTATTACCCTGTATCAGGTAAGTGCAATATCTACAATTATCATAAAGAAAGTCTGTCAGTAGACACCTTTTAGCTACACACTGTATTCACCTGCTTGTCAGCTAATCAGCAGGTGATGATCCAAATAATAATATAATTTCCATTTGTTAATTAATTACTTGTTTTTGCTTTTTTTGTAGGTGGGTCTTCTTCTGATCTCGGCCGTGGTGCCTCCTCTCCAGACCGCCCGCTCAGGAATCGATGAAGACATCGCCAACGTTTTAGCTGGCTTCAAGATTATACTGTCTCCAGACAAACATGAAGTGGTTAGAATAGTTACACATTACATGTGGTGTGTAGAAGGTGAGTGAAACCAGACACACCCAATTAGTCGTATGAAATATCCAGAATATACACAAGCTTGTATAGTCTCGCTGAATGGTTTGGGACCACAATACATGGGTACACATTACTACCGGTGTCAGAACAAAACATGTAAATGTAGCTTTGAGTGTTTATGCTCTGCAGACCTGGAACAAACTTCCAGATCTGCTGAAGTCTGCCCTAACCCTTTAGACATTACTCTTTATATATCGAAGCTAAAAACCTTTCTTTTTACCATAGGGTCATTTAACAACATCTCATTTTTACACTTCTGCACGTCTTTCAGCTTCAACTGTATTTACAACTCTATTGAACTACCTTTTATCTCTTTATGAAGTGTCTTAACGTTTTGCTTATTTTATCGTGTGTTAATGCTTATGTAAAACACTTTGAAATGGTTTGTATCTGTAATGTGCTACACAAATAATGAACCTTACCGTTAACCTAACGCAACATTAGTGTCTCATAACATTAACATAATCGTTCTCTAATGCTTGTTGCGCATATATTTGCCATGCTAATTGTCAATGAATGACTTCCTCCCACAGTTAACAACCTGTTCGTTGTGTGCTTTCTGTCCTGCAGTGTGCTTTATCTCGGCGATGACCCTCTCCGGCTTGGTGAGCCTGGCCATGCTCATGCGGTCCATGGTCCTGCATCGGTAGGTGTGAGAAAAGGACAATGATTGTGTTTTTCTTATGTTTTCTATTCTCTTCCCAAAACGTCCAAGCATCGTGAGCATGATTCTCATTCTGGTTCCTTCATGACAACATTATGGTTCACAGAGGAGTTATTAAAACATAATAGAGTACTGATCATCCAGAGAGAGAGACTAGCATTCACTCAGTGTTAACTGCTGCTAGAATTGAAAATGGCTATTAAGATAAGAAATGAAATACTTTGCCATTACCATAAATTACGCCGTATTAAAATAAATGGGTTTCCATGTCGAGTATTGAATTGGATTTCGGCTGCATCCCATGCTAAATTACCTCCTCAATTTACTACCCAATTTGTGCATTTATTGATGAGTGCTTTGCATAGTGTTGCATTGTCTTGATTGTGTCTTTGCGTCTGTAGGTCGAACCTGAAGGGGCTGTACAGAGGAGATATCTACAATGTTTACAACTGCCAGAGAAGCATCAGGGCTTCACGGCCAGCGCTGGTCTGTTGGATGGGATACACCAGCTTCACTGCGGCTCACGTTTTCCTCGGTACAGTTACACATGTATTAGTATAGATAACGTAAGATAAGTAATCCTTTATTAGCCCCACTGCGGGGAGAGTGTTAGTGTTACAGAAGCGAAAGAGATGCAATATCAAATAGCATCAGTAAACGGTTAAAGGCAAAAATAAAATGAGTATATATTATAAGCGAAGAAATAAATGATAGAGATTGTGATGGGGATTTCAAAAGATATTTCCAGCATTTTTCTTCTTTTTTTTAAAATGTTGTTTTGCTTCTAAACCTTAGGTCTCTTTTTGTACTCTACTTTACATATTAACCACTAAACAGAGAAGATCTTTTTTTAAATGATTCACTTTGGCCAGGTAGCCTCAGCCAGTCCATTTTAAAAACGTCATGACATATTAATATCACTCAGTTATCAGGTCACAAATCCGTACCATCAACATAAACTAAGCTTTGAATATTTTTAGGATTTTATTTGTGGTTAATGAATGGATACTTCTCAATATCTGTTCTTGAGGTTTCCAAGATAAATTATTATTATTATTATTATTATTATTATTATTATTGCCCACCCCTCCTTTCACAGTGATATGGGGGTGAAGGGGTATGCAGTGTAGATCTGTTGGATGCTGGACAGGGTGTAAGCGTTGAGGCCATAAAGCTCTGATCTCCTCTCTGCAGGCATGATCATCCAAACCATGGTGTTCTTCCTCTGCCTTCTGGTCGCCGTCTTCCTCATCATCATGCCGATACTGCACGGAGAGAATCTGATCCTTTTTCAGATCCTGTTGAGCATGTGGTGAGTGTCGTCACATTTCTCACTCTGTCCACCGACTGCATGACTAAGGTAGTACAACACGCTGTTGTCAAATTATTTCAGTTTCAGTTCTATTTGACTTAACCTAAAAAATGCATGTTGGTTAATGTTAGTTAGTTCTTGAACATTTTAAACCTAAAACTGTTTAAATCAACAACAATAACATGATACCTGTATGGTGCACAGAAAAGGCTTTTATTATATTGTTCTGTGGGTTGAAAAACGTTTTTTAACCTACAATAACATCGTTATTTATTAAGAGATGTCTAATTGTTGATTTGTCTCCCTTTAGGCCCTTTTGGCTGATGATTGTCTTGGCTGTGTTGATTCAACATCTCACTGGCAGGTTTTGCTTCATCAAAAAAATTGCAGGCACACGAGACTTACACAACCGGTGAGTCACTATACTTGTTGTTGCTGCTATGTATTCTCTCTTGTTCAGTTGTTTTATGGTTTTTAATTGCAGTCTGGTCCGGTATGTTTAACCTATCCTGTGTTACAGGGGCAATTTGTTCCTGCTGACGTACCTGCTGTTTCCTGTCAATGTTCTGATCGGGGTGCTGCTGGCAGTGTGGCGCATCATCATCACAGCCCTGTTCAACATCGTACACATGGGGCGCATGGATATCAGTCTCCTTAACCGCAACGTGGAGGCGTTTGACCCAGGTGAGAGGGGCACTGCCAAGGTACAGATGGTCATCATGATGTCACTGTCTGGTTAGCTGACTAGGTCAAAGTGTCACATTTAATATCATCTGCATTCAAATCGGTTTTATTGTTTATGTTCCTACATGTTTCCTTTTTACTCTCAGACACACGATGTTAACATATTCACTGGTATTAGCATTATGCTTTTACCCTTGTAGATGCCACTGTGGTTGTTTCTCACTGTGGAGGCTTAAAGAGAAGCAATTTACTATGAGCAAATGCACTTTCACTGATCCCACTTACAGGCCAGAAATGCGTATCCTTTCCACTTTCCCCTGCCAGCAGCTCACTGCAGCTTGTATGATATCTGTGTGCAGTGCACGAGACTGTAATTGCACACCGATCTCTGAAATGGCTGCAGATTTAAGACATCTGTTGTCAGGAAAAGCAGGTGGTTTAAAAAGAAAAAAAGGTGTGATTGTATGGCCTATTATGTGTGATTGCCTCAAAGCCTACATGGGGTGCAGTCCCATGTGTTTATTGCTTTTGCCCAGTCAGAGTAACCGCCCCCCCCCCTCCCTCCTGTGTCTGTCCACAGCCTACCGCTGCTATGCTCATTATCTGAAGATAGAGGTGAGCCAGTCCCACCCGGTGATGAAGGCCTTCTGCGGGATGCTGCTGCAGGCCGGGGGCCAGGAGAGTAGTTCTCCACAGAGGGCACGGGACGCTGAAGAGGGTCTGTAGCACCAAACCATACAGACTTTTCCTGAGTGCTAATGATTCGAATCACAATGCATTCAGTGTATTCATAACTTAAGATAATAAGATAATAATAATTGAGTTGTTCCTTTTGTTGTTCTTATTATCAACGAAGCCCATAAATAGACCAAAAGCAACGTTCCTAAAAAAACTGGTCTCACATACTGTATATAGTTTTTTTATTTTTTTTAAAAGGGTTGGTTTCCAAAACAGCTGTGGTTTTAAGCAAACGTTTCTGCAACATATGTAAATAGTGCATTTGTTTGAAAATATTTTCAATTGGTATGAACATTTGGTGCTTTAATGCATATAAACAGCAGCAGGAAGCTTCACGGGGAGTTAATTTTAAATATACAACAGTGTCGATGTTTATTGTTCTAAAAGAACACACAGGCAATTCTTGTTGAAGGATAACCTCATTGTTGGATTTGATCTTCTTCATGACAAATACTCAAATTTAGAATATTGCCAGCCCTTTGCTTTGGAGATAAACGGTAGATTTACATTGATATTAAGGTTTTAATTTCTCCAGAGAGGTTTAGAATTCAGTGGCAGGTCACTGTAACACATAATCAGATCATCACACTGTTTTGCACGCACAGAAGAAATGAAAGCTTAGCCGTTGTGATTTAATATGTCAGGAGCAAATTGAGTCTTGTGTGGAATAATTTACAGTCCTGCTGCTGGTCTCAATCAGATCTGTCATAAACTAATCAGCTGTCCTTCACAGCGTGCCCACACTCACTGAGCCCTTGGCCTCTGTCTACAAGAGACAGTAGAGTCCTATAGGTCCCCATTATACATGATAATCCCCCAATGTACCATTTATGTAATTTACACACAAATATAAATAG
This sequence comes from Notothenia rossii, assembly GCF_949606895.1. Taxonomy (NCBI): domain Eukaryota; kingdom Metazoa; phylum Chordata; class Actinopteri; order Perciformes; family Nototheniidae; genus Notothenia; species Notothenia rossii. The sequence goes on from NC_136903.1 coordinate 15,879,274, forward strand.
CTACATTAAGGCTGGTGGCTGATCTTCAGTGATGGTATGGGCTCAAACAGGAAGTGATAGTCGCCTACACGTGTGGTGACGAGAAGACATACATTATAGTCACCAATTAGCAGGAAAATGCATCAGCCTTCATTTGTTGTTGTGGAATTCAGCTCTACACAGCTGAGTCCAATTACACATGTGCAGTGGAGTTGTTGTTTGCATCCAAAGAACAATGCATTATCAGAAATAATCTATTGTATTACAGACATTAGTTCTCGCGTAGCTGATTACACAGATGAGCTATGATAATTGACTGTTTCGTATTCATGTGGCCCAAGGGGCTTAAGCTTTCAGTGTTAATGGCATGCCCATATGCTCCCACTATGCTTAGAGGATTAGAATATGATTGCTTTCTATTATTACTCTCTCTGTAGTTTCTAGTTGGTCCTTGGTGGCCTCCAAGTACGGTTCCATTTTAGAAAAGATAAAAACAAATCTTATAGGGCTTATACGTGACATACCATAGGTGCTATCATGATGTTTAAATGTCCTCAGGGATCCAACTGGTCAATCAGGAGAAGAAACAGCACAAAGTGTCCACTGCAAAGAGGGCCCGCAGGCACTGGCAGCTCCTCTACACGCTGGTCAACAACCCCTCCCTGGTGGGCACCAGGAAGCACTTCCAGCGTCAGACCACTGAGAGCTTTCTGAATGGGAGCCTCAACCGCAGTGCCAAGGACGGGAGCAAAAAGGAGGCAGCAGCCAAGGAGACGGAGGCGGCTGCCAGCAACTAAACACAAATGTGACCCTAAGGATAGGTACCAAGTCTTCTGGTTTTTGAGCTAATTCGACACCGAAATAAGTGCACTTATTACAATTCAGCGCCACATTTAGAGAAATCAATCAAGCCTTTCCTGTCTGGAGATTGTGTTTCCACTTTGTGCTCTTCATGTTCCCCTGATGTGTATGTCTCTCCAGTCTGATAAGAAAGCCTGTGTGGCTGACTGATCTCGTCCAAACACACTCATTATGTGCCATTCTCAACACGTTTGTGTGCTTATTTTGGGAGAGCACTTGTTTGCTTTGTGTTTCAACCTGTAGGTTAATCACATAATTCCCGTTTTATCATATACTGCAGATAATTCAGATTTGTAGTCGCCCAGACTGAACACACAGACATGCATTTCAATGAAGCGTCCCTTTTTTCAGAGAGTATTAATATGTAGAACATTTAACTATTTATGAATTTACATAATGAGCTCTTTTTTAAACAGGGTAATACATTCCTTTGTTTCCCAATTGTACACATTTGGTGCAATTAAATAACCTGTGGAATAGGAACTACCAGATTAATTAAAGTGTTTGTTTTTCTGTTTTATTTGTAGATATTTAAATCCAAATCCACTTGCTGCTAACAGCGTTTTCTTATTGTTGTCTTTTATGGTTTCTGATATTCTACAACTTTACATCGTTATTTCTCTACATCTAAATGTAAAACGGTGACTGAAAATACAAACAGCCGAATTGTCCTTCTGATTACTGTGAAAATAAATGCCAAACAAAAGGTTCTCTTTTTATTGAAATATGTGTTTCTGGCAGGTTGATTTAAATGCATGGTGTACGGATGATGCTTTGTGTTGCGAAATGAACTGTACAGGGCCAAAGTGAAGACAAAGGGAGGCTTTGTGTTGATCTCCGATTTCAAACGCAGCAGTTTTTCTTTTTACCTATTTCTTCAACACTCTTCAAAAGCCTGTCTATTGTTTTATATTTGATCAAACAAATATGACAGACCTTCAACCAGATCGTATGATTTAAAAAAAAAAAAGCACGAAAGAAAAAACGCACAACAATTCAATTAACCGGGCTGAATCGTTTTTAAATCTAACTGCTGGTATAGATTGTATTTTGTTTTAAACAATTATTATTTCAGAAAGGCCTACATTAAATAATAGATTATTTATTTCTTGAAATAATCCGCAAGGTCCAAGACAAATCAGGAAAATAGTCGGTATAGTTTCATGTTTTATTAATTCCACTTACATAAAATGATATCAAAAAATCTTGAAAGGTCACGGGTTTTGTTTTTAGTTTCGTTTTACAACAGTTCACAAAAACTCACTATATCCAATTACAAGACAGTCAGTGCGCCCTTTCGTTGAGGCTTCATAGAAACTTACCGTAAAAAAAATAATAATTTAAATTCACATGGCTTTACATCACAGTTAGACAGTAACATCTAAAGTCCTCTACACTACACTAATAAAAACCACACAAGGAAATACGTGTGACATGCCATGGACACGTTAATTGTAAAAAGCGAGAGTATAGCAAGCACCCGTGGATGAAGAGGTTAAAGTCGCACATTTTTAAAGCCTTACATTACGTCAAACAACATTTTGTTGGTATATAACATGGGATTTCCCGTGAAGCACAACACAGTTAAGAGTGATATTTTCATTTTTGGACTCACATGATAGTGGGCAAATCAGCACCGTCACCCATGTGTGAGCTAGCATAATTTAATGAAACATCTTCATCCAAATCTGCGACTGGATGCGTAAAGCGGAGCCGCAGTGGCGACACCTGAGGAGATGGTAACTATGAGATTTCTTTCTCATCCACATCAGACCCAGTTAAGAAAGAGCAATTAGCCCCAGGTGTGAGGTTTTTTTAAATGGCTTTAAAACATATGGCACTTTTTGTTTTTGTAATCTCCAAAACGGTGATTCAATATCTGTTTCTCCTTTCAGTTACGCGTAACTACGGCAAACTCCGCACCTCGACGTGTGCACAATATTGCCCGTGTGTCACTGTCCTGCAGAAAGAGAACATTTTTGCTGCTTTCCTGTCAGTTTCAAGATCTTATAAACTGTAGAAATATGTGCTTGTATTGTAAACGTGTTGCTTATTTTAACCGTACAGTAGACTACAAATGCCACATGAATCAAATCACAATCTCAGGTGATCGACGGACTACTTTCTGAGGTAAATTTTTTTACAAGATCCACCTTTTTTATGCATGATAAGCCATCGTTGTTCACGTGAATAAATGGTGGGTGAGTTACCTGCTTGGATGTAAGGCTACTTAAAGTAAAATATGTTACAGTGTACTCGCAGAGCTCAGCGGCTGGGCTGCTTGTAGTTCCCGTTGATCTCCTCCGAGATGTTGACTGCCTCTGCCCCCAGCGGTAACCTGTCACTGTACTCCGAGCCCACTTCAAACTCCTCCGGGTTGGTTTTGGATGAGGATCCGGGGATGGACGTCACCACGCTCCCATCAGCCTCTCCGTCTCCGTCCTCCCCATCGGCCTCCCCCTCCCCCTCTCCTAACTCGCTGGGGTCGAAGGTTTTCTCTGACTCCACAAAAGACGCCCTGGGATCAAAATCTCCAGTCATTTGTTTCTCCATCTGGTCTGGATTCTGAGCCTTCATGATCAGCTTGTAGGTCTTCCCTTGGTATTTGTACAACAAATGGCAGCAGGTGGCCCCCAGTAACGGAACAGTGGCCAGGCCCAGTAGGAAAATGCTGACAACCACAATGATGAGCAGGGAGGGGATCTTCTTCCTGGTTGTGAACACTACTTGGACTTGGCAGTCCTGCCCCCCATAAGTCAGACAAAGTGTGTAATTGGTGCCAGGCTGTAAACCATGGAAGCGGTAGGCGTTAACCCCCTCCTCTATATTGGACCACTGAACCATGGAGTGTCCATTGCCTGTATTTACACAGAGGTACAGCATGTCCAGTGTGGTTTTACTGGTCGAGGACTGTAACAGCCCGATGGCTTCTTTATTGACTGTTTCCTGGTTTTCAGTGTGGCTCAGATGAAGGTTAGATTTGCTGCTGGGAAGCTGCAGGGGATTCAGCTGCACTTTGGCCTCTGTCTCCGACACTTCTAATGCAATAACACCAAAATCAAACGTGTACTGCTTCAGGTCATCCAAGCTCAGGTTGAAGGCGTGGTTAGTGATGTATTCACTGCTTTCTCTCACGCCACACTTGCTTGCAAAGTTGGGGTTCTTTGAGCCATCGCCCTGCCCCGTCACAGCATTTTTGTCTGATGAGTCAGCACCGCCCTTTGTCTTTTCGTCAGGCTTGGTCCAGTTTATGTCATTAGTTTTGGACATCTTGGACTCTGGCTTTTTTACAGATGGACGGATCTTGTCCACCGTTGAATCGCTGCCACTTTTCGGGGTGCCTGTCATAGCCAGTTTAACACCGCTCTCTGCCTTACCTAAATCATTCACCGCAGAGCAGCTGTAATTCCCATCTTCTTTTTTGCTCATGCGAGGGATGATGAGAGAGCCGTTTCTAAAGATGAGGAAACGATTGTTGGTCGTTTTATCATTAATTGGCACATCATTTGCCTCTCCAGTAGAGGGCAAGGGGAACAAATTATTCTGATTTCCTGCAGTGACCTCCCAGCTGACCTGTGGTGTGGGGCTGCCTAGTGCCTCACAATTTAAGATAACCATTGAACCCTCGTAGAGCTCAGTGTTCTCAATGTTGGGCTCGTAGGAGATTTTGACAGTGGGGGCTTTGCAATCCAGTTTGGGAATCAATGTAACCATTGTGCCCTTCAGGTGTTCAGGGGCCTCGCATGAAACTAAATTTGGCTCTGGGACAGAAATCTTTGTTGTCAGAATCCAATCCCTCAGCCACTCCAGGCTGCAGGAGCATGTGAAGGGGTTCTTAAAAATCTGAAGGTGTGACATGGAGGTGAGAGCATTAAAGGTGCCCTGCACGATGGTGGTGAACTTGTTGTTGTTGATGCGCAGCGACCTCAGGTCTTTGAGAGTGGAGAAGGCGTCCTTAGGAAGGTTCATCATCTCATTGTTGTTCATTTTGAGAAGCTGCAGGGCTGTAAGGTTGAGCAGATCCTGCCATGGAAAGTTCACAATTTTGTTGTAGCTGATGTCCAGGTTGCGGAGCTGGACGAGGGCGGTCAAGGTGTCCGTTTCTATGGTAACTATCTCATTGTGGGCCAGCCAGAGAGAGGTGACCTGCGTGATATTGCTGAAGTTTTTACTTTTCAGTATTTTGATTTTATTGGCAGAAAGGCTCACGGTGGTAACGTTGGAGGGCAGACCCAGGGGGACCACCAGCAGGTCTTTGTAAGCACAGTCAGCAAACTGGTGGGCAAGTTTATCCTGGCAGCTGCAGAGCTCTGGACAGCACTGCACAACGCCGACCACTATAGTCCACAAGGCGAGGAGCTGAAGGAGCCGTCCCGCCATTTTCTGCACCTGCAAGCATCAATTATCACACATTAGGCACATTTTTAGAAGGCAAGAACATAAGCTCCATTATGTCCATTACACCAGCGGACATGCAATGGGAAAGCTTTTACATCTAATATCCACTTAAACATAATTAGTGGTGTGGTTACGTCAAGGCTCTTTAATGCAACTCCAATTTGCATTACAAAATAAAAGACACTGAAAACAGAAACAACCATAGACAAATCAACTGCTGATATCTCACAATCTGATACCAATGATCACATGCAAAGTTGATTTTTAAATTATAGGGCACCTTAACCAATGCATTGCAAAAAAACAGCATGTTCACTTATACTTATAGCTGTGTTGGAGACGTTTTAAAAGCATGCACATAATGCTGTCTATCATGTTTGCAGCAATTTCAGGGTCAGGTGTTCTCTCAGCACGCCTTCACAATCGGTTTGCGACATACTGGCACTATTAATGGTGATAAAACACTAGATTTTTGCAATGAATCAAAACCATTTGACTTTCAGAAATTAAAGTTAAATGGCAAAATTATCAATTTGCACAGCTAGGTATTTTGCACTGAGTATCACAAGGACAGATGCCCTTGTGATACAGAGTTACAATTAACCTACGGAGCGATGTTTTCCACTTCTTTTTAAATCTATCTTGATGTAAATGCTTCTTTTCACCTGCAGTAATAGCATCAACTACTTAATCGTCTTACCTGTAAAATGTTAACTTCAATTCCTGTGCCTTATTAATCACTTCCTGGAGTTTTAATCCTCTGAAACAAGTTTAATGTTCGAAAAAACTGGAGTCCTTTAATGTTGCGGATCTGTTCACATGACTTTTGCAGGCGTCGACAGCAATGATGAAGGGCGGTGGAGGGAACATTTTCCCGGTGAGTAGCTTTTTCGGTCCGTCGCTTTTTTCCTCTCCAGCGAGTGTGAGATCCACTGCGCGTTCTCGATGCCGTGGAGCGAGAAAAAGAAACCGTGCACGCGCAGCCTCTCCCATCTCTCTCCTCACTATTAAAGATACAGAAGCTCCGGGTCCTCCACCCTCAAAGAAAATTCATAATTCAGGATCCTATGTTTTATTTATTACCCCGACCCAAGCCTAATCTTTGACCTCATTCTGTGTGGCTGCAGACTATTGTTTTTAATTAAAGGACAGGACAGCAGCTTCCATAAGACAGGTTTTAAGTTGAGTTGTGTTGAGAGTGCCAGGCTTACATTTCCAGCATTGCTCGAATATAAATACAACGACAACAAAAGCCAACAAACAAACAAACAAACAAGCAAACAAAAAAAAAAAACCATAGGCTGAATTCAGAGGAAACGTATAGAGAAAAGACCCATAATCTTCACATCACATCAGATAAAGATAAATTGATTGCATTTAATTATATTATGTGACACTAGCCAAAGTCAAGCTTTAGTGAATGGTACAACTGGATGTGGCATAAAAACTAATAGTAACGTCTTTATGGAATTGTTATTCTCAAATGTTGCCAATCGCAAACATGAAGCTCTATATTTATTTTAAGCTCAGTCACTGGTCTATTTGTAATGTAGTATATGGTCACTTATGTCTACTTTATTATCTTTACAAAAAAAAAAAATTACAAGTCATAATTGTTGCTCAAATGTTTATATCCTGAGGATTAGTATCCGAGGGCATTTGTTTTCTTGCTCAAATACTGCCATCGTGTGGTGTACTGTGGTATGCACACAGCTAGTTTAAACAACAAACCACTAAGCCTAAAGTGCCCAGTGCAAAACACTAATTCAATGATTAGTAAGAGAATATTTTCAATAAGGTTGAATCCTTAGTTCATAGCTTTGTCTGAACTTTTGGAGATATCAGTTTCTGATTGCGAGTTGCATATAAGAACTGTTAAGATAGCAGGGTTTCCCACACATAGACTTTACTTGGGCGGGCCGCCCAGTTATATTAACGGCCACCAAAGTATAATTCGCGAGCCATTTAGGTTGAATTGTTTTAATCCGTCCGCGTGCACGACGGCATAGTGATCTCTCGCTCTACCCCTCGCTATAGAGAGGCGAAGTCCCGCCCATCTACTTCCGACCCATGGGACCCCGGAAGCGGAAAATTATACATTGACGTCAATGGAGAGAGAAAAGTCATCTTTCGATCCCGTTTGAATTGTGCCACGAATGACACATATGATGTTTGTCAAATTAAAAGAACATTTTGCAAGTCAAAAAAATAAAAATGTGTCGTAAAACTGTGAAGTTACAATTTTTTTTGTGTGAAACCGCTCAGTGAACTACAGGTCTCTGGTCTCGCACAATACGCGTCACCATCACAAAGATGGCTGTCACGTTAGTAAATTTCACCTGTTTCTTTCAGAATGAGGCGAAAAAGTATAAAACGAGGTGAAAATCACTACAAGTCTGGGCATGTTGAGAGCTGTACATACACGAAAGGGAGCGGTTCTGTAAGAGCCAGCATGCGGGACCGGCTTTACAAGGTTTCAGTGAGTAATATGAGTGCAATGTTTAAGGTTAATGTCAGCTAGCTAACAAGGTACACTAACGTGTTTTGTTTTAGAAACTAGTTTTCTCCTTAAGAACTTTGTGGTGTCTGTGTATGCTGTGGATAACATTAGTGTTCACAAGAACAAGATACACTCCCGTGTTTTGTTTTAGTTGCTCTTCAGATTGAAGCGGCCAGTTCTATATCGACTATATGTGTGATCTCCTTTTTACATCTCGTTGTGTCATTTGAGTTTATTTGCTGTGTGTAGATTCAAGGATTTTGGTTATCTTGTCCAGGGATGCAAACTTGTCACCTTTCGGCGAAATTCTCCGTTTTGAATCCAAAATAGGTCGTTTTTGTGATTCCTGTAGATCTGCAATAAAAATATTTTTTGGGTATGGGAGGGGGTCTGGGACCCAGATTAATGTGCGGCCGCGAGCTTTTTTTATATATATTATAATGAAGCGCGAGCTGTGTGCTCGAGTCTTCCTGCCTGTCGGCTCTGCTCATGATGTATAATAAGCCTCTGCTGCTCGGCGATGATGGTCTAGCTTCAGCAGCTACATTACCTACGGTGCGTTCGTTAATATTAACTGTGCGTCCGGAGTCCCTGTGGCACAGACTGGACCGCTGGTGAACAGCTGTTAGAACGGGCCGTTCAGGTGTTCAGAACAGAGCTCCCTGTCGGAGCGGCAGAGCGTGATATGCACTGAAAAGTTTTTTTTTCCCGTCGCAATATTATCGTTGAGCTAGCTAACTAGCATACATTGTCACTATCTGCTAACGTTAGCTTTAGCCTTCGTTTTCTAATCGTTTTTTTCATAGGCTATAAACAGAGGTGTTATAAGTATATATCTTGTAATTGATTAAAATTAGAAGTACTCAGTTCTTGTACTTGAGTAAAAGTAGAAGTACCAGAGTGTAGGAATACTCTGTTACAGTAAAAGTCCTGCATTCCAAATGTTCCTCGAGTAAAAGTAGAAAAGTATTATTATCAAAATATAGTGAAAGACAGTAAAAGTAGTCATTTTGCAGATTGGTCCATTTCAGAATAATAGATATGATATGTTTTATAATGACTGATCATTAAAGTGTTCTCAAAGCTGGTAAAGGTGCAGCTAGTCTGAATGACTTTGTATACTGCAGGGTAGCTGGTGGATTTACTCCAGGTGGAACTAAAGTCTGATTTAACACTTGATTATATTTCACATCATTCATCCACATCTGAGAAGTAACTAAAGGTATTACATACATGTAGTGGAGTAAAAGTACACCATGTACCTCTGAACTGTAGTGGAGTAGAAGTACAAAGTAGCAAAACATTGAAATACTTAAGTAAAGTACAAGTATCTCAAAATTGTGCCCAAGTATAGTACTTGTTGAGTTTATGAACTTAGTTACTTTACACCAGTGGCTATAAAGATAGAAAGACTAAGCCTTGCACAGAGGCCTGAAAATACATTTTCAAAATGCTCAACAGTGCTGCCAAAATTATAAACTGACTGCTAAACAATTAAAATAAATGCTTTTTATATATTTCTATTAGATGTGACTCTATGGCGTTTCTGTTAATATTAACACTGCTGCTTTAGTTGTTCTGACTGCTAAAATCCTCTGTTATTCCTCATTTTAAAGCCGATATTCTGTGGGGTCAGGGGGCTCGGATCCTTGTCACCTTTTTCATACCTGATGAGTTTGCATCCCTGTTGTCAATTTGTTTGGTTATCTAGGCACAGCTGTGTGTGACTCCCTCTGGTACACTGGTATGTGTTTTCCTAATGTAGAGAGCATTGATTATTAATAAACTACACACTGACTCTAGATCCTGACCAAATCCTTATTTTTTGATCAAATGTTTTTCAAAAAAATGTATTGTATATTATATAACAGCTGCACATCACAGACCGGAGTCTCTGCTACTGTGGACCACGAAGGAGGGGATCATCATCCCCATCCCCAAAGACCCTGCATGGCATGGAAATCTCCTCCTCCTGGAACAATTCTACACCCAGCATATGCTCCCTGTGTTGGCCAGTAGAGAGGAGGACATTTAAATAAACATACTCTTAACACCCTCGGACTCTGCGTTGTGTTTCGTATGTGTGATGGGGTGTTATGCAGAGGGGAGGAAGACAGGACACAGCAGATTGGGATTGTGGTGGAGATGCTGAGCAGTTATTTAATTGTTGCGTGTAATTATTATTATACTGTGTGCTTCTTAGTTATTCCATCTTTTGCTGTAACATGGATCTGTATGTAACTCTATATTTACTTGTTATCTACCACACTTCCTTCTACATCATACACCATCATTATACATGATGGTGTATATAGGATATGTATTTATTTGTATACATATCTAAATTGTATAATTTTATTTTTCGTATTTGGGATTTCTCTTTTGTCCACTCAAATACACTTGGCCCTTTCTCTTTTCCATGTGGAAAATGGCAGCTGCATATTCTGCTTTTCTCGTCTGGCTCCCTGTCTGCTCATCTACGATGAGAAAATTATATAATTAATCATTTAAACCTGTTATTACCAATATTTCACAAATTCTTCATGTAAACTTAAGAGCACAGCTGTATGTTGAGTATGTCAGCTTTGCTTGGTTCATCTTACTGGGGGGGGGGCTGCTACATGGATGTCGGTGCAGTCCACAATAATTTTGCAGTTGAAAGCAGAATGAATTTATTATTGACTCAGAATGAAGCACAACTTCATGTCATACAATACATTGACTTTATTTGTAATTGTGTAAAAAAAATATGAATATTGATTAGCAAGCAGGACCTGCAGGAACAGAGAACGGTGATGGATGGAGCTGGGAAGAGAGAAGAATAAAGAAAACAGATCAACTTTATTATCGGATATTAAAAATTCAATTTCAAAACAAGTTGCTGCTCCTACAGTTTTCTAGTATGTAAAGATGATTTCACATGACCTATGCAAAATATCACACTCAATACATGTGTGTCTCTGGGGGGTGCGTTGTGCCTTTGATGTATATAAATAATATACCATAACCAAATACTATTACGTACAGTGGAAATCAGGTTGCCAGAGCAGGTCAGACCAGTGTGCATGTTCCTCAGGGTCTCAGCAGTTACAGGTGAGGTAAAGAAAATAAAAGAGAAACAGGTCAGTAACAACACTTTAAAGTAACAACACTGAATAATTATCTCTTTTAATAATTTTCTCTCAGTAATCACTCAACTACTGTCTTTCCAACAAACAGATTGACTCACTCTCAATATCATCACAATGAAACACGTCCAGAAGAATGTCATGCAAAGCTGCCTGCCTTCCTTCCTTCGACTCTCCCTGAACTGCCTGATCTTTTAATGGTCAATGTTAACCATTTGTGCAGATAGCATTAAGTAGAAAAGATCGCTGATACTAATGTGGGGTTAGCCTACCTCCCGCCCCCTTAGCACCTGGTGGAGGGGGCGATAGGCTACTCTTCAAATGTTTCACAAAATACTTACCATCATGACTACTCTTACTGTTTAACATTTCGGTTTACTTCATGTTAAGGCTAATACAAATGACAAGGCTAAGTAATGTAATATAATGCTAACTAACATGCTCGCTACTAGCTAGGTAGCTAACTTGACTATGTTCCATGCAAAACATGTATATTACCTGATATGTTTGGTCCAACGACTCCTGGTCCTTTCATCAGACGGGAAGCGATAGAACGAGCAAGTGGTATGATCTCTTTTGTGATTACAACCTCGTACAAAGCACACAGGCATCTTGTAAAAGTGAATTTATTGGAGCAATCTCTTATATTTATTGGAGGGAATAAATCAGTCTTCTTCTTCCTCTTTGCTTTGCGAGTCACAACCAGTCTTGGAGCATTATCGCCTATGACATCACTTACGCGACCCAGAATGCATTTGGGATTTGTAGTCTTTCTAGTTGCGTATTATTCATAGTCTTATATTTCAGCATTTTTACGACAAACTGTGACTTTTTTTGCATGGAAATGATTGTTTAAGATTGACAAACATCATATGTGTCATTCGTGGCACAATTCAAACGGGATCAAAAGATAACTTTTCTCTCTCCATTGACTTCAATGTATAATTTTCCGCTTCCGGGGTCCCATGGAGGCTCCCGGAAGGGGAGGGACTTCGCCTCTCTATCCCAGTAGGGCCTGGCTGCAAGTACTTCCGGCATCTGCCACAAAGGCCGCTACTCCGTGGTATCTGTGGCAAGTATATGCCACAGATGTGGTATCTGTGGCAAGTATATGCCACAGATGCCACAACTTGCCGTGGCAAGTATATGCCACAACCATGCCACAACTTGCCGTGGCAAGTATATGCCACAACTTGTCGTGGCAAGTAAATGTCACAAGTTAAGAGAAGGTTTATGGTAGCTGCCACTCGCCTTCCGTGGCAAATGCTGATATTTAAACCCGTATTTATCGCGTAAAATGTTGCTGTTTTGGCATGACTTTATCGGACTGATCTGTACACAAGACTGATGATCTGTTACTGATGGTCCGATCTCTATTTTTCAAAAAGATTAAACATTATATGTTCTATAGAATTTACATGGAGAACGTGGTTTGTTAAAATAAATAAACGTGCTATTTTTATGATAATACTCAAGATATATTATTAGTAAGTTGACATAAAGATCTAACATTGTTGACCAGAGGTGGGAAATAGGCTAACTTGTATACTCAAGTAGCCTACTGTACTTGTGATTTAGAAATAGCCTACTTGTGCTTTAGTTGAGTATGTAAATGGTGTGTTACGTAGTCTTACCCCACTACAATTCAAAGGTAAATTGTGTAATTGTAGCCTACTCTCCTACATTTATTTAATACGCTACCTTTAGTTACTTACTACAGCTGCTGCTGTTTGGTGCCAAAACACAGTTTTTGAGGAGGACAAGGATGAGGATAAGGAAAACCAAGCGCAAAGCCTACAAGCACTGAAAAGCTGGCAAGGGGAGACGGATGAGCATGACTCAGCGTTCTGTCAAGAACTTGAACAATATAAATTGTTCCCCAGTTTCAAAACGCAATAAAAGGGTGGATAAAAAAGCATGCATTGTGTCTTGATTTTTAATATAGGCCTACTGTCATGATTGTCTTAACATGGTTTGTTCAGATTCACTGATATCAATATCTAATAAGAATAATCTGAAGCATTTAAATAAAAATGTTCAACCAGAATTAAAATATTAAACAACAAAACAGATACAATGACATTAATCTGTTTATTAACAATGAAAACAATACAAATTAAGTACATATGCCTGGATTTAAAATAACACATTTATACATGTGTACAATCAAATATAACTGTCCTTTGCCTCATTTATAAAATATAAATCTTAGTATCTCACTAGCAGTGGCAACTGCAATCAGTTACAGCTGCCCTAAGTCTGTAGCCAAGTCTAATAACACCATTGTACACGTTGCTGTGTCAATACATCTATTTATTTTTTACTTATTTGTCTTTACTAGTAACAATACACCTGGTTATCGTAGCAAGCAGTGGAAACTCCCCTCAAGAAGCGACGATTGCCAAGGGCTTGCGTTGCAACGCTCACTTGCCAATATTTCTTTTTTTATTACAATATAGGCCTATGTTTAGCCTACTATCATAGATATAGCACGTTTGTTTATTTTAGCAAACCACGTAGGCTATTCCAAGTAAAATTTAATATAAATGATAATTTATTATCTTTTTGAAAAATAGAGATCGCACATCAGTCCTGTGTACAGATCAGTCCGATAAAGTCATGCCTAAACAGCGACATTTTACACGATAAATACGAGTTTAAATATCAGCATTTGCCACGGAAGGCGAGTGGCAGCTACCGTAACATTTCTCTTAACTCTGGCATCTTGTGGCAACTACCGTTCAGCATGCGCAAATGCAACGGCAAGTTGTGGCATATACTTGCCACGGCAAGTTGTGGCATATGCTTGCCACGGCAAGTTGTGGCATCTGTGGCATTTACTTGCCACGGCAAGTTGTGGCATATACTTGCCACGGCAAGTTGTGGCATCTGTGGTATATACTTGCCACAGATGCCACAGAGTAGTGGCCTCTGTGGGAGATGCCACAAATGCCAAGGCACATGCCACGGCGAGTAGTGGCAACACTCATTGTGTTCTAGTATGATAAATAAAATAACATTGTACCTTGAAAATCAATGCATTCGTTCATTTGACACGTTGGTGGTTTTAGGTAGGCTATACAGCGACCCCTGGCGGTTCTAGTGTGAAGTAAAAGTAGAAGTAGCCAACCTAAATGTTGGAATACTCTGTTACAAGTAAAAGTCATGCATTAAAATGTTACTCAAGTAAAAGCACAAAATGATTAGCATAACAATATACTTAAAGTGCATATTACATGTTTTCATTATAATGATTGATCATGAAAGTGTTCTCAAAGCTGGTAAAGGTGCAGCTAATTTTAATGACTTTGTATACTGTAGTAGGGCATCTTGTGAATTTACTCCAGGAGTAACTATAAAGTCTGATTTAAGACTTGATTATATGTATCATCATTAATCAGAATCTGTAGTAAGTAACTAAAGGTAGCGTATTAAATAAATGTAGGGGAGTAGGCTACTACATAACATACCATTTACATACTCAACTAAAGTACAAGTAGGCTATTTCTAAATCACAAGTAAAGTACTTGAGTATACAAGTTAGCCTATTTCCCACCTCTGGTCAACAATGTTAGATCTTTATGTCAACTTACTAATAATATATCTTGAGTATTATCATAAAAATAGCACGTTTATTTATTTTAACAAACCACGTTCTCCAAGTAAAATCTATAGAACATATAATGTTTAATCTTTTTGAAAAATATGATCGGACCATCAGTAACAGATTATCAGTCTTGTGTACAGATCAGTCCGATAAAGTCATGCCAAAACAGCGACGTTTTACGCGATAAATAGGCTACGGGTTTAAATATCAGCATTTGCCACGGAAGGCAAGTGGCAGCTACCGTAAACCTTCTCTTAACTCTTAACTTGTGGCATTTACTTGCCCCGGCGAGTTGTGGCATATACTTGCCACGGCAAGTTGTTGCATATAAGTTGTGGCATATACTTGCCACGGCAAGTTGTGGCATGGTTGTGGCATATACTTGCCACGGCAAGTTTTGGCATCTGTGGCAAATCTTGCCACAGATACCACGGAGTAGCGGCCTCCGTGGCAGATGCCGGAAGTACTTGCCACTGCCCGCAGATGCCACGAAATGCGCTTGCTGTCTCTCCGCTATCTCGTGAAGGGCCTGCTTTATGCGCTCCGCACAGTAACCCTGTCCGTCGAACGGTGTATGAGCGTGCTCACTAGCGCACCTCCCCCCCCCCTTCATAAAGTCAAAAGATCCGGTTTATTTCATTTTAAGGATGCGCACCAAGCAACATCTCCAGGTGCTCCTTTGAGAACCAGGGCAAAAAAGTTATGCACCCCTGGTTATGAAGGTTTTTATGCATGTAAACAGTCTGCATAGTAAAAAACCCTCAAAGTGCACCCTGTAGCGAGTAAAACACTGAAGAAAATACCTGTCTATGCTGCCCCAAAACACCTCGTTGGAGATTTCTCATTTTCCATTGTTTACTTCCTACTGTGACGTGTGAATTAATACCCAGAGGCCTCTGCTAGCATTTCACGAAACAAAGCTTCACAAACCTTTCAGCGATTCATAACGGGATATGTACAGCATAGGGCACTGAAGAACGATGCTGTTCCTACTTTGTTTGGACCAGCGGATGATTCGGATACACAACCTGTAAGTATTCATTGTTGTTTGTGTATTTATGATACGGGAGAATGTCTGCATTCACACACAAAATACTCATAGACAGTATACTCCGGGTGATTTACCGTACGGTCAGTGGCGTTCCTAGCGTAGCCTATATGCTATCGAGCTAAAAAAAGAAGGCTACCAAGAGCTAGACATGAGCTTGCTCGGGAAAACATTGTTTTTATGCCAGCTACATTACAATGAATGACCGAACGTAGCAGACTACCCGTATACGATTGCAATTGTAAGCATGTTCTTGCTAGCCTAATATGAACCACTCGCTGTTGTTCATAGTAGATTGGCATATTACACTGAACAACTAGCAAACGTAGGTTAGCATATTAATCTAGCTGGCAAGCTAACAAACCTAAAACAACTAAGTTTCTCTAATATTTTGTGATTTGCATTTTATTTCGTCCAGCCAGCTCAGGAAACTCCTGGCGTATCCGGCGGACAACACATGACGGGAGGACCACTCTGATGCCTCGTCCTAAAAAGCCCCAGCACCAGTTTACAAAGCTGTGATAGGCAAGATGCTGAAACTGCCTATAAGGGGAGGAATGTATGATATAGGCTACAGTGTGTATATGCATATTTACACATGCTCATATTGTACATTTCTAAAATTAAAGTTCGATGGAAATACTTAGTAGCCTTTCTTCCCTGAATTATTTGCTCCTATAACATATCATTCATATATAGCAAACCATGATTTGATTTTTCATCAACCACAGTACATTTTATTACAGGTAAGAATAACTTACAGTACTTTTCTTCCGTTCTACACCTCAAAGGTCCATAATCGAATCTGTACATGCTATGGAGGTTCTGCAGGGTGTATGGGTTGAGACAGTTTGGCTCTAGTCCTGGGTGGGTCCTGGGTAGGTTCATTCGTGTTACAACCTATAGGAACAAGATGGACACGTCTCTCCCTCACACCAGAGGAGTCAGGGAATCGGAAGCTCGGCTCTGCGGCTGCGGGTTGAAGATTTCGGACGCAGACTCACACCAGGTCTGCTCGTCCTGCCTCGGGCTGCAACATGCCCAGGAGGCTATCGACAACCCCGGCTCATGCGGGCATTGTGCCCGTTTCACCATAAAGAGCCTCCGCCGACGGCTAGCTCGCCAAGCTAGCTTGTCGGGTCAGGACCCCCTCATGTCCCCGGATTTGCCGGACGGAGTCAAGACACAGGGGCATCCGCCACAGAGATGGAGCCCCGCACTGTCGGTCTGGAGCTCATCAGCAGTGGCAGCTGGAGAACCGGAGTCCTGCGCCGTGTCAGGCTGGGACCCGGTGGCAGCGAGAGACGCGAGAGCGGAGCCCCACGCTACACCAAGCTGGGGCTCCCGGCTGGACCTCACCATGTTCTCGCCCACGGAAGATGTCCTGGAGTTGGACTACACGGAGGACGAAGAGGATGCCTCTGGATTCCTCCTGTCCGACTCGGATGAGCAGGAAGACAACGTCTTCATGTCATCGGCTCAGGCTGCAAAGCCGGGAGCGATGGCTGCTCTCCCGGGCGATAGCACACCAGCTTCGCCCTGTCTAAGTTTGGACCTGCAGGCCGTGTGTCAGCGTGCCGGGTCCAAACTAGACATCCCATGGCCCGAAATGGCCAAGGAGACCTCCAGGTCCCGTTACGAGGGGAAAAATTTGCCCCAAGCAACGAGGACAAAGAGGCAACTCCTTCCGGTCTTCCCGGAGATGTTGGATGAGGTGTCGGTCTCGTGGAGAGACCGGCCCTTCAGCAACAAGGCCCCAATCCAGGGTGCCTCCTCCCTAGACTGTGACGGTATGGAGAGGCTCGGCCTGCTCCACATACCGCCTGTGGAACCGCTGTTGGCAGCCCACCTCCTACCGAGGATGGCTACTACACCAAGCAGGAACCCCACACTGCCGGCGAAGGTGGACCGATTCCAGTCGACCATGTCCTACAGAGCCGCAGCATTGTCCGCCAGGGCTTTGAACGTTTCCTCGCTGCTAACCGTATACCAAGCGGAGCTCTGCGAGGATCTGTAAAGCAATCCTGGAACGGCAGTACTGGACGAGATAGCCGCGACCACGGACATCTGTCTCCGCGTTTCGGCCAGCAGTCGAAGAAGAAGCGGGCGGCCTGACAGCCTCCTCTTCTCCCCTCCGTGAAAGAGCTGGAAGTCCACGGTTCCCCAGCTCCAGATGTTTTCCCGCTACCTCAAGAGATGCCTCAACGCCATCCTCAAGTCTGC
Organism: Notothenia rossii; assembly: GCF_949606895.1. NCBI lineage: Eukaryota > Metazoa > Chordata > Actinopteri > Perciformes > Nototheniidae > Notothenia > Notothenia rossii. The sequence continues at coordinate 15,897,018 of NC_136903.1, forward strand.
AAAAACACATGTCACGATATTGTTCTGTTTTCTCTTATAAACCATTTTCCGCTGACGCATCCAGGCTTCAGGCCGAGGGCGCTGCTCAAAAAAATGAAAAGAAAAACAATAAAAACAATAAAACCAATAAACAGTCCACCAATTGTTCCCCTTTTGAGAGCAGCTAAGGCCTCTCTCAAAAGGCGGATAATAGACGGGTCTGTAAAGCCACCACCGTCACGCGCATGCGCAGTGCTGGCTGGGGTTTTGAAGGCACCACCGTCACGCGCATGCGCAGTGTCAGTGGGGATTGTCGAAATGGGGTACCACCGTGTTCAGACACTAGAGGGCCCCATAACACAACAAATAGAGACTCAGAGGGTAAGAGACGTGACATCTCCGCTGGCTCTAAGGAGCAAACAGTGGGAGATTCTCACAATGTCTGCTTGGGTTTTCAAGACAGTAACACGGGGCTACAGACTCCAATTCGCTGTCACCCCCGCTCGCTTCTCGGGCATTCTGTATTCTCAAGCCCAAGGAGAGTCAGCCCATATTCTAGAGAGAGAGATTCTCTCACTTCTAGAAAAGAAGGCTATATCTATAATACCCGCCGAGCAGAGTCAGAGCGGCTTTTATTCCAAGTATTTCCTCGTTCCCAAACTGGGAGGGAACGGAATTCGGCCAAAACTAGATTTTTGAGGGCTCTGAACAAATATCTAAAAAGATACAAATTCAGAATGCTCACTCACACATCTCTGCTGCGTCTCGTGCGACAAAACGACTGGTTTACATCAGTCGACCTGAAAGATGCGTATTTCCACATCCCAGTATATTACCCACACAGGAAATATCTGAGGTTCGCATTTCAGGGGATCTGTTACGAATACAGAGTACTTCCCTTCGGTCTGTCTCTCAGTCCAAGAGTGTTTGTACGATGTACGGAAGCTGTGATAGCCCCGTTAAGACAACAGGGTATGCGCCTGGCAACCTACCTAGATGACTGGCTGCTTCTCGCACAGTCGGAGCAGGAGGCTATTACACAGACAAATGTCCTCGTAAAGCACCTGCTCAACCTGGGTTTCATAATATACACAGAGAAGAGCATGTTGTGCCCAGCACAGACTGTACTCTTCCTGGGTTTACACCTGAACTCGGTGCCCTTTACAGCCCGCCTGTCAGCAGCAAGAGTGAAAGCCTTCAGGGCTTGTCTCGCTCATTTCCAGCTGCGCAAACATGTTCTTTTCAGATCATGCCTGCGGTTACTGGGGCTCATGGCGTCAGCCATCCTGGTCGTACGACTGGGACGCTTACACATGAGGGAGTTTCAGCGCTGGGTAGTCACTCTAAAACTAAACCCCGCGCGTCATAGCGCGCGGAGAGTGATGGTTACTGTGAAATGCGTAATGGCACTGCGCCACTGGCTGCACCCGACTTTTCTAGTACGGGGCGTGCCTATGGGTGCTGTCCTTTCACGGAAGGTGGTCACCACGGACGCATGTCTGACAGGCTGGGGAGGTATTTACGAAGGTCGTCCGGTGAGGGGTCTCTGGAGCAGAGACCTCCAGCGGGCGCACATAAATTACCTGGAGCTTTTAGCGGTGTTCCTCACCCTAAAACGCTTTCTGCCTTTTCTCAGAGGACACCATGTCCTCGTGAGGACGGACAATACGACCACAATATCGTATATAAACCGACAAGGGGGTTTGCGTTCTCTCCAGTTACACATGCTGGCACGCCAACTGATCTTGTGGAGCTGCGGCCGTCTCCTCTCTCTGAGAGCGACGCACGTACCGGGTGTAATGAACCTCGGGGCAGACCTGCTGTCCAGAGGTGTACCACTATATGCAGACTGGACTCTACATCCAATGGTTGTGAGCCAGCTGTGGGTGCGTTACGGCCAAACCGCGGTAGATCTGTTTGCATCAAAAGGAAATGCTCACTCTCAGCTTTTCTTTTCAATGCACGATCAAAACGCACAATTAGGCGTGGAAGCGCTCGCGCACATTTGTCCTCCGGTCCTCCTGTACGCGTTTCCATCCCTGGCGCTGATACCCCCAACTCTGGCCAGAGTGAGGGAACAACGCCACACAATGATCCTGATAGCTCCGCACTGGCCTGCAATGTACTGGCTGGGGGAGATCTATCAGCTGCTGTGCGGTCAGCCGTGTCAGCTCCCCCTACGCAGAGACATACTGTCTCAGGCGGGGGGGACGATCTTTCACCCACACCCGGAGTGCATGGCCCTATGGGCCTGGCCCGTGAGTGGTACAATCTGAATACAGTGGGTCTCCCGCAGAAGGTGATAAACACTATTCAGAGTGCGAGAGCTTCCTCCACCAGGTCTCTTTATGACTGTAAGTGGAGGGTGTTTGAGGAATGGTACCTTCAAAAAGGGCATACCTCTTTTCAATGCCCTGTGGGAGTGATTTTATCATTTCTACAGGACCTAATTGAAAAACACAGAGCTTTCTCCACGATCAAAGTCTACCTGGCTGCTATTGCTGCATGCCATGTGGGCTTTGAGGGTAAGACGGCCAGCCAACATCCCTTGGTCTGCCGTTTTATGAAGGGAGCTCGCAGGCTCCTTCCTGTTTCCAGGTCACTGGTGCCCTTATGGGACTTGACAGTGGTTTTAGATGGGCTCACTCGAACCCCATTTGAACCCCTGGAAGAAGCTGACATGAAGCACCTGTCACTCAAGACAGTGCTGTTACTGGCCCTGGCATCCGCCAAGCGAGTCAGTGACATTCATGCGCTATCTGTACATCCTTCATGCACTCAATTCGCCCCTGGGCAAACAAGAGTGTTGCTGAAGCCCAACCCTTCCTTTATACCTAAGGTGGTTGGTTCATGTACCCCAATTGAGATTGAGGCATTTCTTTCGTCGCTGTGTCCATCCGGGGAACAGCAGCCGAATTTGCTATGTCCAGTCCGTGCTTTACGCACTTATATGGACAGATCAAAAGAGTTTCGTCATAATGACCAACTCTTTGTGTCCTGGGCTAACCCTCAGAAGGGCAAGCCTGTTACTAAGCAACGGCTCTCTCACTGGATTGTGGAGGCATTTGCTTTGGCTTACACGAGTCAGGGTCTGCAGGCACCTTCGGGTTTGCGTGCTCATTCGACTCGTGGTCTGGCTACATCCTGGGCTTTGTTCAAGGGTGTCTCCATCCAAGACATTTGTGCAGCAGCGAGCTGGTCCGCGCCGCTCACTTTTGTCCGCTTTTACAGGCTAGACGTCTCTGCTCCCAGTGTGGCCCGAGCAGTGCTGGGCACCCTGTTGAGTCAGAGCTCTACCTGTTAAGTTCTGGTTGGTTTGGTGATTTTCGAGATAAGCTCGTCTGGCAATACGGGAGCTACAATATCCCATAGTGAGACATCGAACGGAGTGTTATGAATGAGAACTATAGGTTACTTATGTAACCCCAGTTCTCAGAATAACATGAAGTGAGATGTCTCACCAGACGGCCCTCCTTGCTATGGTGAAGCGAGAAGAGATGCTTATTTTGAATGACGCATGCGACGTAGCGCAAGCTACTTATAGGGGGTGGATTCCCTGACGCTGACGTCAAGGTCACCTGCCAATCAGGATTGGCGTAATGAGATTGATGCTTCTGTTTGCTTCGCGGATGAGGCGCATCCCATAGTGAGACATCTCACTTCATGTTACTCTGAGAACTGGGGTTACGTAAGTAACCTATAGTTTTCAGCTAGCTGGCTACATAATGTTGTAACTGTCAGCTAGGCTACCTTTCTAATTTCTTTGCAACAGACGTTTTCCACTTCGGTAGGCATCATGGCGCAGTTTCCACAAGTGCACCTAAATAACAACAGTTGTAGGTACAGTTTGGTTAGCTAGCTGACAAACTTGTTACTGTGATGTAGACAAACGATGCAGTTCTAACATCTGAAATGTAAGAACGATACTAAATAAAAACTTTTCACTGTGAAACCGTCTGCTCTAGTCTAGTTTGGGACGGTGGATCAGGTCTATCACGTTGGTCTGTCTCACTTTCAGGATCAGACGGACTCCGGTTGAGACATACTGTACGGCTGTACCGACGCCATTGTAAAACTGATGTTCTGCTCAGAGCCAAAAAAAGCACTGTGTTAGACATGGGCGGAGCCTCTCTGGTGGTTGACTAATCAGAATAGAGTGGCCGAGCTGACCAATCGGAGCACACTGGGCTCACAGGGAGGGGGGGGCAGGAGCTCCAACAAGCTGTTTAGGACAGAGAGTGAATACCGGTGGATACACATACTTTACAGAGATGCTGTATGAGAAACCAATGTGAGTTTGGCAAATTGCACAGAATAAATCTATTTTAGTAGACCTCAACAATGGAATTATGATCAGTAGAAATGGCCATGACATGGGCATAAAGTACAATTATTTTATCTGAAAGAAAATCTACAAGAATGCAGGATCTCCACCCATGTTGACGTGCAGTAATGTTGTTGTGGAGTAATGGCCAAAGAGATAAGTAGTTTTTTTGTGAATAATTATTCTTGTATCAACAAGATGCCGTCATGAGCCGGATTGAGACTTTGGATCCCGGAATAAAACAGATTAAGATAAAGATCATTACTTCTTGTCTGTACTCTGCTCAAGCTGCAAGTGGTTTACTGAGTCTGATAAACGCATGACCTACTGAGGGCTAAATCAACTCCTTTCCCGAAACCACTTACAGGTGTAGAGGAGTGACAAGACTCCCTTTAGTTTCTTTATGTAGACTTCCCAAGAAATCATCATACAATACCATCCATCCATCTTCTCCCGCTTATCCGTGGTCGGGTCACGGGGGTAGCAGTTCCATACAATACAATATACAATATAATAAATATATTTATTTTAAAAACATTTAAAGAGTAGTTTGTAGTTTAAATTAAGACAATGTAACTTTTTGGAAAAGCAGGTCTTTCTCCACAATAAAACACCACCGCTTAATTTAATTTTCTCATGATTTGCTGCTGGAGCCTTACTAGGTCTTGACGAGCTTTTGGATGCTAGTGTTTGCTAACTTTAGCCAGATATTGCTGTAATGGACATACTAAGCTGGTTCCCAAATTATCTTTTTTCTTCTAATTATCACTTGTGGCAACAGTGGCTACTGTGCAAGGCAAGGCAAGTTTATTTATATGGCACATTTCAACACAAGGCAATTCAAACTGCTTTACAAAAATGAAAAACATTAAGAGCATTAAGAAACATATTATGAAAAGACATTTAGAAACACTCATTTAAAAGTAACAATATAAAATGGCATTTAAAAACACTAATTTAAAAGCAAAAATACATGAATAAAGGTTACAGTGCAGTGTGAGATACACATCTGAAGTGTTTCCATCATTGCTAACTTTTAAGCAGAAATAGTTTTCTATCACCTCCCTTTCTTTCTACTTTCTTGTTTAACTTGTCCTTTAGTTATTTGAAGTGTTTCATGCTAAACGAACCCCACTTTGGAAAAATCCAGTGGCGAACCGTGTCTATCACAACTGGACCTTCTGTAGCCACACACACTAATAATCCAACTGAAACCAGCATGGACATATGTTTTAAAAATGTGCTTATCCAGAAAAGCCTAGTTTGGACACTTTACGGGCAGAAGAAACATTTCTATTAAAGAAAGAATGATACATTTCTGTCTTTTTATGCCTTTATTAGCTACTTACTTGAATTTTTATTCAAATTAATTAATCAATTATTTTTATATTTTATTATAATGTAGAGACAAGGCTTTTAGTGACAATCATGTATTGCGTTACAATTCTATGTAGAAAAAAAAAAGTCTAAATATGATATTTGACCTCAAATTATCTGAGGCCTGGCACCCCCCCTGCGATCTTTGGCGCCCCCCAGGTTGGGAACCACTGATCTAGATCCTCTGTCTCGAGCCAGTTAACTAGCGGGCCTTTTAGAGTACCCTGAAACTCTGAAAGAATACGCCCATTGGCTACAAATCAATATATTGGTTGATCAAACTGTCAGTCCAAACGTACGCTCTCATTCAGTGCAACGGCCAGGGCATTCGATCAAGGATGTAGAATACCTTGGTTGAAGGATATTCTACCCAGAGACCCAGAACAAGATCTGATTGGTTGCTTTCTTTTCTAACACAAAACCACTGAAATGCGTAGTGCATGTTCCGAGAAGGACAACAAATCAACGTAACATTGTAATATTACAGATAACAACACAGATACGATTCTCATTTATTCATTTTATATACATTTTATTACATTTTATTACATTTTATTTATATAATTAAATCGATTTTTTGTTTGTTTTATCTGAGTGTTCCACTGAATACCTTGAAGGCCCTGACGGTTCGCCACTGGAAAAATCTATTCTGACCCCATGGTAACTTTTTTTTTTTTTGTGCGACAAAAGTTACATTGTCTTGCTTTAATATAAATACGTTACTGGAAAAAATATCTTATATTTTTAAACTCCGATACCATATGTGTAGATTTTGCAAAACTAATATAATATGGGACTTATAAGCTAATATTAATGTGTTTTATGTCAATGCACATTTTTATTTGATTAATCTTTTCCAAAACCAATTGGTTATAAATATGAATAAAGTAAACGATGTGCCTATTGTTTTTGGAGTCAGATATTGTCTCCTCTGCAGCAAAGCATTTTCATTGAACATTCTCCAAACGCCTCTCTGACCACTGACTATTTCGACAGAGGGAGAGTTGAACAGCAGGTGCCTCCACCCTTCCTTGAACACAAATAATCTGTCAACAGGATTGTCACAGGAACTTAAAAAAATAAAATAATGACCTCTAATAAATATGGCCTCAACATGTGCACGCTCTTCTGCTCCACAATACATACTCACTGTGTGCTGTACTGTCCGTGCACACGCTTTGGAGCCCAGGATGATTTTAAAGGCTTTGGTTTGGACTGAGCTTTTGTTGAAAGGAATTCACTTCTAACATCTTCCCTGTTCCCCTAGCTTTAAAGGAAGATTATTACTTACTCAATGATATTGCAGTAATTTATGAAGGACACTGAGGTTATTGACGGATATTGAGATGCTCCAAACACACACTATTATTGACACTCAGTATTATTTAAACTGGGCCCTGCTGCTGACTGGTGGTGCTGCTCTTTTGCTCCATCGTACACCACCTCTCTCTTCCTGTCCAAGCTTCTCTTTTTACAAAGTAACCTGGCTACAGCATGTTTCTGACTTATATCTATTACGATTCTTCCAAACACAGCGACCACTGTGAGGGTAGGTTCACAGCACGTGTGTTCCTGCTTTGATTGTTGAGTTGTAAGCTTCATCTAAGTGAGTTTGGCTTAATGTTGCTAACATCCTGGCCAAGGACAAAGGGGCTGAGAATGACAATTCTTAGTTTGAAAAAACTGGAGGTTTGGCCCAACACAAAAGCATAACAAAGAAAAGAAAGGAATGTTTAGTTTAAAATAGTAAATTGTGCACAGTGGCGAACCGTCAGGGCCTTCAAGGTATTCAGAGAATACCCTGGAACACTCAGATAAAACAAACACAAAATCGATTTAATTATACAAATAAAATGTAATAAAATTAATAAATGAGAATCGTATCTGTGTTGTTGATCTGTAATATTACAGTGTTACGTTGATTTGTTTGTCCTTCTCGGACCATGCACTACGCATTTCAGTGGTGTTGTGTTAGAAAAGAAAGCAACCAATCAGATCTTGTTCTGGGTCTCTGGGTAGTATATCCTTCAACCAAGGTATTCTACATCCTTGATCGAATGCCCTGGCCGTTGCACTGAATGAGAGCGTACATTTGGACTGACAGTTTGATCAACCAATCATATATTGATTTGTAGCCAATGGGCGTTTTCTTTCAGAGTTTCCCTCGGTTCCAGGGTATTCTAGAAGGCCCACTAGTTAACTGGCTCGAGACAGTGGGTCTAGATCAGGGGTCACCAACCTTTTTTAGGATGAGAGCTACTTTCAAAAAATAAAACAAGTCGGGGGCTACTTTTACTCCTCTTTTTTTTAATGTTTTTTGCAGTGTATATATTTAGCACATTTTAACATTATTATATGCTTACCTTTAACCTTTGTGTGCTGTTTGGGTCTGTGGGACCCGTTTTCAGTGTTTACTAAAATAACATGTATGCAATTTAATTATTTTAACCTGCTTTATTTGGGGGTGGACCTCACATCCTCCAGGGGAATTTTCTTTTAAATGTTGAAGTGAAATGCATCTATCTGGAGCACTTTGAGCACAAAATGAATTGATGGATACAGCTCTCAACGCTCATATGAAAGGGAGCTGTATACTTTTTCAATAATCCAAACATCTTTAGGATATGATCACAACCAATAACAAATCATTTAAACTTGTTTATTCTTATCTTATGTTACCTAGTTAGCATTCTATCTTTTCATTTATGCATATTTGACTAATCACTCCCCTTTTAAACTGTTTTTTTTTAAGGAAATTACGCCATGTGTATGTGTGCATCAAGTGCAATACATATATATGCAAGTTGCAACACACACACAGTAAAACTCTGCCCCTCATGTGTTGTATAGGCTGGCATGATAGGCTGTTCAATGGGGCTGATGTGTAGATTCTGCCAGAAGGAAAATCAGCGGGGAGGTGCCACATTGCTTTTCTTCCCGACTGCAACGCTGGTCCCGCAAATCAAGCAAGAACGTGATTGGTCGATATTCATTGTGGGGGTGGGGGGAGGGGTGTTAGATATATATAGAGTTGTAGTAAGGAGATAGGGTTCGCTATGATTGAGGTTTCGTTTATGCATAGGGTAGGTTCTTTTAATTACATTTCCTTTTTGTTTTGTGTATTTTATACTTTTTGGATTTGCTTGGCGAGCTATTTTTAGAACATGCTCGGCGGGCGACTCACTTTGCCCCTGCGGGCAACTAAGTGCCCGCGGGCACCGTGTTGGCTACCGCTGGTCTAGATGAATGCGACGAAGCAATTCATGCCGTGTTATTGTTTTTTAACGTTGAAATGACAAGTGCACCAGGTGAAGATGAAGTTGTTGCGGAATTGTTGTGAGTAGCTCGCTACCCTTTTCAAGGCGACAATTCAGTGAAAAGATGGACATTATAATGCCGCCGCCGCGGCGGCGGGGTGTGTGTGTGTGTGTCTACAGAAGGTCCAGTTATGATAGACACGGTTCGCCACTGATTCTGCAAAGCCTATCTGAAAATCCCAGACACTGTTAAAGCCAGTGTGATGGTGATCCATGTTATCTGCAGATCAACAGCAGAGCAGCTGCAATTCCCACTGACCTCCCGGCTGACCTGTGGTGTGGGGCTGCCTAGTGCCTCATAATTTATAATAACCGTTGAACCCTCGTAGAGCTCTGTGGTCTCAATTTTGGGCTTGTAGGAGATTTTGACAGTGGGGGCCTTGCAGTCCAGTTTGGGAATCAATGTAACCATTGTGCCCTTCAGGTGTTCAGGGGCCTCGCATGAAACTAAATTTGGCTCTGGGACAGAAATCTTTGTTGTCAGAATCCAATCCCTCAGCCACTCCAGGCTGCAGGAGCATGTGAAGGGGTTGTTAAAAATCTGAAGGTGTGACATGGAGGTGAGAGCATTAAAGGTGCCCTGCACGATGGTGGTGAACTTGTTGTTGTTGATGCGCAGCGACCTCAGGTCTTTGAGAGTGGAGAAGGCGTCCTTAGGAAGGCTCAGCATCTCATTGTTGTTCATTTTGAGAAGCTGCAGGTCTATAAGGTTGAGCAGATCCTGCCACGGAAAGTTCACAATTTTGTTGTGGCTGATGTCCAGGTTGCGGAGCTGGACGAGGGCGGCCAAGGTGTCCTTTTCTATGGTAACTATCTCATTGTGGGCCAGCCAGAGAGAGGTGACCTGCGTGATATTGATGAAGCTTTTACTTTTCAGTATTTTGATTTTATTGGCAGAAAGGCTCACGGTGGTAACGTTGGAGGGCAGACCCAGGGGGACCACCAGCAGGTCTTTGTAAGCACAGTCAGCAAACTGGTGGGCAAATTTATCCTGGCAGCTGCAGAGCTCTGGACAGCACTGCACAACGCCGACCACGATAGTCCACAAGGTGAGGAGCTGAAGGAGCCATCCCGCCATTTTCTGCACCTGCAAGCATCAATTATCAAACATTAGGCACATTTTTAGAAGGCAAGCACATAAGCTCCATTATGTCCATTACACCAGCGGACATGCAATGGGAAAGCTTTTATATCTAATATCCATTTGACACTGAAAACAAAAACAACCAAAGACAAATAAACTGCTGATGTCTTACAATCTGATACTGATGATCACATGCAAAGTTTATTTTTTAAATTACAGGGCACCATGCATTGCAAAAAAACGGCATGTTCACTTTTAAAGCACACATACACATATGCTGTATCATGTTTGCAGCAATTTCAGGGAAAGGTGTTCTCTCAGCACGCCTTCACCATCCGCTGCGGACATACTGGCAATATTAATATCAATTTTTGCATTGAATCAAAACCATTTGACTTTAAGAAATTAAAGTTAAATTGCTAAATTAACATTATCAATCTGCACAGCTGGTATTTTGCTCTCATTATCACACGGGCATCTGTCCTTGTGATTCTGTCATGGTTTTGGATTTATGTTTTCATTTTCCACCTTTTAAAAAAATATGTTTTCCTCTTTGTGTCTTGTCTGGTCCTACTTCCTGTGTTTGCCTTCCTGTCTTAAAGGTCCCATGTCATGGCCATTTCCACTGATCATAATTCCATTATTGAGGTCTACTAGAATAGATTTATATTGTGCAATTTTGCAAACTCACATTGGTTTCTCATACAGCATCTCTGTAAACTACGTATATTCACTGAATTTCACTCTCTGCCTTTAACGGCTCGTTGTAGCTCCAGCCCCCACCCTCCCTGTGAGCACAGTGTGCTCTGATTGGTCGGGACGTTGTGAATCGCGCTAAGCTCCGTGGAGGTGTTGTTTCCTTGTTTATACTCAGTGAAACACAGCCAAACTCATCCTGAGCACACACAAAGTCACAGCCGAAGTAAAAACAATAAGTGTGGCTTGATATTGAGTAAGAAAAAGGTTGATAAACGCTGTGAGAATGGGTCTGCAGAGAGAATTTCGCCACGATCCCAACTGTATGTTATCAGCCTGCAGCCAGGGAGCAGAGATCAGCAGAGCTGCCTGCACTGAGTGTGTGTGTGAGGAAGTCCATGGATTGGTCAATTTGGACCAATCAGAGGGGGCTTAACGTAACGGCTCCGCAGACGTAACGTAACGGCTCCACGGATTGGTCCATTTCGTTCCGGGTACGGTTGACATCATGCGTACCCGGAAGAATCAAATGGACAATGACGTATCTCCAACGAGGCGTTTTGGGGAGGTATTTTCTGTGTTAAGAGTTTTACTCGCTACAGGGTGTACTTTGAGGGTTTGTGACTTTGCAGACCGTTTACATGCATAAAAACCTTCATAACACACAAGGGGACGGGTAATAACCAGGAAAGCATGACATGGGACCTTTAAGTTTCCCTCCTGTGTCTGATTGTCTCACCTGTTGCCCTTGTGTTTCTGCCTCCCCTGCCCAGCTGTGTCTTTTCCTGTGATTACTCTTCTGTGTATTTAGGCCCAATCCCAAATCACCCCCTCGACCCTACCCCTCCGTGACGGAGTGAACTCCGTCTGTAGCCACACTCGCAGCTGAATGAAGTTCCCTCCATTAAGGGTTAAGGGTCTCTCCCTTAGGGATAAGGTGAGAAGTTCGGTCATCCGGGAGGGACTCGGAGGAGGAGCCAGTTGAGGTGGTATTCCATGCAATTCCTGAAATCTGACGGTAAGCCAGTGCTTAACCATTTCCTAGTTGTAAGCTTATTGGACGCCATTCTGCTCCCGTCTGAGGTTGCAGTATGTAAATGTGCTGCACACACCAGCAACACCGACCCTGTTTCATTAGGAAATGCTGCTGCTGACTCAGCTGCAAAGGCAGCCACTCTGATTCCTCTCGCACCACACGCACACTCGTTTGTTAACATCCCTGTTTCCTCCATCACTGACAATATGTCGTCACTAACTGCCATGCAGCAGTTAGCTCCACCAACAGAAAAAGCATAGTGGAAAACTGCTGGTGCTACCTTTGACCCCACCTCCAGCATCTGGGTTGGTCCAAATTCCAATCCATGTCTCCCGAGGCATTTTTTCTCACATGTTGCTAAATTGACACATGGGTTGGATCATGGGTCAAAAGGGGTGATGTTAGAGGCTATCAATCAGCATTGGTTCACAAGGGGATTCACAGTAACAGCTCAAAAGCACTGTGAAGCATGCTTAATTTGCATTACGCAAAATTCTGGTAGACCGGTAAAGGTTACAGGAACAGGTGCACAACCACCCCCAACTAGACCATTTGAGCACCTAATGCTGGATTTCATCGAACTTAGTCCATCAGAGGGTAAGAAACACTGTCTTGTAATGGTTGACATGTGGTCCAAATGGGTTGAAGCATTTCCGGTAAACGCACAGACAGCAAATGCTGTGGCTAAAGCTTTACTAAGGGAAAATATTCCTAGATGGGGGATACCAAGCAAGATCTCTAGCGACAATGGTTCACATTTTGCTCATGAGGCCATTGCACAGATAGGAGAATACCTTGGCGTGGACATCAGAAAGTATTGTGCTTACCATCCAGAGTGGTGGTGCAGTGGAAAGAGAGAACGGTACAATCAAAAACAAGCTAGCAAAATGCTGCGCAGACACAGGTTTATCCTGGAAACAAGCCCTGCCCATTGTGCTGATGTACATGAGAATGCGGAAACGAACACGGAGTCAACTCAGCCCTTTTGAGATCCTTTTTGCAGCTCCTCCACAGATTGAGATCAAGGCGCCAGGATGTCCTCTCCCCTCCACAACTTTGTGTGAGGATGCTATGTTGTCATATTGTGTTAACCTGTCATCCAATTTAGCAGATATCAGACGCCAGGTAGCGGCAGCTCTACCTACCCCTGCTACTGGTCCACTCCACCGTATCCAACCAGGCGACTTCGTGCTGGTCAATGACTTCCGGAGAAAGAGCTGGAGATCCAGCCGTTGGCAAGGTCCCTACCAGGTGCTTCTCGTCACCCAGACAGCGGTCAAGGTCGCCGAGAGAGCCACGTGGGTCCACGCCAGCCACTGCAAAGCTGTCATCTCCGCCCCAGTCTAGCCGGTCCAGTAGAAACAGACGACGACAAGTGACTTGCCAAGTCACCACCAGCACCACACACGCAGCACATACACCCTAGTACCACACACAAGACTCATGGGCGACGGCCAGCTGTGCTTTTTCATATGCCTCTGGTTCCTCGTCTGTGCCGTCATGATGTGGGGTTTAATTGACATGGTCATGAAGGCACGGGCTCAGTCAGACTAGACACATCCACGAAGCAGACGACAACACCAAGAACATAAACTTTGTGCCTGATCACTGGCGAGTGATCGAAGATGGAGCCCCTCGGACAAGAATTAGCTAACGCCCACCTGGAAAGTATGATCTCCTCCTTTTACACAATACACCGCTCTCCTTCAAACCACTGACAATGTTACGACCAACCGAGAATCAGCCCCCACTGATTCCGACACTGAAGAGTCAGACACCGAGCTGTAAAATTGTGTGTAAAATTGCCATTCCCTCGTTTCAGTATTCTTTTGCTTTCCACATACAGAGTCTGCCCTCCACAAAAACAGCCACTTTCCATGATATGTTTATGATGTGTTTATTTAAACCAGGTTGTATTCATTGATGTGTTATATTAGTCTATCCTGTCATTTGTTTTATTTTCATGATTGATCACAGTATGATCAAAAGGGGGGGAATGTAGTGGCAATTTCTTATATTACTTTATATAGTAAAACCAAATGATGATATTATGCTTAGAAATTGTTTGGTCAACTCGACCTGTTATACCACACGGTAGCTTCCCGCCAAGGTCGTACCTGGAGGATGTGGCCCTCCCTATGAGAGCATTGTAAGATAACAGTTTTCCAAGGAAAGTCTTATCTCTTTTACTTCCTGCACAGCAACAGTCCTCTATAAAACATACACACACATTATACCCTGTGTGCACTCCTTTAGACTACTCTGTACTCTGTGAGACATGTACCTTTGAAGCGCTTCAAATAAAGAACCAACGAAAGACAACGCTGCTTGCTTTCACCAGTTTATTATTTATTACTCTCATTGTACATCTTTACAGTATTGACGAGTTTAAAATATCCACGACAGCGGCTAACATGGTCCGGAGCAGGTTAGGTTGCAGTCTAAGAGATCAACTCAGTGAAAGCACCGCCTGCTGACCAATCAGAGCTCAGTGTGCGGAGTTTAAATCGATCAAGTCATATTACAGGATAAAGGAAATACAGAAAAACTGCTGTTGCAGGAAAGACGGCCGGCAAAAATCACTGACTGTGTGAACGTGAACATTAATAGAATATCACCTCCCATCTTCAGAGCAATCTGACTATTATAACATTAGCGTTAAGAAAGCTTACTTAAATATCTGCCACAACATAAGTAACCGGATCAAAGTAACATTACGTACAGTCCGCGGCACTGTGAGTGCAGATGTCAATGTGTCCCATTATCATTCATATCACATCATAATGTATCATATATTTCCTTATCTGAGTCAGCTTATTGAGCCGGATCTGGCCGTGCAACACTCACAGGCCGTTTCTCAATCTCGAGGATACTGTCTTCCAAGCCAATATTTCAAGGATGCTACGTCATCGAGTGCCGCCGAAGGACTGTTACAATCTCCAGCATACTTGGAATTCCACCGAGGCCGCGTCCTTGGTTTGGGGGAAATTTATGGGATGCACATGGATAGACTTTGCGTCCTTATAATCCCCACAATGCTTTGCGCACGGACCAATTTCAAAAACTCTTGCGGAGAATGGCTGAACCGACGCAGCATGCATTTAAATGTAAGTATGTAGTGGAGTAGAAAATGTGTAGTGTTGGTAAATGTGTTTTTGTTAAATTTGTTACCACCATAAATGTGTTCCGTGAAAGTAAAGCAAGTTCATAATTAGATAGACATCGTGAGGTATTTATTTTCGGTACAGTTTATGTTGAAACCGTTAGAGAGAGTGGCACACTTGTTAGCCTGTTCCATTCTTCTTCGTTTTCCGAAGCCATGGCTTGGAAGCATACTTGCTTCGTTTCTGAAGGAAGTGACTTGGAAGTACGCGACTACCAAGCCAGCATCCTCGCGATTGAGAAACGGCCACAGTGTCACATACTGTATGCAGAAGTATTATTTGAAGCAACATATTAAGTTGACGAAACACTTGAGTCAAATGTAGGCTAATTAAAGTCAGCTCGTGTCTTAGACGGGGCAGTGATATCATAAACCTGTTAATGTACGCATTCAAACACTTTTTCTTTTACCAGCTGTATTCACCTTGCAGGTGCAGCTATGTGGCTTTTCTCCTGGATAAAGTGTTTAAGTCATGGAAGTACGCCGGGCTCGGTAGAATTCCAAGTATGCTGGACATTGGAACACTAGCCTACTTCGGCAGCACTCGATGACGTAGTATGCTTGAAATAGTGGCTCTGGAGCAGCTTTACTCGAGGTTGAGAAACACCCCGGAGTTTGCTGCATGAGTTGCACTGTATGATCTGTGGTGTTGTGGGCTGTCACTCAAAAACTGAGTAGCCAATGGGGACGCACCCCTGAAAGTCCCGCCCACCTGGGACGTTTGTGTCAGAATCGAAAACAAAAAATGAGGGTGTGCAAACCAGAAGAGCTGCAGGGAGAGCAACAGTCTGATCATTGAGAAAGAAGCAAAGAGAACTGCAAACAAAACGATATGTTAAAACAAATAAAAAATACTTATAGTTTACATGATTACACACATGATTTGTTTTCAACTTGTAGTTTTATTATTGAAATTAAATTTATTTTGCTTGACTCTGAGAATTTACTTTTTTTCTCTCTTAAACTCTTAGTTTTGCTTGATTCTGAGAAAGTGTTGCTTTATCTGTATGAAACAAAACTAATTAATCCCATGTCCTTCCTGTCACGCTCCATGTATGTTCCTGAAGTTTGTTGTCCTAATCCTTCCTCGTGCGCCCTGGTTTCCTCCCTCGTAGTACCCCCTGGTTTTGGTCATGTTAAGTTGTTCCTTGTTTTCTTTGGTCATCGGCTTTGGGAAATAAAGCTCGCTTTTTGTTACTTCACCTTTTGTTGTCCTTTTGCTGCATTTGGGTCCTATTTCCCCCCAACCCTGACAGATACAGAGTTACAATTAACCCCCGGAGCGATGTTTTCCACTTCTTTTTATCTTGATCTAAATGATTCTTGCAGTAGCAACACCATCAACTACTTAATCGTCTTACCTGTAAAATGTTAACTTCAATTCCTGTGTCTTATTAATCACTTCCTGGAGTTTTACAATCCTCTGAAACAAGTTTAATGGTCGGAAAAACTGGATTCCTTTAATGTTGCGGATCTGTTCACATGACTTTTGCAGGCGTGGTCTCGTTCTTTCCTATGAGAGCTGCTCATTGGCGCATGAAGACAAGACATGGCCCAACTTTTGAGAGAAACAACAACGTAGTGCATTATTTTATGTTTTGGTTCATATTTGTTACTTTTCAGAGAGCGAAACGTCACAGATCACCTGTCATGCCTGGCTGTCAGAGCAGAAGAACCCGTATGTGCGCTCTGTTGCTCAAAGACAGGATTTAAGTTTAGTTGTGTTGAGGGTAGCCTACCAGGCTTACATTTCCAGCATTGCTCGAATATAAATACAACAAAAGCCAACAAATAGACTAACAAACAAACACAAACAAAAAGGACCAGGCTGAATTCATAGTAAACGCATAGAAAAAAGACCCATAATCTTCACATCATATCAAATGAAGATGATTGCATTTTATTGTGTTATGTAATGTGACACTCGCCTACATTTAATTTTTAGTGAAGGGTACAACCGGATGTCGCATACAAACTAATAGAAACGTCTTTATGGAATTGTTATTCTCAAATATGCTCATTGCTCAATGGCAAACATGAAGTCCTATATTTATTTTTAAGTTAACCCACCGGTTTGTTTGCAATGTATTAGGTCACGTATCGTATGTCTATAGCTTTATTATCTTAAAAAAAACCAATCACTATAGCTCATTGTTGCTGAAATGTTTAAATCCTAAAGATTAGTATCCAAGGGGACTTGTTCCCTGCTCAAATACTGCCATCGTGTGGTGTACTGTGGCATGAACTCTACTAGTTTAAACAACAAACCACTTAGCCTAAATGGCCCAGTGCAAAACACCAATTCAATGATCAGTAAGAGAATATTTAATGAATCTATAGACTTTGAGTCACACTTGTTTAACTTACTACAAGCAATAAGGTTGAATCCTTAGTTCATAGCTTTGTCTGAACTTTTGGAGATATCAGTTTATCTGAGTGTTGAAACGGTATGGGGAGGGGTCCATTTTAACTTGTTACCTTTCATTGGTACTTATTAATAATGCATTGTGTATTATTGTCGTTCATTATGATATTTATGTTGAAACAAAATCACACACACAGTATAATCCCCACCTCAATGACTCTAGAAGATACTTGTGATTTGATTAACTTGAAAGCTAACGAGTACTTTCTTAATCCCTTGAGGGGAAATGTATTACTTTCTCTTGGGCTGGAACTGGTAAAATGAATAAATGGGCATGTATGTTGTTTTAAGACTCAACAATACTTGGTTTTAGGGTTAAGGTTGAGTTTAGGGTATTTATTTGTGTTTCTTCAGTCCTGTTGAACAACAGTGACCTCTGTTGTCAAATGACTAAAACAACTACACACATCAACTGCTGAATTTACTGTGTTGTTTGACCAGGCTGGTCACTGAGAGACATGTCTGTTAAGAGTTCATTTTATGCTGAGGGTTAGGTATTATGCTATCATAGATTGATATTTGAGGTTGTAAATATGTCAATCCTGTTATGACTGTAGAATTAATCTGTATAATTATTGTACACCTAACAATCCTGTAGGTACATTTTACAGTATATGTTTTACAAATGGCAAATATATTTTATACAGTGTTGCTTTTCTGGGTTAAGTTTGTTTTTAAACTCAGGGAGGGGTTCCCTTGCTTGAAAGATTTCTTTGTTTGTTTTTTTTGTACCACAATTATTTGGCAGTCTTCAAGTCTTCCCTTTCCGGAGGCACAGCAGGAAAACGGGGAGCTGTAAATTGTGGCCCAAGTGGGATCAAGGTCTCTTCAGGCTCGTATCAGAGCACAACAGTGACCAGAAGCTCAAGTCCCCGTATCTCAAAGTTTGGACTGCGCGCCATCGAGACTCAGAGCTGCTGATACCCAAAGTGCCTCTTAAAGGTCAACAACACCTGACAAAATAATTCCATTATGTTGTTTCCATTGCCTGGGAAAGATCAATCAATCAAGTCTCAAACTGTTGCCGTCATCAAGTATAACATCTGGACAGGCTTAATAGACTACAAGTGAGAGACTGATTTTCTTTACCCATAGTGTACCCAAATTAGCTTTATATTATTGTAATGTTGTCCTTTGTGCAACAGAAAATGTGCTCATACACTTAAACCATTCCCTTGGGCACTTCCAGTGTCAATCAATTCATTGTGAATGGCGCAGTTTCAGACTTTATACATTTCAGTTTTACAACTCATGTTCTTTTGGATTTGGAAGAAAGTTATTACCAACATGTTTTTACTATCTTAGATGATAGGAATGAAGTGCACAAATGTACCCCAGTGATGCTTATTCATACAGCATGCAGCCAAGGTTACATACAGCTTTAGCAGAGAGGTTACAGCATTCATTCAACAGGCTGGAGCAAACAATGACTAATAGTGGTGTAGTCGACCGCAGCTACATGAAAACATATTTTGAATGTCTCACCCTGAACTACAAGTAACCTTGCCAACTGTCTGCAGGCTGACAGACACTGAACTACAGGAGGCAGTGAGCTGTAAGGTCAGGTGACGCGTCAACTGCAGCTTAAACGAATGACTCCATGATCCTAATTAAAGTGACCTGACAGCAAGTTTGTACAGTAGGTGAATCTTCTTTAGCCACACTGCACTCCCTGCTGTTTAAGCTATAATAACAGTTTTAAACAGTCTACATGAAGCAAACTCTTTCTCAACTGTGTTTTACCCTCGGTTGAAAACAACTGACTCATTTGTGGTGTTGGTGGAGCCTAACACCGCACTTTCTATGCTTCATATTTATTTGGAACACATTGTGTTGAAAGATTGTTTCCTAAACTTAGGGTGAGACCCTCACATAGTACAAGCAGGGTTTGGTACCAAAATAGGAGACCGAACACGCCTAGCTGCTTCAATTTTGTTATTTCCTCAGTAACAACAAACTCACATCAGTTTGTTTTTGTGTCGTGCCAGAGTTAAGAAGTATTCATTATCTGAGAAAGGAAATCAGATTTGACTGTCCAAGTAAATGTGTGATCTGGGTGTTGATCTTAAATGTTAGATGCTGTAGATTTTCTTTTTAGATGCTGTAGATTTTCTTTTTCAGATCAAATTAATTTCTTTTCGAAAACAGCAGGATCAAAACACTTTAAAGCTTTTGAAGAACAATTATTTTTATCCGAAAGAAAATCTACAAGAATGCAGGATCTCCACCCATGTTGCCGTGCAGTAATGTTGTTGTGCAGAAATGGCCAAAGAGATAAGTAGTTTTTTTGTGAATAATTATTCTTGTACCAACAAGATGCCGTCATGAGCAGGGTTGAGACTTTGGATCCCGGAATAAAACAGATTAAGATAAAGATCATTACTTCTTGTCTGTACTCTGCTCAAGCTGCAAGTGGTTTACTGAGTCTGATAAACGCATGACCTACTGAGGACTAAATCAACTCCTTTCCCGAAACCACTTAGAGGTGTAGAGGAGTGACAAGACTCCCTTTAGTTTCTTTATGTAGACTTCCCAAGAAATCATCATACAAAAATATATAATCTTTGAAATGATAAGGACACTCATGCTAGCACATCGTACCAAAATACAATAGAATAAAGATATTTATTTTTTAAACATTTAAATAATAGTTTGTAGTTTAAATTAAGACAATTTAACTTTTGGAAAAGCAGGTATATCTCTACAATAAAAACTCTACAGTAATGGACATACGAAGCTGGTTCTCAAACTTGTATCTATTTTTTCGTAATACAGTATCACTTGTGGCAACAGTGGCTACTGTACGACAACATCTACATAGCCTTACTTTAATATCTTACTTTACTTGTCTATTGTTTTAACTTGTACTTGTTTTAGGGTGTGTGAGCTTTGCTGTGTGATGTTTTGTATGTTTTGTTTTGTTTGTTTGACTGTGCAGCACTTTGGTCTGGAGGTTTTAAAGTGCTTTATAAATAAAGTTGTATTGTATAATATCAATAACTTACTGGAAAAATAGCTTATATATATATAAACGATGTGCTTATTGTTTTTGGAGTCAGATATGGTC
This sequence comes from Notothenia rossii, assembly GCF_949606895.1. Lineage (NCBI taxonomy): Eukaryota > Metazoa > Chordata > Actinopteri > Perciformes > Nototheniidae > Notothenia > Notothenia rossii. The sequence goes on from NC_136903.1 coordinate 15,917,486, forward strand.
TCCTCTGCAGCAAAGCATTTTCATTGCACATTCTCCAAACGCCTCTCTAACCACAGACGTTTTCGACAGAGGGAGAGTTGAACAGCAGGTCCCCAGCTGCCTCCACCCTTCCTTGAACACAAATAATCTGTCAACAGGATTGTCACAGGAACTTAAAAGAAAAATACTGACCTCTAATAGACATGGCCTCAACATGTGCACGCTCTTCTGCTCCACAATACATACTCACTGTGTGCTGTACTGTCCGTGCACACGCTTTGGAGCCCAGGATGATTTTAAAGGCTTTGGTTTGGACTGAGCTTTTGTTGAAAGGAATTCACTTCTAACATCTTCCCTGTTCCCCTAGCTTTAAAGGAAGATTATTACTTACTCAATGATATTGCAGTAATCTATGAAGGACACTGAGGTTATTGACGGATATTGAGATGATCCAAACACACACTATTATTGACACTCAGTATTATTTAAGCTGGGCCCTGCTGCTGACTGGTGGTGCTGCTCTTTTGCTCCATCGTACACCACCTCTCTCTTCCTGTCCAAGCTTCTCTTTTTAGAAAGTAACCCGGCTACAGCATGTTTCTGACTTATATCTCTTACAATTCTTCCAAACACAGCGACCACTGTGAGAGTAGGTTCACAGCAGGTGTGTTCCTGCTTCGATTGTTGAGTTGCAAGCTTCATGGAAGTGAGTTGGCTTATTGCTGCTAACATCCTGGACAAGGACAAAGGGGCTGAGGATGTCGATGCTTAGTTAGAAAAAACAGGAGGTTTGGCCCAACACAAAAGCATAACAAAAAGAAAGGAATGCTTAGTTTAAAATAGTCAATTGTGCAAAGCCTATCTGAAAATCCCAGACACTGTTACGGCCAGTGTGATGGTGATCCATGTTATCTGCGGCACAACAGCTGATGCATATGGTATTCTTAAATTACCATTGCTTCCATCAGTGTTTCTATTTGTATCCTGGATCGTTTGCTGTTTAAGCTGATATGTTTTCACCACTTTGGTGTAGTCTCTCTCCTTGGAAACACACTCGTAGCCACCATAGTTCTCTTGCGTCATGGCGGGGATCAGGTGCAGGCAGTTGGATTGCATTTGTAGACATGGGCTGCTCTGGCCTGCATGCTCCCAGGTGTACACAGCGTGGTAGGAGTCTATAGGACAGGACAAGTAGAAGGGGACACTCAGGGGGACCGAGTGGGCTGTCCTCAAATCCACCGTAGATAATGCATCTGTCTCTCGTTTGGTCCGGTTAACTTGCTTTTGCTCTACAAAAAATAAAAATAAAGATGAGACTAAAGGTTGCTGGGACCCCAGCAGGTGTGCACTATTAATAATCTTATCATAAGTTACCTTCGTCAGATGGTTTACACACACTTCGGTTCCCATCAAGGATATTTTGAATGCCTCCACTGTGAACAAAAACATAATATAATCAAACTGGTGCATTACTTTGTGAGAGATGAATGACTTTGCCCCAAATATCTGTTTATAATCCTATGTTTATAGTTTTTCTATGTAATCTTATGTTATCTCTTGCAGAAATGCAATATTCAGAAGAACATGCACATGCTGTTCAAACTTACGTGACAGTCGGGGTGCATCCAAACTCTGTCCAGACACAGTAGGGGTCCCGGGCCAGAACACAATCTGCGCAGGACTGGTTGTACTCCTGACACCTCTGAAGGTCAATGATCGAAATCTTCTCTGAGAAACCCACCACTAACTTTTTCTAAGAAAAGGGAGACAGTAACATGATTTCACTTTAAATCTGCATTAATAGTAGCTTTGTGTTCTTTGCAGCAGTGCAAGAAGCTGAACAAAACGTGTTGAGTATCATTAAGATGAGTTGGGAACAAAGCTTATTTTCTTCCATACAGCGAAATCCAAAGGGGAGATCACATTGTATACACAAGTTATTGAGCCGTTTCCGCTCTTCATCCTGAACTCCTCCCTTCGATGCAATGCACTTCCGTTTTGGCGGACTGGGTTTGTTTTGCTAGCTAGCTCCGTTGTGCTGACAAAGCACTGATATCGCAGAGACAAAGAGGATATAACAATTACAACATGAAGAAAAGTGGTTCGGGAACTACGTGTGCGGTAGTTGGTTGCAATCACTCGAGAAAGCACCTGAACGAGTGGTTAGATAGAGAGTGCTACGACCACAAACCAGCACCCAGCACCCAGCCATGTTGTTCATTAAATACAGATAAACACAACAAATACTGCATGCATTGTATTTTTTAATATTATATATGAATATTTTCATAGTGATGTAATTGTGTGGGCTGCTTTTATATTTTAATTTGTAATACCTGTTAGGATTAAACATGTGATCTTTCTTGTTGAAGCCATTTCTTTAGTTTCCTCTCAACAATTAATTAATTCAGTGTTATTTATGTACAGTATGAGCTTAATATGAATGATGAACTGTGTTAAAAGAAATTGTAGCACTCTAAGGAACATATGAAATGCAATAATGCAATAACAGTGCAATAATGAAATTAAATTACATCAAACTTTATTTTCACTCAAACAGTACAGGCACATATGATATATTGCACAGCATAAAGAGATAATGTAAATTGTGCATTATGTAAACAACAGACAACTGTTGGCTCCTGTGGGCATGACCTAAATAAGGCAGTTTATTTTGGTTTTAAAATGCTGAGATATTTACTGCAGAACTGTAACCTTCCCTCAACAAAATCGTCAACAATTTTCGGGAGCATGTGGGCAAAGTAGAATGTGCGCAGCCTTATGATATGCCTTCAGACTGTCCATTGCTTTTCCATCTATTGCCATGGATTGAACGAAGTAGGAGCAAATTTTGCTGTACGTTATGCTGGGCCACGTCGTCATGTTATCCTCCCAGTTTTGCACTGAATTCGGGTGGGGGAGAGTAACGCCATCTCCAGTCAAAGAAGTAGAATCGTGTTCCCAAGCTAGCATCACTGTTAGCATCGAAATCGCTGTGTTTACACCAGTGCCCGTCTGACTGTTTACACCGGTTTACACTGACAGTAGCTGTGCAAAAGACTTCCGGCGGAAATGAATTGCATTTGTGTAGGGTTATGGCGCTACCCGTGGTTTGTCGCGTAAACTTGTCTATTGGTCAAGGGAGACCTTGCAATGCTTCATTCTGGGTTGGCCTACAAAATACTTCCTCCTTGAGCTTTATTATCACCATATAAATAGAATTTGTGGTAAATCAAATTTAACAAACGTAAAAAAAGAAATGTCACCCAGTGTCTGCCAAGAAAAACAACTGATGACACCGTTCTGGAAAATGCATGACATTTAAAATACCTTTTTGGAGTCAAGCTTCATTGATTGTACAGTTGAGTTGCTGGAGAGCTGTGTTTCGGAGATGATGAAAGGCTCTTCCCCGGCCTCTAAGACTTTATGGATCTTCCCAGAATCTGTTGAGAGAGCACACAAACATTTTCTGGCATATTCTCAGAGGACTGCTGTATTATCAGCACGTTTTGTCTCGCCAACATTACAGACCATGCATGATGACGAGCCAGATCAAAAGGAAAACACTCAGACCTGAAGTAGCTACACAAAAAGACCAAGAAAAATCTGGTATTTCTTTCCAATTAGCACATACCAGTAGCTAGAAGCAGAATGTTATGCATGCTCCCATCTGCTGCCTGCACTCGGTCCACAGCAATCTTGGTGTAGTTGTTGCTGCTTACATAAAACGGAGCTGTTTGATGTATCGATTCAACCCAGTCATTCATTTCCGGGTAATCCTTCACCATATTGACGGTGGCCAGTGGCAGGTTCCTGCTGTTTTTTACACACTGACAAATAAATGCACAGAGGTTTTTTTATAGATTGTATACTTTAGAAAATGGGAACATAAACCGGATGTTTGTAGGAAACTCAGGTTAAGCAAATATTTAGGTTTACAAAGCTGAAGGCATCCCCAGTTGTTTATAAAATGGACAAATCATTTTTGGACTGTAGGCTGAACAGATGGAAGGAACAGGGTTTTCTTTACAAAACATAAGAACAAGTGCTCCTCCTTCAGGGAACCACTATGCATGAGTCAGAAGTAGGGTTGGGCTCAAATAGATTACATTTGATCAACAGATGGAAACACTGAACCCATTTTGAGAACGAGAAGTAATAAAAATACACATTTTCCACATTCAAACCCATTTATGCTTGTTTTTTTTAGACTCTGTTCGAAACATGTTATTCTGTCTCTGCACAGCAACATGGCAACAAAACAAATGCTTACCTTTCCTGGCCTTGGCTTGGGAATGTCTTTGTTGTAGCCCTTGAAAGTTGAGTTCTCAAATACGTCTTCAATCTTTCCTATTGTATATATGCACACCGCTGTGGCGTTCCTTAAAGAGAAATAAGATAACTGAAGTTAGTATTAAAAGATACAGATTATATATGGTGGTGGTTAGGGTTATGATTGCGACCCATTGGGTCATTCTGTTTTTCTGTTAGCAGAAAATCTTAAACAGAAATTTGTGGATTTTTGACCAAACATTTTTTTTGGCATAGGGCAACGAAGATTTGAATAACTTTTAAAAGTTTGGCCAGATAGGGTGCAGCACTAAGAAAATGGAACATTAATGCAACCCTGTCAATCCAACTTCGTACAAACCCTCCATAACACTAACAAAGACGTTGAATTTCAAGATCGGACATAAAAGCTCTGCCAATTTTACAGATTTGGTGGAGTGGCCTTTGGCTATACACCTTGACTAAAAGGGTTAAGGGCTTTTTGTGTTCCCCAATCTTAAATAAGAGTGCTAACTCTCTGTCATCTCCTTATGTAGGACTTAAAAGGTCGTTGGTAATGAAATGAACTCTCATTGAATGTGTGGGTGTAACCTGTCTGGAAAATGAACCATTACATAAGAGGGTCAAAACAATACATTACAACCTCAGGAGCAGATTTGAATTAGGTTTGAGTTATTATTTTTATAATATTTTGTATTTTGATTGTAATGCAGATTTGAGTGTTGAAAACATTTCAAAATGCTGACCTTTCAATTTAAAGTGTGAGCTGTTCTGTGTCAGTGTGTTACTAATGGTGTTGCTTAGTTGCTGTAATTAAAAGGAAGGGAAAGTGTCTAACCAGCTGCTTGTAAAAAGGCCATAGACTCTCGTGTCAACCCAGTCCTTGGCGTGCACAACAAAAATGTCTCGAAGATGGTTGAAATAAAGCGACTTCTCAGGAAATCCACAAACAAACCGGGCCTTGAGAAAAGATGTCCACATGTTCTGGAAAAATCTTTTCGATCCACCTTCATCTACCTGCAGAATAACACAAATGAATTACACCAGGTAGACTCTCTTTCACTTTTCATGCAACCGAAATTCATGAACTAAGGGTTATTTGATAGGACCGATGTTACATGGACCTTGACCTGGAAAAAAAACCCTAACCGCTTTTGGGGCAGGTTGGGTGTCTCCATAGGTATCAAAAAACAAGGGCGTTGAAAGGTTGTGTTTCACCGCATGACAACATGAAAAGCTAGTTGTATTGAGGGAGTAGAAGCCTGATTTATTCATGAAGCCTTAGTTAGCTTCAGATGGTTGCACTGACGCCATAAATATATGTATGCGATTGTCAAATCCTGACAGCCATGACACTGCAGGATATCACTTTACTTTATTTCCATCACCCTTTGTTTTCACACAATGCAGCTAAACAGGATATATATTATCAATGCAGACAGCCTGAGACCTCAATATGTACATGACAATATGACATTCTCCGATGATAAAACCACAATAAATAGTGGCTCACCCACATGGCTCATGGAAAATATTTAAAGTCAACATCAAACGAAACCTTTCATCTCCTTTGTCTGGTAAATTCAGGAGGGGCCACTGTGGGAGGCACAGCCAACACCCTCACACAATTTCAACATCAAAATCTGCTGAAGTGGCCAGCAAATGAATCTGTTTCATCATTTTAATCAATTAAAGGGTAAAGTAATTTTGTGTTAGTAAATCATGCTAAATGTACTTTTGTACTGCTTTAAAAACCTAATTAAAGTGTGGTTGATTTGTTTGCAGTCATGTTTAAAGACACAGTTTCAAAATGTATTCTTGCATTTGGGAACAGCAGTTGACAAAATAATCTCACTTCAATGTCCACTTAGTAGGTATTCTGATACTTTGGATCATATTACATGACCTTCATAAATATTTCCAAGAAGATGGAATAAGGGTTCGGTGGATTGATACAAAAATATTGACAGTGTCCATACTAAATCTTGTTTTGAATATCAATATAAGTATAAATAGAACTTAAGAGGTTTCTGGAAATTGTGTGTTACAGTTGCAGTAAATGAAGAGCCTCACTGACGTATGCTGAGTCCATTTCAGTGCCCAACGTACCTTACAGACTCTGGCAATCCTCGATATCCAGGGGTCAGCCTCCGGGTTGTGATCAGAGTTCTTTTCACGGAAAAATATGTATATTTTCTCATTGTCAGGTTCTTCCCTCTGCTCCACCCACGTCGCAGAGATGAACGTGGGCTCTATGAGAGGAGGACATGTTTACCAAGCTGCTTCCCTGTTTACATTCCCGTTAGCATGTGAAAACAAAATTTAATGAAAGAGCTCTCAGGAGGGGACAAAACAAGCAGAAAAACTGTTGCTTATCAGGAGCATACTTTGTAATCAAATTGATTTTCGTCCAACATTATGAGTTTTTCTTCAGTCATTTACCCACCTGACATCCAGTTGTCATACATCCAGACATTAGTTCGGCTACCAGCTTTCCTTCTGAATTGTAATGAACTTCCATCCGTGTCCAAAGGCGCAGCTGAATAAAGATCCCCCTCTGCAAATAGCATCAAATGAAAATCCTCAGAGATATTTAATTATTGAGTAGGTATATTTCTGTGCACTGGTTACCAACGCTTCTATCACAAATGACACAATGTGGTTACATAAGTCTGTAGACCAGTCACAATTTTAAACCTTTAAAATCATGGGTTACTGCAGTGGTTCCCAAAGTGGGGGGCGTGACAGCGAGAGACCAGGAGGAAAAATGTTTTTTTTTTAAATATCATAATTGGAATAATTATTGTGTGTGTGTGTGTGTGTGTGTGTGTGTGTGTGTGTGTGTGTGTGTGTGTGTGTGTGTGTGTGTGTGTGTGTGTGTGTGTGTGTGTGTGTGGAACGAGCCATTTTGTGTGCGTGCGCGAGCGAGAGAGAGAGAGAGCGCACCGGTACCGGAGATCATTGTTGTTAGCTTCTGGTGCTAGCGAGCTACGCTAACGGATATAAGGAGTTTTTTCAACAACAAAGTGGAGGAGAGTCCTCTCCTGTCAGACTGAGAGACTCAGTGAGCTAAAGGACTCTCTTAGTGTTATCTCAGTGGGTCTCAAATGTTTTGGTCACCATTAATGTAAACAATTATTTCCGAGGCACACGTTTATATGATCATTATAGTTATACAAAAATAAGAGAATAAATGAAAAACAGGTATGAAATACTATATGACCGTAAAAAAAGAATACATTTTAAAAGACTGATTTGTAAAATATCCATAAAGAAAAAGTTAATCTGTTTACAGTTCTGTTTCATATAGGTGTTGAGAGATGTATCCATAGATCTCTTCATTTTGCTCTCAAAGTGCACCGGGTGATGCATTTAACTTCAATATTTAAAAATAAATCTTCCCGGGGGAGCATGCCCCTGGACCCCCCTATTTGAGGTCCACACACCACCTATAAAAATTGAACTTTACCCCTGCTTACACCTATATGCCGTGAGCTGATTATCGAGCCTTCATTGTAACAGTCGCGGGTACACTGTGTATATGCGTGAGGATTGTTGCAGTAGAAAATTCCACTGTAGCGACCGGTACATTAATGGGAAACCCTAAATGTTTGAGCACCCTCTATGAAACGTCAAGCTACCCCACAGCACCCCAAAAATACACCTCTGGTGCCGCCACTGAGCCTGACTTGTGTTTTCTCCAAAGGGGGGGCCTGACAGAAAAAGTTCGAGAGCCACTGGGTTACTGTATGGTTGTGCAGGAAGTTGTACTTAACATACCTACAGTGAGCGAAATGGCGTTGTGCGTGTACACAAACGGAGAGATACCCATCCCCTCATAGCTATCCACTATTTCAAGAGACTGGTTGTTCACTGACGAAAACTGTAGAACAAAAGAAAATTAAAAAGAATATCGGGATTAGTTTTGCTGGGAAAATATCCAGACACCAGCCATTGAACACCCGACCGAAATTACGCACAGGATGCTGATTAAAGTTCAAGCAAAACCACAGCAGCTACACCAAAGAGCTTCATGCTTTATTCATCTCCATATGGTTGCCAGTAAATTAACTAGCCACATGAACGACAGTATGTCAGACACATGTGACATAAAGTATAACATTTTCCGTGATGGACGCAAACACTTACAAGCTTCCAGCACTGCGGTTTGTTTCCATTTGTTCCACAGACAAACATGCTGTCCTGAAATTTCTCAATCACTGTGATGACATTTTCACATTGGCCCTACAAATACAGAGGTGATTATTAACAAGACAGCACACAGAACTGATCATATATCTCATTTTTAAAATATGTTTTTTAGAAAACCTGTAATTTGCCCTATAATTTTTTTTTTATTACAAACACCATCACTGTCGTCTTACTTACTTACCTCTTGGCAGTGTTGTTGGTCTGGGGCTTTCAGCGAGAAATTCTGCAAGGGGACATCAATTAGTGGACAATTTAATTAAGGTTTCATTTAAGGATAGTTTTTCAATTAAATATTTTATTATAAAGAAAACAATACCATATTGAAATAAATCACGTATTCACTTATTAACCAATGGAGAATGCTTCATTCAAATCTCTGCCTAATAGATTGGCTTTTAAATGTAAGAGATAGCTGGATAATATATGGCTTTCTTGGGCCAACATTTTTTCACTTAGGTTAATGTCTTCTTCTTAAGTAGCTTGAGCCGCTCCTCCCACAGACCAGTAGCCATTAGTTTAATTAAGATGCCTGAGTTACGGTCACAGAGGCCATTTACTCTAATTTCTTCAAAAACAATTAACAATCATTAGCCTGTATTTTAATTATTTTTGTGGCCAAATAAAAACAGAAGTTCTCTGACTTTGATGTGTTTTTTATTAGAGAAACTTGTACGTCATCAGGGTCTGATTGTGACATTATTAAGCCCCTGCTGCTAAAATACATGCTCCTCTTGAAACCATGTGTCAGCCATCTGCTGCAAATCTTATTACGACCCCATCTTCATCACAAAACAACTGCCACCTTCTTGAACCACAAAGAAATCAAGCTGGGAGTCCATCAATACACCATTAGATAAAGAATATACAGGCAAGTGCATGTGAATAAACTAAAAACAAAGATCAGAAACACCCACCTCCAAAATATGAGAGCCCTCCACATCCAGTTTCAGCACAAAATTCGTCCCTCCTACATATATCTCCTCTGAGTCCTCATGATAGAAAAACACACTGTGCTTCTGATAGACTGGGTATTCAAATCCACCGCAGATTATATCTAAAGGGAAAATAACATCACGTTTATATCATTTGACTGCATCGTTCACTGAATAAAGTGTTGGATCATAGAGGACAATAAAATTGGGTCATCTAAATGAACTAGATCTTTCCGGCTTTAAAAAGGATCTCAATACAGAAATACCTCTTTAGTTGATTTTTCAAAACATCTGATTAGAGACATTTTTAAAGTGAAAAAACATGTAAAACAATTCAGTCATAACGGCGAAGAGAAGCGTACCTTTGCTCAGAAGTCTGGGATTGTCTTTAGATCCAAGAGTCGGTGAATTCAAAACGAGTTTAAAATCCCCAGCAAGCCAGATGAAGAATATAACAAACTGAATCATGTTGGACCTAGACGCTCAACATTTCTCTTCTTTCGGCAGGGCTCAACTGTTCTGAATCCCTCTGCTTGCACACTGACACAGACAGGTAGGGGTGGGCGGATCGATCCCAAAATATCGATACTTCCGATATTACGTTACGTTTCAAAATATCGATACTAGAGCCAATAGGATCGATACTTTAATACTTTTTTCCCGTCTCCTCTACTCGTCAATTTCTTCAAAAAACTATGTGCAGACGAACACAAGTTTATGTTCTTTTCTTCTCTACCCACTGCTGTCCTCCTCTCCTCGAGGCTCGCGCACGCGCAGCGCGCTCCCTGCCTGATCGCCGAATATCAAGCTGACTGACAGCAGCCAGCAAGACAGGATAGCAGCAGCCATGACTCGCGAGTGCAACACACACATGCGCATGATGGCTGAGAGAAAGAGGAGCGTGTGGAGCTATTTCACAACTGGCAATTCAAATTTAGCGAACTGTGATGTGTGCAAGAAGACAGTTCGCTACTCTGGCCACTTTGTATTGTTATTTTTCATGTTTGCACTTTAAATTGGCAAAAGTAAAACGTTTATTTGTCTATAAAAACTGTCCTGTCTTTATTCAGGAAAATGAATTCAGATTTAGTCTATTTATGATTTCAGCTAAAAAATCATGTCATGCAGCCATAGCCGCGGGAAGTCATTTTGCTCAGGGGGTGCTGTCAAAAGTGGGGAGGGGCCCGGGCTGCTTAAAAACAAGAAGAAAAAAGGCGGTGCCGGGCCGGGCCCGGCTGTCAGCGATACGAGCCGCATAAATGGTTTGTTATGGGCGAGACACGGCAGGCAAAAACATTGTTTTTCATGCACTGGTACATTTTGAGATGTTGTGCTATTTTGATTCCATAACATGTTTTCTTTCAGGCTTTTGGAAGGAAAACATACAAAATACACATTTAAGTGTTTATTTTACTATAGTTTGTCTATTTGCGTCTGTATATTTCTCCTAAATTCACCAAAAGTTTGCATTCTAACGTAACATAAAGTCCCACGACCGCTGTTTGCACCATGTCATCAGAGATATCGTTCGAAAGCTCAGTCTCTCCTGCACAATCTCATCGGATCCAAACATGGTCATTCCCTTTGTATCAGCAACCAATCGTGAAAGTACAAAAGGGTCTTAAACCAAGAAACGAAATGTCATTGGCTGGTGTCAACTTCTGACAACGTGGTTCGTTCAGATGCGTCACGTGGTGTGCTAAAACACTTCCTGGTTAGCTTTCCGCTAGAAATTTAAATCTCAAAATGGCAAAAGAACGGCAAAAAAAACGTTCACAGAGAAGACAACAACAATTGTCACTTGCACGAAGCAAGATTATACAAAAAACAAATGACCCCGAACATGAAATGCCTTCACGGAGTGTGTCGAGGCGCAAGCTGTCATCCAAAGAACAGGAGGGTAGCGCCACACTGCAATCTTTAAAGGTCGTTTTCTCAAAATGAGTTTTTTCTCCTACTCTTGAGTCCGAAATTTCAACTTCAGTAGGACGTAGATACACCAAACCTTCCAGTTATATTCCTATCAATATTATGAAGGCTTTTACAGAAGGCTTTGTTCATATGTCATTCATATCCTGAATTATATAAGATTGTATACCTAAAAAAAAATCGATATTTTAGGGCTGTTGACAGTATTTTCTGATTTATGGAGTGATAAAAAGAGATATCCAAAATCCCTTCTGTAAAAGCCTTAGATGCTAATATGACTACAAAATGAAACAAGAATTTTGAACCTGGCTTTATCCAAAGTTCAGATTTCGGTTCCTGAAATGTGTTAAAAATATGTTTGCATATTCAGAAAACTTGTAATACAACTAACAATTGCCTTATTGTAGGTAATTAACTGGAGAAATTTCTAGCTGATATCTTTAAGTTAAAAAAAATCCCCCTATTCACCTGGGGTGTCTCGCCTTAGCTGTTAATAATAAACCATTATAGACCTACATCACTTAGCAACAGCTGCACATGCCCACATGCTAACTATGGGTCTTACAAACCTACATAACATTACAAATAGTCAGAAAATATGATTTACAATATTAATAAAACTATGAATTCAATTTTAACTGATTGACAAGGCGAAACACTGCACAGCGGCAGCAGCATTAAAGGAAAATATCGTCTTACCTTGTGTTGGGGCTTCACAAAACTCCAAATGTAGCCTTCCTCTCTGGGGTGGCACTAATGAAGACCCTCATTAGAGCAGATACATCCACATTGTCCAAAATGTTACTATGGACATGCATCAAAGTCAGATATGTCAGTCTCTTCTGTGTCATATTACTCTAGTTGTAGAGGTGGTGGGCTGAGGAGTAGCTGGTGGTCCACTCTTTTTATTGGGTTGTTTGTTGGAGAAAAAAATCCAAAATCCTTTTTTGCGCCATTCTAGAAAGTTGTCACTCTGCAGTGTGTGTGTCGCGTCAATTACGTCACTATCCCACGACCTACAACCTAGATGACTCAGATTTTATTTATTTGGAAAATAAATTCAAGCCACTTGACTGATACAAATATATACTACAGCACCCCCAGCACCCCTACTTCCCGCGGCTATGCATGCAGCTCCCCCCTATATGAAAGTACATGAGACGCTTTTCATTTAAAAAAGTATCGGTATCGATATCGGTATCGGCGATACTGGCGATACTGGCCCTGAAATACTTGGTATCGGATCGAATCCAGATTTTGTGGTATCGCCCACCCCTATAGGCTACCCTGCAGCATTGATATCCCCAGCAGCCAATAGAGACATCGAAACGCAGAGCAGTGGGCGGAGCATGCGAGAGTTTTATGTCATGAAATTGCGACTAGATGAGTTCTCATTCATAACACTCCGTTCGATGTCTCACTATGGAATGCGCCTCAACGCGTATGCAAACAGAAGCATCAATCTCATTACGCCAATCCTGATTGGCTGGTGATCTTGACGTCTACGTCAGGGAATCCACCTACCCTATAAGTAGCTTGCGCTACGACGGAAAAGCGGAGGATGCTCACAGATTCTCCTTGGGTTTTCAAGACAATAGCACAGGGTTACCGACTCCAATTCGCTGTCACCCCCCCTCACCTTTCGGGCATTCTGCATTCGCAAGCCCGGGGAGAATCGGCCCATATTCTGGAGCAAGAGATTCTTTCGCTACTAGAAAAAAAGGCTATATATATATAGTACCATCCGAACAGAGTCAGAGCGGCTTTTATTCCAAGTATTTCCTCGTTCCCAAACGGGGAGGGAACGGAATTCGGCCTATATTAGATTTGAGGGCTCTGAACAAATATCTCAAAAGATACAAATTCAGAATGCTCACTCACACATCTCTGTTGCGTCTCGTGCGCCAAAACGATTGGTTCACATCAATCGACCTGAAAGACGCGTATTTCCACATCCCAGTGTATTATCCACACAGGAAATATCTGAGGTTCGCTTTTCAGGGTGTCTGTTACGAGTACAGAGTACTTCACTTCGGTCTGTCTCTCAACCCACGAGTGTTTGTACGGTGTACGGAAGCCGTTATAGCCCCGTTAAGGCAACAGGGTATTCGCCTGGCAACTTATCTGGACGATTGGCTCCTTCTCGCACAGTCGGAGCAAGAGGCTATTACGCAGACGAATGTCCTCGTAAAACACCTGCTCGACCTGGGTTTTGTAATAAACACAGAAAAGAGCATGTTGTCCCCAGCCCAGACTGTACTCTTCCTGGGCCTACGCCTGAATTCGGTGCCCTTTACAGCCCGCCTGTCAGCAGAGAGAGTGAAAGCCTTCAGGGCTTGCCTCGCTCATTTCCAGCCACGCAAATATGTTCTCTTCAGATCATGTCATGGCGTCAGTCATCCTGGTGGTACGACTGGGACGCTTACACATGAGGGAGTTTCAGCGCTGGGTAGCTGCCCTCAGACTGGACCCCGCGCGTCATGGCGCGCGGAGAGTGATGGTCACTATGAAATGCGTAAGTGGCACTGCGCCACTGGCTGCACCCGGCTTTTCTAGTACGGGGCGTGCCTATGGGTGCTGTCCTATCGTGGAAGGTGGTCACCACAGACCCATGTCTGACGGGCTGGGGGGGTGAAGGTCGACCTGTGAAGGTTCTCTGGAGCAGAGACCTCCAACGGTCACACATAAATTATCTGGAGCTTTTAGCGGTGTTCCTCACCCTGAAACGCTTTCTGCCTTTTCTCAAAGGACATCATGTCCTCGTGAGGACAGACAACACAACCACAATATCGTATATAAACCGCCAAGGGGGTTTGCGTTCTCTCCAGTTACACATGCTGGCACGCCAACTGATCTTATGGAGCTGTGGACGTCTCCTCTCTCTGAGAGCGACGCACGTACCAGGAGTGATGAACCTCGGGGCAGATCTGCTGTCCAGAGGTGCACCACTATATGCAGAATGGACTCTATATCCAATAATTGTGAGTCAGCTGTGGGTGCGTTAAGGCCGGGCCGCGGTGGATCTGTTTGCATCAAAAGAAAACGCTCAATGTCAGCTGTTCTTTTCAATTCTCGATTTAAACGCACCGTTAGGCGTGGACGCGCTCGCACACATTTGGCCCCCAGTCCTTCTGTACGCGTTCCGACCCCTGGCTCTGATACCCCCAACTCTGGCCAGAGTGAGAGAACAACGCCACACACTGATCCTAATAGCTCCACACTGGCCTGTAATGTACTGGCTGGCGGAGATATATCAGCTGCTGTGCGGGCAGCCGTGGCAGCTCCCGCTACGCAGGGACATACTGTCTCAGGCGGGGGGGACGATTTTTCACCCACACCCAGAGCGCTTGGCACTATGGGCCTGGCCCGTGAGTGGTATAACCTGAATACAGTGGGACTCCCTCAGAAGGTGATAAACACTATTCAGAGTGCAAGAGCTTCCTCCACCAGGTCCCTCTATGACTGTAAGTGGAGAGTGTTTGAGGAATGGTGCCTTCAAAAGGGACACATCTCTTTTCAATGTCCTGTCAGGGTGATTCTATCATTTCTACAGGACCTGATTGATAAACACAGAGCTTTCTCTACGATCAAAGTCTACCTGGCAGCTATTGCTGCATACCATGTGGGCTTTGAGGGAAAAATGGCTAGCCAACATCCTTTGGTCTGCCGTTTTATGAAAGGGGCTCGCAGGCTCCTCCCTGTTTCCAGGTCACTGGTGCCCTTATGGGACTTGGCAGTGGTTTTGGATGGGCTCACTCGACCTCCATTTGAACCCCTGGAAGAAGCTGCCATGAAACACCTGTCACTGAAGACAGTGCTGTTACTGGCTCTGGCATCTGCCAAGCGAGTCAGGGACATTCATGCGCTCTCTGTACATCCTTCATTCACTCAGTTTGCCCCGGGGCAAACGAGAGTGTTGCTGAAGCCCAACCCTGCCTTTTTACCTAAGGTGGTTGGCTCATGTACCCCCATTGACATTGAGGCATTTCTTCCGCCACTATGTTCCTCTGAGGAACAGCGGCCGAGTTTGCTGTGCCTAGTCCGTGCTTTACGCACCTATATGGACAGGTCAAAAGAGTTTCGATGCAATGACCAACTCTTTGTATCCTGGGCTAACCCTCATAAGGGCAAGCCCGTTACCAGGCAACGGCTCTCCCACTGGATTGTGGAAGCGATTGCTCTGGCTTATACGAGTCAGGGTTTGCAGGCACCAACGGGCCTGCGTGCTCATTCTACTCGTGGACTGGGTACATCCTGGGCTTTGTTCAAGGGTGTTTCCATCCAAGACATTTGTGCAGCAGCGAGCTGTTCCTCACCGCTCACTTTTGTCCGCTTTTACAGGCTAGATGTCTCTGCTCCAAGTGTGGCCCGTGCAGTGCTGGGCCCCGTGTTGAGACAGGGTTCTACCTGTTAAGTTCTGGTTGTTTTGGTGATTTTCGAGATAAGCATGTATGGCAATACGGGAGTTTCAATATCCCATAGTGAGACATCGAACGGAGTGTTATGAATGAGAACTATTAGTTACTTACGTAACTCCAGTTCTCAGAGTAACATGAAGTGAGATGTCTCACCAGACGGCCCTTCTTGCTAAGGCGAAGCGAGAAGAGGTGCTTATTTTTGAATGACGCTGCGTCGTAGCGCAAGCTACTTATAGGGGGTGGATTCCCTGACTTAGACGTCAAGATCACCAGCCAATCAGGATTGGCGTAATGAGATTGATGCTTCTGTTTGCATACGCGTTGAGTGAGACATCTCACTTCATGTTACTCTGAGAACTGGGGTTACGTAAGTAACCTATAGTTTTACAACCGCAAACGTGAAGATACATTAGATAATATTACGTAAAGTATTGTATGTGGAGCAGTATGAGCAGAAGATATTAGGCAGAGGTGGGAGGAGTATTCAGATCTTGTAATTGAGTAAAAATATAAGTGCCAGAGCGTAGGAAAACTCTGTTACAAGTCCTCCAATCAAAATATTACTCAAGTTAGCACCAAAACATACTCAAAGTACCAAAAGTAAAAGTACTCATTATGCAAATTGATCTATTTCAGAATAATATATGATATGTTTTGATTTTAATTATTGATGCATTAAAGTGTTATCAAAGCTGGTTAAGGTGCAGCTAGTTTAAATGACTTCATATGCTTTAGGGTAGTTTGTGAATTAACTCCAGGTGTAACTAAAGTCTTATGTTGATTATATTTCATGTTATAATCCAAATGTGTAAAGTAACTAATGGTACTTAATAATTGTAGTGAAGTAGAAGTACAACGTTGCGTAAAATGGAAATACTCAAGTAACATACAAGTATCTCAAAATTGTACTTAAGTACAGTACTTGAGTAAATGCACTTAGTTACTTCCCACCTCTGACTGTAAGTGATGAATGTTTTAAATATAAGTGCATTACTTTGAAATGACCTATTGCAGTAGAAACATGAGGAGATAATGTTGAGGATGTAACAAAATACAAATGGAAATCATAAAACATTTTTCCATTTCAATGCACATCTACATTTTTAAGTACCAAAGCAAAGAGACAAAACCTCCTGATGAGACTCATTCAAATGAGACATGTCTGATTGCTTCTGACATTAAGAGGAGACAAGGTATTTGCAATCTTTTTTATTATGTTGTTGCTGTCTGTTCTATCCCACACAAAGCCCATAAAAAAAATGCATTAGCATGATGTAAACTATTGTATTAGTATATTATTGTTTATGAATACCGCTAATGTGTCGCCCAGACTCTGTTTACAGGATCTACTGAGTCATCTGATCTGAAAACATTTCCACAATGACTAATATATCCTTCCTTCTCTTCTTCCTTCTTTTCCCCAAAATATAGCAGCACAGATTTGCATACATGCCTTTCATTTTCAGCTTCCCAGCAAAGTTGCTTGATGGTAAATTGTTTTCATTCCTGTCCATATATGCTCAAGCGTCACTTTGCATTTTGCAAAATTAATTATAAATCTATTTGAGCTTTTGCCTGTGCTTCTCTTTTTTTTGTTATTTTCGAAACTGCATTTGAAAAATGAGCCACACACTGGTCTTTAAGGGGGTTCACCCTCATAAATTGAGATTACTATTTCACATGTATCCTCCATGCTTTTCCAAGATATTCCTATTATTTCACTTTTTAACTGTTTGTTAAATTGTCAGGTGTTGCAGTTTTCTTGAAGAAACAAAAGCACACACATAACTGAAATCTCTAAGGAAAACCTTGATGAGCAGAGTACTGAAAGGCAATGAAGCTGCAGGAGACTGACTTGATGTATTACGCATATTGAAGGTTTACTGAAGCTTTGCCAAGCAGAACAAATAATGAACAATACAATCCGACAATGAGATGCAGTCACGTTGTATGCCCCCATTATTTCTTGAGCACAGTCCTTCTCTCACATTATCATCCCAAACAGGGCAAACAATGAACCTGTATGTTTAACAAATTAATCATTTTGTTGGCCATTCAAATCCCAGTCAACACATTTTAAGCAAGACATTTCATTGCATGTCTTTTAGCTGACGCTTTTATCCAAAGACAGCCTTATCATTGCTGTGTCTGATGTTTGCCTGGAGACTTTCTATCTCCCTGACCCTGACTAAGAATACATGGCCAGTCTTAAGTCTTATCAGCTGTAGCCCGACAGACCTGCAGACAGAAGAAATGTGTAGCCTGCTCATTTTTTCTGGAGCACAAAGCAGAGACTTGCGCAGGTAAGGATAAGTCTCTAATGAAAAATGGAATTAGACAAAAAAAGCTGGCAGTGAATGCAGGGAGACAAAAAGCTTAAACCCCCCCAACCATGGGTTCTTTCAAAAACCTTTCTTTTTAATGCAGCCTATCCTGAGATCCTTTAACTTTGCCTTATCATTGCACTTTTAGCTGCAGCAAGTATTTTATCGCTTTTATGAATTGTCTTTTTTTGTTTTTGTTTTTGTTTGTATGTTTGTTTTGTTTTTAATTATTATGTGTTACATGCCTATGTGAAGCACTTTGAATTGCCTCTGTGTCTTAAAATGTGCTATACAAATAAACTAACCTTGAACCTTAAAGCTGCAGAAAGGCACTCTGGACCGGGCTATGGAACAGGTTGATGATGTCAGTGGAAACAACAAGTGTGCCTCATCTGAAGCCAGGAAAATCACGCCCCCTGCCTCAAGCCCTGTAGATAAAGAGAACAGAGACGAGACAGAGAGAGATAACAAGCAAACAAAATATGAGTTTAATAAATAGTTTTAAAGCTTCATATTTCAACCCAAAACACAAGTAATACTGTGTATGGTTATAGGACTTCTGAAACAACGCATATAGCCACAAATATATAAGCAATTATTTTATTTATTATCAAGGTGATAAAACAATGCAAAGTATCGCCATCAGGATTACCAATATTACCTAATGAAGTGTCTGACAGGGTTTGTATCAAAGTAAGTTACTTCTCTCCTGTTGGCAGTTTTGTTATGGTGCAATAACAAAGACATATAATTATCTTCAGAACCAGGACTTAAAATACTCGAAAATAATATAATAATTGAAAACTGATGTTTAGGATTCTTGCTGTTCTGAATGTAATGCATTGATCCCACATCAGGACCACAATCATCATGTGCCTGAAGGAACGCCTACTTTTCCCTCGTCCAATCGGTGTGAGGAAATAGAATGTACTTCCGGTTCCGTTCTTCTATCTTCAACATCAGCTGACTAACACAACCATGGTAACCCGTCAAATTATCTTGTTTTTTGACTGTAGTTTTATTAATAAGAAGCCGATTTATTTATAGGAAATTATAGTTGCATGTTTATAAATGTTGTTTGTTTATATTTACTTTAACACGATCGATATGCCCTCCTGCTTTATGGGAGCTAGCAGGCTAGGCTAGTTAGTAGCTGTAATGATGGGTAGTTAAAGCAAGTTAATGCTATCGT
Organism: Notothenia rossii; assembly: GCF_949606895.1. NCBI lineage: Eukaryota > Metazoa > Chordata > Actinopteri > Perciformes > Nototheniidae > Notothenia > Notothenia rossii. Next base: position 15,936,762 of record NC_136903.1, read on the forward strand.
TACATTGGTTGTTACTGTCGTTACTGTACAGTAAAAACATGTATCTGTTGTTTTGTCTTTTGTAGCGGTTCCGTTTCTGTGGAGACTTGGACTGCCCCGACTGGGTTCTTGCCGAAATCAGCACATTAGCTAAACTTGTGAGTAATAATTTTAGGTTATTTAATTGTAACTCAATGGTGCGTTTTATTTTTAAACTAATACCTGTGTCTTCTCAATAATGTCACAGTCTAGTGTCAAAATGAAACTCCTGTGTGCTCAAGTGCTGAAGGATTTGCTCGGGGAGGGCATTGATGTAAGAGTTTGAATATATTTACACATAATCTTTTACTTCTCTATATATTCAGAATTCACTCAAACTGATCGTCTTCTCTTTTGTCTTAGTATGACAAGGTTACAAAGCTCACTGCAGATGCAAAGTTTGGTAAGTCTCCCTCATACTGCAGATCTTTTTCAAAAGTTAAAGTGGCAACACTACAGATTAAACCACATCATTTAAAAATAATGAGCCTGCATTAAAAATACTGCTAAATAAAAATGTAGTTGTATCAGTAGATTTTGTAATGTGTTAAAAAGAAAAAGGAAATACTTGGTTACATTTACAACAAGGAATCATGTATTGTAAGCTCATCATGTGTTTTGTGAGTAATATCTTAATAGGCAGAGTAATTATTAACTATAGCTATAAAATAAATGCAGATTATTTGCCTTTTATATGTTGTGACGTGTGAGTTTAAAATGGCAATAATATTTAAAGCAAATTATCAGTACTGCAGAATACTTTTTCAGAAGAGTACTTGATTAAATAGGTCTACCTAAGCATACACTACTACTGCTGAAAATGTATTTTAATCTCATACTTTACACACAAGCCTAGAAGAATGCCATATGTGCATCATATTTTTGTTGTAAAACATAAATTCATGATGTCAATCCATCTTGTAGAGAGTGGAGACGTCAAAGCTACTGTGGCAGTGCTAAGCTTCATTTTCTCCAGTGCAGCCAAGCATGATGTCGACAGTGAGTCTCTGTCCAGTGAGCTGCAGCAGCTTGGTCTGCCTAAAGGTAAGTTCACTGGGGTCCTTCATGTTTGATATCAAATAATAGGATTATGTCTTTATCTGCAGTTGCCAAATTCACAGACCTTTTTCTAAACTTCAATGTGTACAAAGAGTAGGGAACTAAAAACACTATTGGACCAATATATTTGAGTACTTTTAATATCTCAGGGAAAAAAGCAGGGTCGGCATTAAAAGAGCTTGTGCGGCAGAAACCCGGGGTCTACTAAACAGCAAAGGGTCTCTGAAAACAGAGGTGTATAATTGTAGGATTTGCACATTTCTAGAAATATCCAGATCCCAAATCACAGCCTACTGTATTGTTGTTAAAAACGAAGGCATAGCATAAACAGCTATTGTGTTACTAAATATAATAAAACACTGCACTCAGCTCGCCTCAAAGGTGACCCTGTCTGTGCATAATGTGCACTTTAGAAAGGGCTGATTATTGGGGAGGATGATGTTGAACATTGTGACTTAGGTGCATTGATTACAGTTACAATGACAGCTGTTTAACGCCAACTTTCGATTCTCTTTTTAAAATGTATTGAAGATTTCCCCTTTATTTGATACACATAAACTTCCTTTCAAGTACTTTTTGGCAATTACTTTTTTTCTGTTACTGGTTGGATACTTCTGTGTTAATTTACCGGACAGTTCTTCTGCTCAATGTGTTTAAACACTTTTCTGTGATTACGCACTTTGAATAAATCTTGAATTTACTTTTAATAACTCACACAATTCTAGAGCACACGACGGGGCTCTGCAAATCATATGAAGACAAGCACTCTGCGCTGCAAGGCAAACTAAGAGAGACCAGTCTAAGATGTAAGTATTTCTGTCTATCTTGTCCTTTTCGAAGAGGAAGACAAAAATAACTGATGAGGAGAGTTGACTCTGGGAGTTTTTTTGACTGACCATCAATTCTGCCCTGCAATGAATTTCAGTGGGCAGACTGGAGTCCGTTTCATGGCGTATCGACTATACTCTGAGCTCCAGTGAACTGAGGGAAGTGAATGAACCTCTGATTCAGCTTAAACTGCAGTCACAAGGAGCGGAGTCAGGCTCAACAGAGACTACTGCTGTTTCTGTTTCCGCAGACAAGTTCAGAGTCTTGCTTGCAGGTCAGGTTTGCTTTTGGTTCATTTTCAGTTATTCTGTCTACGGTCTTTCACGTCAAACTGTTTTATTAGCCATGATAATGTGTTGATGGTTATTTTCCCCTCTGTTCCTGCAGAACTCAAACAAGCACAGGTTAGGATGAATGCACTACAATGAAGACGGGACGGAGAAATCGGACTTCGATGTCTGATCAAAAGCCGGACACAAATTATGCTGATAGTCTGCCAAAAGTGCCATATTTACATGTTGTACAGTATAATTCTTTTTATATGATATAAGTCATCTCAAAGGCTTTTTTTTTTTTTTTTTTCATTGACTGTTATTGAGTCATTGGAAGAGAGCACATGGCTAGTCTTAACTCTTATCAGTTGTGCGGTATTTTTCTAACACATCAGGAAATATTGGTACACATGTTTACAGACTGAACAAGAATACTGAATGGACCATTTTTGTAAAATATTGTATATTGATTCACACATTTTGATTTAAATTATGTTAATATGTTGTGTTGTACTTTCTGATACCCCATAAATAACAAATAAAACGTGAACTACAGAGATTTGTTTTTTCTTCCACAACGCATACATATCCCAACATGCAATGGGACGGGACTGTTTGCTTCTGTTGTGATAATTAACTGTATACTATTGTGAGTTTGCTAGAAAAGCTAAATTCTTCATAGTTTTCCGTGAATTAGTACTAAACATGAGAAAAACTAGGTTGAGAAACACATGTAAAACACCGCATATATATCTAATTATAAATAACGAGATTATAGGCATGGAGATCTCGCGACATTTTCTGAATCTTGAATAGAACGCGATTATGTTATAAAACCAAGAACCACAACACGTTTGGTAACAAGCATGTTGTGAAAGCCCTGCTTGTGCCATACTTGCACATCTTGCATCCCTTCGTAAACTGAAGTAACCCGACACATTCCGTGTGTTATGGGATGTAACTGAGGTTTAAGTTGAAGTGACTCGTTTGTCCGTGGAGTGGTCTGCTTCCTAGTTAAGTAAGTTGTTTTTGCCCCGTGATGCCCCTCGCAGCACCCAATGCTCGAAACTCAATGATAACGCCTACTTTTTATTGGTCTGACTTTTGCAAAAATACTCTGAGGCCATCAATGATTTGTCATATTGTTTATTCTGTGGCAGGGTTGAAGGCATTGAGTTGTCAAGTTGTGTAGTCTTATTGATTGTGAGTCATGTTAAAGTCAATGGCCGGGTGTGTATTTCACTGCTATTTTGTGTGTGTGTGTGTGTGTGTGTGTGTGTGTGTGTGTGTGTGTGTGTGTGTGTGTGTGTGTGTGTGTGTGTGTGTGTGTGTGTGTGTGTGTGTGTGTGTGTGTGTGTGTGTGTGTGTGTGTGTGTGTGTGTGTGTGTGTGTGTGTGTGTTGCACAGGCCAGGATTTTACTGTGGTCATCCAGCACAGTCCCAACCTATCTTTGAAAAGCACAGTGTCCCTAACAATATATTGAAATGCTTTTTGGAAACTGCCTTCACATATTCTGTAGTTCTATTATGTTGTTGACCTAAAAGTAGTGAAATGTTAAAAAAAAACTGTAATTTATCTTCTTAAAAGCAGTTTTTGTCCAGAATGTAAGTTTTCCCAGGTTTTCTAAAACCCACACACACACACACATCCTCAGTGTGCATTAAAAGCAGCTACAGCGCTTATGTTTAACTTTGCTCTACCATTTCATTCTCTACAGCACAGCTTCAAAATGCCTGAGGGACCTGAGCTCCACCTTGGCAGCCTTTACGTAAACAAAATGTGTGCTGGAGTGGTGTTCACTGGCCCGGTCAGAAAATCTGAAGTCAGCAAAAGTCCTGATGTGCCCTTCACCTGTGAGGCCTATCGCATCACTGCCTCTTCCAGAGGGAAGGAAGTGAAGCTCACGCTGACGCCTATGAAAAGTGATGATTCAAAACAGAGATCTAAGGCAGACCAGGCCATGGACGTAGTCTTCCGCTTTGGGATGTCAGGCTATTTCCGCTTCACCTCAGAGGATGAGCTGCCCAAACATTCCCATCTGCGTTTTTATTCTAAAGAGACACCCTGCAGAGTGCTGAGCTTTGTGGATACACGCAGGTTTGGCAGCTGGCAGGCCAACGGGACTTGGCAGCCTGACAGAGGGCCCTGCATCATGTTCGAGTACGAAAGCTTCAGGTTAGTAATTATTGATGACTTTCACTTAAGTAATCTGGTAGACCAAAAACTCACTCCCACACTGACCAGTGTTTGATTTTGCAGGAAGAACATTGTGACGCACCTGTCTGACCGAGCCTTTGACAGGCCCATCTGTGAAGTTCTGCTCAATCAAAAGTACTTCAACGGTATCGGGAACTACCTGAGGGCTGAAATCCTTTTCAGGTGATGCACATAAACAAACCACAGAACTGATCAAATTAGATATTGTGTAGTTATTATTTAGGGATGCACCAATAACAAACCTATTAAGTGACATGGGTATCCACAATGACATGAGAACCCGCTTTGAATATGGGCCTGAAATTAACCATGATTTTAACAATGGAATAATCTGATGATATAATAAACTGTTTTGTCAGTAAAATGTCTTAAATTAGTGAAGTCTTCTATGGCAGAAAATCCTCAAATTACTTACCAAAATAGTTGCATACACATTTTTGTGCCAACCAACTTATAATTGCATCCCACATTCAATACAAGTCCCACAATACAAGTAGTTCTCAGGGAGGAACGCCAGGTGATGATGACAGACATAGATGTTTATCAAGATGGGAGTATCTTTTCTTTGTTTTCATTGCTTCCTCAGTTCAAAAATCAAGGTCGGACTAGAAATACTATAAATTACCTTGTGGATATATAACATTTAGTTTTCCTGTGAGCTGCTACTGTAGTTTAAAGAATAACACGAATTGTCTGCTTTGTGTTGTTGACCGAAACACAAAGCCTGCTCTCATGAGTCTCAAGGTCTGTCTCCAGATATAAAAAGAGTATCTTTGTTCTGTTTTGGGTTCCTCATCCTGCAGGCGTAGCATACATTCAGCCTCCCTTTGAAAACAAAGGAGCCTCTCTGTTTTACAAAAGATTGGTTCTAAAGTAGTTTCTTTTTTTTAGGTTAAACATCCCACCCTTTGTGCCCGCGAGGTCCGTACTGGAAGGCCTTGAGTCAGAGGATTTATGTGAAAACGAGAAGCCTTTGAAAACTGAGGTCAAGGACGAAAAGGTGACGTATCCCAGACGGATACCTTTTTTTAGATCAGACACTTGACAATCACAGCATTACATTATTCAACAGTGCCTTTCTTTCTTCTGTGCACCAGGCCTCAGACAGGGTTAAGACGGTGAAAGAGGAGACGGGAGACCTGCTCAGACTGTGTCATACCGTTCCTCTGGAGGTGGTGAACCAAGGTTAGTTTCCTATTGAGTAAAAAACGTTCATAAAATAATTCCGAGGTAATTCAAGTCGATTTGATGGTGTTTTTGTCATAGGTGGAAAGGGCTACGACCCCAAGAAGGAGGACTACTCTGAGTTTAAGGCATGGCTGCAGTGTTACTATGTGGATGGGATGAAATCATTACGGGACCACAATGGCAGAACTATGTGGTTCAACGTGAGTTCATAGAAATAATCCAATATTTTAATATCTGGCTCATTCTTTTATATGTTACTGATAGTAATATCTTCTGTTCTTCAGGGAGATCCAGGCCCCATGGCACCTAAAGGTACTTCGAATACATTAAACTGACAACTTCCGCACAAAATCTGTATCTGATGGCTGATGCTTGAACAGATTTGTCTTTTCTCATTTAACAGACTTAAAGTCACCCAAGGCAAAAAAGAGAGCAAAGAAAACAGAGGACCATGATTACACGGATAAGAAAAAGGTATGTGCTTTTTTTGTTGATGAGTAATGAGCTCTACAGATGTCACTCTTAATATATTTGATTTAATTAGGGGGCCAAAGGAGGCTCAAAAAGCACACCAAAGAAGAAGGTGGTCAAACAGGAAACCAAAACAGCAAAGAAGGAAATCGAGAAGTCTGAAGAAATGGTATCACCTCAAAAAAAAAAGAGACCAGCTGCTCGTGGGAGGAAGACCAGCAGTGCAGAGCCAGCTGCAGGTGTGCTCATTATATTCTCTCAAAATAGAACGAATGTTTTTAACTACTGGGGGATTGTTCGAAAAAAACGAAACATTTTAATGTCATAGTTGTCCTTGTTGCAGGTCCAGAGAAGCGGAGTGGGAGAGTTACCAGACAGAGCAGCAAATGAGGAGAAAAGGGAGGCACCACTGTATTGTGTGTATGTTTTTATACTATGGAACAGTTTTGAATAAAGCACAGGATACTGTAAAAGTTCTGCAACTGTTTATTGTTTTAATGCATAGTTATCAAATCATTTTTTTTTCACATTCTCATCCACAAGTAGCTCACAAAGAGGCAGTCCATGTAAAGTCTCCTTTTAAACGGCATCACCATATGACACATTTGAGACTAGTTTCTAACTTTTAGGATTTGGTACTTGTGACTCCCCTGAGGTTGGTACAAAAAAAGGAATGGTGTGTCTTTTTTAAAAGACGAGGAGAAGGGACACAATTTGAAAGGGGCTGAAATCCAGAGTGATTCCCCCTGACGTGATGTGTGCCGGACGGGTGGGGTCTGGTTTCTCCAGAAGATCGCAACTGAACGGGGGAAAAAATGTTGTTCTTAGAAGACAATAAAAGATGCCAGACAGAAGTAAACATGATACAAATAGAGTTACTCACTGCCAGGCTTCCCTGATCGGAAAGGTGGTTCTCAGAGTTGCAGTGACGCTGCTCCCATGTGACTCATAAAGTCGAACTACGAGTGCTCCCTTCCTGTCCTCAGCCTGTTATGGTAAATGGAGTAAATAGCCATTAGTGGGCTGATTGGATTAAGGCACACTATGTCAAGCTTAGCATTTAATTGGCTACCTGTTTAATGGTCTCAAGGATCACTGCAGCAGTGCTGATGGAAAAGGCACTCCAGGGCACGGTGTCAGCAGGGCACCGGATTGGCCTCAAAGGGAAGTTGAGGTTGTACGCAGCCTGGATGACAGAGGCATCTTGGAAGGATCCTATATAACAGAACATATTATCACACCAGTTTCAAAGTCAGGGTTTGAAAGGGATTGTTCATAAAGATTGCAGTGGAGTTTGTGGGGTTCTTTTAATGGAAGTGAATTGCCTACAGTAGACAGCAGTCGGTTTGCCCCCAGTTTATGGAGCAATCAGGGGTTATGGCTTAGAAGTGAATCGATGTAGTGCTGCAGGCGGGGGCAGCAGTTAAATCATTTTCAAGCCACTTAAACTTTAGTATCAGTTTAAGTGTTTGCTTTATTAATTTGTATTTCTCTGTTAGACAGGGCAGTGGTAAACCAGCAACTGCAAGGTTTCAAAGGGCATAGGATGTCTCATGTCAAAGTAAAGTAGGACAAATATATCAAATAAAGCATATACTTGTATATTATATACTATGATATTGATTACTCTAAGACACATGTTGCTGTTGCCCCTGTCCCTTTAAGATTTATTGAGAACTCAATCTTACCTGTGTGAGGCATGATGGCGTAGGTGAACTGATGAGTCCCCATGTCAGCGTTGACATCGGGTGCCTTAGGTGCTCTCAGTCTAAAACAAAGACATTTACTGTTAGCTGCAAGAATGATTGACAATTGGAGAAACTAAATTGTACCGTTTGTAGAATATTTGTATGAAAACAATGGGAAACCTTACAGGGACAGCGTCATAGTGTTCTTGTGCACTGAATAGCCGTATTTGCAGTCGTTCAGCAGTGCAACCCCAAAGTTGTGCTCCGACAAATCGGCCCATTTGTGACCCCAAACCTAAGAGAGAGAGAAGCCATGATGAAAAACAACAAAAAAATACACATAAACCATTGTTGTTGTGACTGCATCTACAGGACACTTAAAGTACATTAAGCTGTACATTAGCTACTTGTGTAGTTGATTCCCCAGAGGTGTACCTCAAATCTGGCCCAGTCCCATGAAGTGTTCCTGTGTGTGGGTCTCTGCAGATGGCCAAACTGGATCTCATATGTAGCGTTGGGGCTGCGTACCCGCACAGGGAACTCCACCTTAAGAAACTTGTGTGACTCTGCCCACGTCACCTGAAATAGGAGGCAATATTGGGATTTTCTTGCGATCAGTGATTCTTGCGATCTCTCCAGATATCATAAATTATATGAAGTACCTTAGTGTTGAATTTGATGTAAGGACACATGGCATCCATGATAATCTCCTGTGTGATGATGCTCTTATCACTGATCCTGAGGGTGAAGCGGACACTTCCTCTGAGCCCGTCTGAGTACACCTGATGAGGAGGCTGCACCACCTCCACAACCGGCTTCCTGTAGGGTCAATCCTGCAGTCAGGCTTTACATCTAAAAAAAACCAGCAAATACTATGGTGTGTATCAAGGGGGCAAAAGATGGATGTAAGAGTAATAAACGACACCTTGTCTGCAGATGGTAGTCCATTACGTCCCAAGCATCCCAGTACAGAGGGACATCATCAAACATGACAAACTGGTTGCCATGACAGCTGTCAGAGATGGCTTCTCTGAAAACAACCAAAGTGTGAGTCATGTTAATACAGTACATAATAAAAATGAATTCAGTGTAAAGGTAGTAGTTGAAAATATGTGCTCCTACAGTACCTGTTGGCGTTGATCAAATACAGAGACGCCAAAGTGCCATCTTTGTTTACGACAGTTCGTAAAATCCCATTCTCCATGAGCAATGTTCCGTCAGCCTTTAATGTTACACAACATCTTGGTTAGCCAATTACAATTACAACAAAGCTAAATGAATGAAATGCTCTCTATATATAGCACATACTTGACCAGTGATAGTCACTGGAGCCACAGGCTTTGTGTCTCCAACAGGAGACACACCAATGCTGGGAACTCTCACCAGAGCTGCAATACAACAGACACCACATCACATGCAGTTGTAGTGTGGAAAGCAACAACATGAATTCTGTAAATATGTAACATACCCAGATCGGGTGTACCAGGTCCTTCGTGCATCTGGATGACTTCATGGCGCTCCCATGGCAGAGAGTTGAACACACCAGGGGAGTCTCCTTTTGAACCGAGGGCTCCACAGGCATCGTGCAGCAGGGCAGCACCATCAGTGCGGATATCTAAAGACAAAATGAGTGTTCTTTTTCATTTATTTTGAAAAAGAAAATATGTATATTGGTGTGGTTTTGATGGACAGCTATTGAAAACTAACCTTCATAATATCTGAGAGCATCATCCACAACCATCTCTATACAGCTGCCGGGAATCACATCATGGAATTGGTTTAGCAGAAGAAGCCTGAAAGGGAAAAATTGTTTTCATACTGGAACAACAGAGACAATTTGTTTATTCATCATCTAACTTTAAAAAGGTGCATCCGGACCTCCAGAGCTCCTGCAGTTTTTCCACAGGATATATAAAAGTCTTGTCCTGACAAAGCGCCAAGCAGCTGGCTATCTCAATATCATGAAGCAGCGTCTCACACTGACGGTTCCCCTGTTTAATCTGGAGATAAACAAAACATAAAAAAAGTAACTTTATCTTTAATATTTGTTCATACTTCACACATTGTTTTATTGTGTTGCACTGTTGGAGGAGCCTGTGACCTAAGATTTTCATCGTCATAACTACACTGTAGCTATATACACATGACCAACAAAAGCCTTGAACCTTGATTTCCTTTGTATTTGTGGTAAAGTAATACCCTTTTCCTTTAATGTTTTGCATATTTTATGGTGTGTTTTGTTTTTGTTATACTTCTATATTTATTAATGTATATGTAGATTTAGCAATCAAGACTATAAGTATACTGTTATAATTGGTCCAAGTATATCATGCATGTCAATAATATATACTATTTCCCATACTGTTATTGCTATGTGTTTCTAGACTATTGTCTACTTGGATTATTTCCTTTTTCTCAGTGTAATTTCCTCTATAAATGAAGAATCTGAATATGGTTGTATTCTACCTTGGCCTGCGTAGTGTATGTGCCGTTGTGCAGCTCAAGGAAGAGCTCTCCGGTCCAAGTACAAAGCAGGGCGGAGTCAGCCTGCAGCTGAGAGAAAAGCTTGTCAGGACTGGACATCTGGACCCTGAGAAACACAAGAATTGGACATGGAAGTGACCAACGACATCTTTGGTTACTCCATTGTTACTCATACTGACTAAAGCATGATAGCATTGACTAGTATAATAAAACCACACCATGATGACATCAGTTGAAATCACTCATATCCTTTTAAATCTACAGTAACAAGCTGGGTGGAGTCCACTGTCTACGTGCTGGCACTCCCCATTACAGCAGTCCCATAGTGCATTACAAGTCATATAAAACTCATGACAAATGTACTCGCGGGAATTATTTCCGCTTCAGTTTGGGCCTGGTTTTTATAACTGACGAGTGCTGGGTTCAAAGTGTGTGACAGGAACTGACTTCGGAAGTCCATCTGTGTCCTGGACCCGCTGCAGTCTGTCCAGCATCAGCTGTGTCGGTCCACCGCCTCCATCTCCAAACCCAAACAACACAGCACTGTGGTTCGCTCTGCCCTTGTCTTTGTTGTTCTTCACAGTTTTTACCAGCTGTGGGCAGATAAAAACCCATGTGTAAACTTTGTAAGGATTCTAAATATTCTTCTCTCAGACTCAACATCACCATGTTATGTGAACTATAAAAAAACAAAAAAACTCACTTCTTCAACTTTCCCTTTCATTTCATAGGAATTCCCTGGCGGGAAATGTGTTAAAACCTTTGAGCCGTCCAGACCTTCCCAGAAAAATGTGTTGTGCTTAGAGAAAGAGAAATCAAAACTGAAAATCTAAACTAAACAATTTTCTTTGTTTTTAAATTGGTGCCCAGCACCTACTTTACTTACAGGAAAGGTGTTGACCAGGTTCCAGCTAAGCTTCTGTGTTAGGAAATTGGAAATGCCAGAGCCCTGCATTATCTGAGGAAGTTGGGCAGAGTAGCCAAACGTATCTGGAAGCCAAAACTAAAGAAAACAGAGAAAATAGTGTTGTATCATGCAAATGTCAGGACAAGCAAACATAGGTCAACTCAGGTTACAGTATGAAGACATCTTTTTATGAATCCATACCTCGTTGCAATGGATCCCAAACTCACGGTCAAAGAAGCGCTGGCCTTCCAGGAACTGTCTGACCATGGACTCGCCTGAAGGCAGATTGCCATCCTGACAGGAAAATGTGGAATTAATACATCTTAACTTGAGATGTTCATAAAATAGCATAGCAGCCCAAATAATACAGTTAAACCCTTAAGATACAAGAAATGTGATTGCTTTACCATTTCCACCCATGTTCCTCCTACTGGAATGAACCGGCCTTTCTTAACGTAATGCTGAATCTCAGAGAAGAGTCCTGGGTACCAGCTCTTTACCCACTGGAACTGCTGGGCCTGGACAAAAAGCAAGCAAAATTCCAAACTGTAGAGGCTGCTAAGATTTGTAAATTCTTCATGGCCTTGACAAAACTTTGTCAGTGATGAATTACCTGGGAGCAAGTGAATACAAACTCTGGGTTCTTCTCCATTAAACGGATCACTGTCACCCAGCTTCGGCCACATTTGCGAATGGTCTCTTCATAGGGCCACAGCCAAGCTGAAAATGCAGAAATATTAACTAATTTGACAAAAATATTGAAAGATTTGAAATGCAATTACCTAATAGATTTCTACTTCTAGGGAAGAGTATCCTTTGAAAGTACAGATATAGATAATTTCGGTACCCAAAAATTATACAGTCAACCCTTTTCTAAATTATGATTGAAATCGGTTAATATCTAATGACTATTTAGTGAATTAAACTAAAACTGAATTGCAGACATTCATTTGAGACCTGAGTCTATGTGGCAGTGACCCATCGCATGAGCAACATGCTGGCTGTCTCCGTTTCTCTGGCTGAAGAAGGTGTGAGCCAGGCTGTGAGCTCTAGAGAAGGAGCTGGGGTCCGACGGGTCGCACAGGTTCACCATCTCATTCACAGTGAAGAGCGCCTGGAAGCCCCTCTGCTCTCCCTCTCCAAGTTCCTGTGAAGGAAGAGAAAAGTTTACCGTCAATACGTTTTAACTAAAGTAGCATACCAACATGTACTGATTTGTGTGACTTCACCTTTACGATGTCAATCAGCATCTCAAAATCAGTCAACATCTCCTGTACATCACGGTTAAATACCACCAGCTCCGCCTTTTGTACAGAAAATGTCCTGTTTGGATCCGGGGCTGCAATCATGGATCCTTGACCAGCTCCAAAAAGCCCATTACAGGCCATCTCTACATAAAGGGTGAGACTGGAAAGCAGGAGAAAAATATAGACATTCAGTGAGCAATTGATTACAAAAGCAGCAATGAACTTGTGTTTTAGGAACTGACCTGTTTGGCTCCTCATCCTTCAGACAGTCAGACAGGATATAACTAGTCTTTTCACCCTCTTTACTCAGGCCCTACAAAAATAAAAGATGTCAAAGTGAAATCTTGTCATGTGTTTAGAAGTGAATTGTGTTACTTTAATTCAGGCTGCTGCTACATTACCTGCACTGGCTGTTCATCTCTCCAAACCATCGCTTCTCCATCACTTTCCCACCGAAGATGCACCTCTTTCCCTCTCCAGGACTCAGGGATGTTCAGGGTCACTTTAAACCAGCAGGTCCACCACCTTCAACAAGCAACAAGCATCAAGCATGGGTTACTGCCAAGATAGGAGGCAACAAAACTCTCTGAGAGTGATAAAAAAAAAGCTGAAATATTACTTACGTTGGTCCAAAGGAATCACCCACTTTATATGGTGCAAAGGTCTGATTGGAGGCCTCCGTGAATGTGATCCGTTTAGAGGACAAGAAGGAGTCAATGGACTGCAGTGGGCAAGAGTCTCCATAGAGTCTGCAGAGAATAATCATTAGAAAAGTCACTTATTTGTAAAGCCACTAATCAAAAAGTTAATTATATGAATATGTCAATGTTAAGTTAAAATATGTATCATAAAGAAAAACTCCCTGAAGATATTTTAGTTTAGTTTTTATTTTCACTATTTTTCAGATCGGTGAAACTGGTACTGATCTACAAAGAGACACCTTAAGCAATGCTAATAATGTGCATTTTCGTGTAAGACATGAATAAATAAGACATAAAAAAATTCTGTCACAGAAAGCGCCATAAAGCCTGCAGTGGAGTACTACAGTTCAAAGTGAGTGCAGCTGTATGAAAGAGACTTACCGTCCTCTCAGGTTGCAGTCTGTGAAATAAATGTCAGAGATAAACTTCTCTGCCCTCTCCAGGAGAGTTCGCCTGTTCTTCAGCACAGGCAGGTGATACATCACGAAACACAGAAAACACCTGCAGGCTTGCAGACAGATAAAGGTGAATCACGGAAAATGCACTGAAGTCCGAAATCTGCAGAAGACCCGGAAGTGAAACGTATTGTTATTGCGGTTCATACAAACAGCCACTAGATGGCAGTGCTGTTAAAGGGCTGGCCACTAGATAACATGTTCTCTTTCACTGTAAGGGTCACGTTCTCTTTATACATCCATGCTCATAAGGGTAGGTGAAGTGTGCAAAGTGTGGCCAATTGGCATCCTTTTGCCTTTTACCAGGTAACATTAGACGTATTTTTTTCCTTTTTTGGGAGAGGGTCAAAATATTTCCCATAGACAGTAATTTAATGGTATTACAACATCTACTTAAGTACTGTATCTGTAAGAAAAATAATGACGTAGGCTACTTTTACTGGAGTATTCATTTCTATGTCATTTTACCCTAACATTACTCAACTACATATTGGAGTCATATACTTTTTATTTTGTAACTTATTTTTCTAAATCTAAATCTGCAAAGAAATGTGAGTGATCAAATTAATCAATTTATTGATCAGATTAATCCATTAATTTGATCACTCACATTTCTTTGCAGATTTAGATTTTTTTTTTAAATACATACAAAAAGAATTATGACTTAAGTTACAAAGTAATTTAAATGACAACATCATGTTTTAAACAAATGAATGAATCCATCATAAATGAGATGCTAGTTTATTTAAGGTTTTGGATGCAGGACTATTTATTGTAACAGAGTATTTTTACACCGTCGTACTGCTTCTTCTTATTAAATCAAAAAAAAATGCAACGAAGATGACATTTTAGTTAATAAATATTGATTTTATTCTGCAATTCTTTAAATTGAATACACAAAAGGTATGCTAGCAGCTGAAGAACAGTATGGCACAAATACATGTACAAAAAAACTAGTTTCACATATGGATTGGCACATTGTTTTAAGATATGGCAACAGTATATCAACTATGTGATGAGGCTACAAGCAGCAATGATCAGGCAACATGACCTTCTGCTGGAGGACTGATAAATGTCATGGAAGATCGTTTGCGCTGTTGTTACATTTTATTATAGAGCAACAGTCACCCTGTGCTTCTGTTTTCCAAAGTAATTTCCTCATTTTAAGAGATAGCTTATTCGATCAGTGTAAAGTAATTGCAGTCTTCTCTTACAGTAAGTCTTTCCTTCTACACTATAGGCATGCAAATACTGAGCATAAACTGTAACATCTAAAATGAAATGTATGAATATAATAAAGGCAGAAGAGATGTTAATGGCTGGGGGAAACCCTGTGACGATGACAAGTGGTCCCGTGGTTAACTGTACATGCTGTGGTCTAACTGAGAGTTACAGTAGTCTTGTGATCCGACAGGCGGACAGAGGTCAGGGGTCAGCCCACGTATAGCCTGAAAACACAAAAGCCTTTTTTTTCTCAGCATAATTTACCAGGAAGGAGCTGTATGTTTCTGTGTTTGTACTGAGCCAAGCGCCCTTTTATTATAAAATCCATGTAGCAGCTCTAAGTGCAGGGTTGTTGGAATAATGTGGTGCAGCCCATCCCTCTCAGGCAACCCTACCATCAGGGATGTCTGTCGGGTCAGTCCCCCTATTGTTTGGCTCGTGGTCGGGCTTTCCACCGTGCAGGACAGCCAGAGGGAACGGGTGCCACATTCTGACTTGACCTGAGTTTCTCACCAGTTCAGCCGCTGCCTAACTGTATTTGCCTAGAAGCTCTCCTTCAGATACTCACCACATCATGTCAGATAAATACAAGGAGGGATTAGAGGGGACAGCTGTTCCTCTTGCTCTAAGGAAGTAGTCATACAGCATAAAACACCCAGCATGAAGGCTGACCATGTTCCGCCTGCCACAACACAGCAAAGGGAGTCCAGACTGTGGCTTGATAAAAAAAGAAGTGCTTCCCAAAAACCCTGCATGCAAACTAAATCATGTGATCTACCAAAACTATTCATGCTTCCACAATGCATGGGACAATTTCACAGATACAGGATGAGGAAGAACAATGGTCTCATTTGAAGAAAGATCCAGAACAATGGGCTATACTCTTGAGCCGTACTAGTCTTTCTCGCTGCCGTTGTATCCAACACCTTTGCTTTTGTCCTGTTCAGCACCAGCTCTAAGGGATAAAGAACCATAATGCAATCAGAATGTAATTGTACCTTTAGATACATGCAATTTGCATTCTGAAATAAAGTATTCTCCCTTAAGCTGTATATTCATTCCATTACTGACAAAGTTTTTTTTTGCCGTCAAGATTATGTTTGTTATTTAGTTCCAAGATATATGAGTAGGAGGTTAACCGTGTATAAACAGAGATTTGCTTGATGTTGGTGTTTGTGTAAGAAATCATACGGTAATAACTCTGGAAGCCGGAAGTAAGAGTCAGAGAAGGAACATTGTAAGATAAGAGGAACATTTGACAGAGTTTAATGCTGACAGCGTGCCAGAAACCCGACTTACACCTCCAAATGTGGATTTAGCATAATTAGCATAAATAAATGAAGGCGGGGAAGCTAGTTATATCCACTGATGGGGAGACAGCTTCAACCTCTGGAGTGCCTCTAATTTTCATATTTGATCTCTAATACATATTCAGATACATTTTATGAAAGCAGAAGTACTTACAATGTATGTCTTTATACTTCAGCCTAAAGATGCATTTAAACAGTTTTGTATGACATTTGGTCATTTCACCACCACAATCACAACAACTTTAAACCCTGCCTGTCAGGTTTTATTCTGAAGATTATGAAAACAATATATTAAAAGGTTTTTACTTTTTTTTAAAACATTCTTTGATTCTATTTTCGATTCAGTAGTTATGCCACTGAAGTTTAACATATATTTATATTTTCATCCTCTCCATATTTTTTCCTCCTGAATGTAGCAGTAAGTCAATGGTTACACAACAGTAACACCAAAGGTTCCTCTGTGGATTCAGATCGCCACATACTCAAACTGAAAAAGATAATCTTTTCTCTTCCTGTCAAAAAGCAACAACGTCATCCATCTCATGTTTGCTATGAACAGCTTCAGTTGTCTCTTGACAGACAGATCAGCTGACGACTCCGGTAAGACCAGGGGAGGGGGGCTGTGCATGTATGTAAACAAAGCATGGTGCAGACTCTGCTATTGTCGGCAGTCACTGCTCAGCTCATCTGGGATATCTTTTTATTAAATGCAGACCCTTCTATCAACCCAGAGAGTTCACAAAAATCCTAGTAATAGCCATATATGTACCCCTGGATGCTAATGCTAAAATTGCAATGAAAGAACTGCACACAGCCATTAGCCAACAACAAACTGCACACCCTGAGGCAGCTTTCATTGTTGCGGGTGATTTCAATCACTCCAGTTTGAAGACTGTACTCCCCAAATTCCGACAACATGTCTCCTGCCCCACGAGAGGCAACAACACATCGGATCATGTTTACACCAACATGGCCAATGCATACAGTGCCATCCCCCTCCCCCACCTGGGTCAGTCTGACCACCTCTCACTGTTCCTTTACCCCACATACAAACCACTCATCAAACGTGTGAAACCCACAGTGGACTGTCAAGGTATGACCTGAGGAGGCAGACTCTATGCTACAGGACAAGTTTCAACACACAGCCTGGAGTGTGTTGGCCACCCAGACCACCTTGGATTCCCATACAGACATTGACCACTTTGCCTCCTCCGTACTGGGCTACATCAGCACCACCATCAACAGTGTCACCATTCTGAAGCAGATAACAACATACCCAAAGCAGAAGCTGTGAATGAATAAAGAAGTTTGCCAACTACTGAAAGCGCAAAACATCGCCTTCAGATCAGGTGACGAACGGGCTTACAGTTCATCCAGGGCTCACCTAAAGAAGGGCAGTAGGAAGGCCAAGCACTGCTACAAACTGAGGATTGAGGAGCACTTCAATAACTCCGACCCTTAAGGGGTGGCAGGGCATTGAGGCCATCACTGACTACAAACCCACCACCCCCTCTCTCCCGTCAAACGACGTCTCCTTCCTCAACAAGCTGAATCATTTCTATGCTCGCTTCGACAGGGACAACCAGGAGACAGCCACTAAGGTTGTTCCCCCTGCAGACCACCAGCCCCTTACACTCTCTTGGAAATACCTTCACCACAATGAGCAGGATTAATGCAAGCAAGGCTGCTGGACCCGATGGCATCCCAGGCCGCGTTCTTAGGGCCTGTGCTGGGCAACTGACTGAGGTCATGACGGACATTTTCAACCTGTCCCTGGCCCAAACTGTTGTCCCCATGTGCTTTAAAACCACTGCCATAGTGCCAGTGCCCAAACACTCTGATGCAGCAGGCCTGAATGACTTCCGTCCCGTTGCACTTACACCCATTCTCATGAAGTGCTTAGAGGAGTTGGTCCTAGCACAGCTTAAATCCCCCCTATCACCGACACTGGACCCCCATCAATTTGCATACCGGACTAATAGGAGCACGGAAGATGCTGTTTCCATAACACTTCACACCGTCCTCTCACATCTGGAAAAAAACAACTCCTATGCAAGATTGCTGTTCATCGACTTCAGTTCAGCCTTCAACACCGTCATCCCCACCAAGCTAATCACAAAACTTAATGACCTGGGCATCGACGCCCCCCTTTGTAATTGGATTTTAGACTTTCTAACCAACAGACCCCAGCATGGGAGATTGGATAATCTCTCTTCCATGACTGTACCCCTGTACATGGTTCAAACACCTTCATCAAGTATGCAGACGACACAAGGGTGATCGGCCTCATCCACAACAACGATGAGACGGCCTACAGGGAGGAGGTTCAGCATCTGACTGAGTGGTGTGCCGACAATAACCTGGCCCTCAACACAACAAAAACAAAAGAACTCATTGTGGACTTCAGTAAATCGAAAGGCAACACACACACTCCCATCCACCTAAATGGAACGGCGGTGGAGCGTGTGTCTAGCTTCAAGTTCCTGGGGGTCCACATATCCGATGACCTCTCATGGTCCAACAATACCACCAGCTTATAGTAAAGAAGGCTCACCAGTGTCTCTTCTTCCTGAGGAGACTAAAGAAAGGTCACCTCTCTCCTCAGATTCTGGTGAACTTTTATCGCTGCACCATTGAGAGCATCCTGACCAGCTGTATCACAGCCTGGTATGGGAACTGCACAATGCTCAATAGGAAGGCATTGCAGAGGGTGACAAAAATCGCCCAACGCAACATCGGTTACCCACTCCCTGCAATCGAGGACATCCAGGGGATACGGTGTTTGCAGAGAGCGCACAACATCTTTAAAGACACCTCTCATCCTGCAAACTATCTGTTTGTCCTCCTACCCTCTGGGAGGCGCCTCAGGAGCCTCCAGTCCAAGACCAGCAGGTTCAGGGTCAGCTTCTTCCCCAGGGCTGTTACCCTGCTGAACTCTGCCCCCTGATAAACCCAAGCCCATACCCACCACCCACCCGTTTATATATTTGACTGTCAATGCCGTTTATACTGTACATATTCATCTCTTTATAGCCTATTTATAATTATTCTATTTATAATTATTCTTATTATGTAGACCCCTGCACTGATATTTTGCACTTCTGGTCAGATGCCTAACTTACATTTCGTGACATGTACTATGTAATGACAATAAAATTGAATCTGAATCTGAAATCACACAGCGCTGCAAACCAAAGACAGTATTCCCAGGGTACTAGTCTTTTATAGAAAACCAAATTTGTACCAAGTTGGCTCATAATTTATGCATCATAACTGTCGAGAATGAGGGCGGCACAAGTTTCAACTAATGAGGACACAACTTCTCTAAAGTCTTTGACTCTTATTTTGAAAAACCCCAGATGTTTGAGCCAGTTAAGGTTAACTCTCCTCTTGAAATACCCTTTGCAATTGTCCACTTTATAGAAACTGTAAACATATCTCTCCAACTGAAATAAATCAAGGAAAATCTAAATTTGTGTGCTTGGATTCAGACAGACAAATGTCCTCAAACAGGGTAATGGACACTAGGTTTCACAAACAATTCACAAGCTTTAATCTACGTATTAATGGTGGAAATTATGACAGAGCGTGAGATCAACAAATGTAGCTGTGGTTTTGATTTGTTGTTTTTGCCCTTTGCTTACCTTTTTTTCTTAAATAGACAGCAAAATAAAGAGACAATGAGAACAAGGCCCAGAGCAGAGCCCACCAGAATGGTAACCAGTAAACCTGCAGAGCATGAAGCAAACCAAGCAGAGAGATTATGTGATGATCAGTGTGTCACACTCTTCTCCATGTTTTCCTGTGCGGCAGTATGTGTGCAGGTGAGTGGTAGTTTTATTATTTTAAAGCATAAATATATTATTGTAAATCAAAACGATATGCACAAATATTCAACTATTAATTGTATTATGTATGCATGTTTTGTCATGTTAGTAGTATACACCACACTAATGTATCATAGGCTGCTCGATGCAAAATATACATTTATCCCTTCAAATGGTATGGTTACGTTTGCTTATCTATTAACACAAGGCCATAATTCCTGATAGCATTTTCCATTATTAACATCATTTAGATGAAGAAAAGTTAGTTTAAACTATTATTTTTGTCCTACTTGTTAGAGCTCTACAAAGTAAATGCTGCTTATGAAATGGAAGACAATATACAGGAAGCAAAGAAGAACAAAATATACAAAGCAACATACCAGTGTTTATCCAAGAAAGGTCAGCTGAGTGACAGAGAAACAGGGAGAAGAAGAAGAAGAAGGTGAAAATAGAGAAATAGGCACCTCAGATACGGTACCATCAGTTGGAGAAGAGCTTAAATGTCAAAGATAAAACACAATAGTTTAACTTTAATGTATTTTAACAAACATGCTGACAATATAAACCCACTCAAATTCAGACATTTACAACATTTGTGACAGAAAAGTGTTTACCTCCTTTAAATCTCAACGATCTGCTCTAACTAGATGTCAGTAAATCAGCCATGTTTGTGCTAAGACATTCCTGGATTGGTCGTATTGGCACGCACTTTGAGAATGCTTCAATATCACAGTAAGTGTTCTTCCAGGCAATTTCATACAATTTTCCCAGTGTCTGCTGCTGGGAACTCCAGCCCTGTGTGTTTCTGAAAAATACTTGACTTAAATGTTCACAGTGAAGGGTGCAAATGTAGCAGGGAAGACATTTGCCACATATCGCCTCTTGTAAATTGCTTTTATTGAAAATAGTTTCCCGTAAAAAGTATCTGTTCCTTTACTCGTTGTAAATGACATTTTGAAGAGAAGAACAAATTGTTAGACATGTGATGTAAAGCGCTGAAGCTCTTGCAAATTATTTTGGTTTAGCTGCATCTCTATACTGTGCAAGACAGTAATTACTAGTAAAGCTCCATAATCACCACACTATAAAACTGCACTTGCTGTACTGCATATTATATATATTCGTCTGCAGACATTTTCTGTACTATGTAGCTTGATGTATTTAGATCTCTAAGCCTGGAATGTATGCTTTGCTGCAGTTTATTTTAAAGCATGTCATGGCAAGGCAACATACACAAACAGACCTAAAGCCCACTGTGAGAAAGTACAAGTTTCTCATTTTTGTAGACTTTCTTCGACCCATTGAGTTTGATTTGATATTACAATTTCAGCTTGAAGCTCTGAGCACTGTGGGGGAAACTTCTGTGTAGCAATGCAGTGGGAGTGACCGACTCATGAAGGAGACACGGGAAGAGCAGGAGCTTTGATGTCAAACACTGATGGTTTATTTGGAGCTTCGGCCGGAGAATTCACATCACAAGTCCAAGAGCCAGAGGTTCTGACTTCACGGTAGAGTTGCCACGTCAATTCTGAAGAACTCCACCCCAGACCCATTTATTTAGCTAGTTCAGAGAGAATAATCAACATGCTGCAGAACAAGATAGAATCATAACACCTCTATCAGCTGACGCCAACGGGCAGGAACAGGGAGACAAAACACAGAGAGCACAGCAGCAAAGGTTACAGGTGCGTGTGCTCAGTCAGGACAGTTTGAACTGATAAACTGGATCAATGTTATGGACCTTGGAAAATATTTCCCCAACAAGCACAATCACTGGGGATGACTGGTTATAAATTGGCGTTTGTTTGCAAAAAAACTTAACTACAGTAAGTTACAACTTTTTCTGTTAGAAATGTTATTATAATGAAGTGTAGAAAAAATAAGTTAATGTTAAATACATTTGTAAGAAAGATTGGTCAAAGAATTGCAGGGCCTCGCTTGAATACTAGTCTTTCATTTCGTGATTCAGTCATAACTCATGACTGCTACACAAAGTGACATAATGTGAGATGCAACTATGCCAAGAATCTAGTCTTCCCACTCCATTGGCAAAAGCCAAGGATGTGGATAACCCTGGCTGTGTGGCTTCCTGGGAACAGAAGGAGAGGGGGAGATGCCATGGTTTTTCCCTGGCACACTTGGTTTGATTGCTGGGGAAGTCTTTTGCTTGGTCATCAAGGCTTTTGTCAGGGAGCGATCTAACTCAAAAGCCTCATCTGTTGGTCGTCCACGCAGAATGTTTCTGATAGTGGGGAGGGCTAAGTCTGACTTACAGTCCAGGTAGCTCTTTAGATTCAGCTTGGGGAGAGCTTCATCTCTGAGAGCCTGAACCAGCTGGTTCTCAGCGTGAGATAGTTTGAGCTGATGTAAAACGTTGTGCTCCAGTGAGATGTAGCACAGTGCATCTTCAGCCAGCCCGAGCTTTCCCACAGGGCGGTGGTTCTGGCTCTTCTTCTTCAAAGATGGATTGAGCGTGTGTTGTTTGGATTTGGCCGGAGAGTGCTGGTTCTTGAGGTCTTTCTTCTTGCCAGCATGGACCTTCTCTGAAGCACTTGGTAGGAGTTGATAGAGCCCTTCATCAGCCAGGTCTGCTAGGTCACCGACGAGCAGCTGCTGAACGACTCGCTTCCTCATGAGTGGAGATGTGACTGTAAGAGTACTTTGCAGTCCTCTGCCTGCATCGACACAAAGCCAATCACTGCTGGTTAACCATCCCAGCCTGTGGGATATTTCTTTGAACGACTTTGTGCCTTCACACCCAGCATGCAACAGCACGGCCTGTAGTGTTAAACCTTAAAGCACAAGCCAACGCCTGCTGAATGCTGCCCATGAAAGATAAGAGCAGAGGATTCCACACTGCCATGTCAAAACACATGTGCTGTTGGAAAAGCATAGCTCTGAGGGGAAGCTTTGAAAATGCGGAAAACATGCACATTCATACCACACTTCAGCATATGGAGCTAAATACCATACAGTGTGGTACACCAGTCAACCACATAAAAGTAACACTTTAAAGACCAATTTAAGGGCTGCAGACTTCTCAGTGGGTAGAGTTAATTTATTGTGTCATAAAAGATGGCCTACTTTTCAAGAAGCTCATAAAAATCAATCACTCTTAAAGTTGTTTAAGATAGACATCCATGTGAAAGCTCAACAACAAGCAGGTGGTAGCAAACAAGAGAGACAGCGCTGAAAAGTGCGAATACATCATTCAAACCAGCCCTTTTTGCAATTTTTAAAGCAGTGCAGAGGCATTATGTGACCTTTGTATTCATGCTCAAATAAATAAGCAAGCCCACGAAGACAATACTTACCCTCTTTAAAAGATACCAGCACCACCCGGCTGTCGACAAGTTGCGGTTTCCTGAAGTTACCATTTAGAGGCACGGGGGAAGATTCCTGGGCATGGGACGAGTAGAGGGCTGTTGCCATGTCTAAAAACTGAGAAAACCCCGCAAAAAAAAAAGCATGTTACGCATAGAGATTTTCCACACCAATTAAAGTTAAACGTAAAGGGAGAGAATGTAATAAAATGTCTGTAAAGTTGATTTAGGAGCACCTGTTTTCGAGAAATTGTAACATGATTCCTGAAAATTGTCCACAGGACACTGGGATAGCACGGAGGAGTCGTCAGGGACCCGTCATAGCGGTAAAACTCATCCAAACGTGCCGGCAGCAGAGCTCTGATGTTGAAACCGGGCACCTGCACTCGCTGATCTGCCAGAACAAAAGTTTGTACAACTGTTAACAAAGTCATGTCAGAGTAAAGTCCAGAATAGCTTCATGAGTGAGCTGAGAGTTTGGAGATTTTGACCCCGAAAAAAATGACTTTCTATCACAAAGGTAGCTGATATTGTTCACGATTCATAACTTAAATTCAGTGTGGCAAAACTACTTGAGACAATAATTACTTATGACTCACCCTTGTATTTGATACCGTTGATGAACCTCAGAAACTGTTCAAATGCTGGATTGAACTCTCCAACCTGCATGACAAACAAAGTCAGATGGTTCTGCTCCATTCAATTTCACACATCACCTTCCCCCGCTCCCACAACGTCTCACCTCGATCAGGACACCCAGCACAGCCAGGCCGTCAGATTTGTCTACAGCCATGGACATATTGGGATACTTGTCTGAATTGAAGTGTACTACATGCATCTGTGAAAGAAAGGGGAAATATGTAAAGATCCTGCGGAAGTAAAACAAATATATAAATATCACGTCGTTTTAAGAGTCAAACCCTTGAGTTTGTGTTACTGTTATTATTAATTAATGTTTGAGATCTAATAACACAATTTGATTCTATTTTAAGACAAAAAAGTGTGCATCTGTTATACATTTTTTAACATGATACTAAAGCACATTTTCTTTGTGTAATTGCATGCAGTGCAGTTTCATGGAGCCTGAAGGAGTGACTAGCTGCTAATTGTTGAACTATTACAATACATTCAAAGTAGATGATAATTGGACTGGAAATAGCAGGTGGTGTTCAGAGGAAGGAACAAGGTGGGAAGTGATAATGATGGAGATGTATTACAGTAGGAGGTGTATTACAGCACATACATAAATGCCAGACTGTCAGTTTGTTTAGTCTATTCTGTTAAAGGCATGTCAGTCATTCTGGTCAAATATGACGCAACTTTATCTACAGATGTCCTTCTTGTATGGGAATTAAGGGTAGACATTTGCACAATTTCTGGGAATGTTCCTATCATTACTCCCTCCATAACAACATGCCATCAAGGAACTGTGGTTCTGGAGTCTGGAGAGAATTGAAAAGATGCATGTCCTAGACGCGTCCACTCAGAGCTTCAGGTCAGACCGCAGCACTTTACATGTGGCTGTGCTGAAGCTGAGGCATGGACACATAAAAGCACCCAGGTTGCAACCATTTCAGTTCCTGTACACTGTAGTTCAATTGAAACCAAATGCCTCCCTTTTTTGGTTTATATCGTAAAAGACTTACTTTTAAACTTCATTCTCTGCTTTACTTCAAGTACCAAAGTAGAGCAAACTGGTGTGTGAAAACAGCTTAGAGGGCTTGACGCGTTAAATAGCGCAGACAACCACTCATTTCCAGAGGTGGTTGAAAGCCAAATCACATAATAGTCTGCTACACTAATCCCTTTAGTTTAAACCCTGCAGAAATAAGACACACTGTCATAGTGTACATACTGAGGCTGAGTGGAATTATGTCTTTGCCTTTAAGTGTGTTCAACCCAGTGAGAAGATATGCTAATTTGATAGGTATGATTTATATATCTCTTTATAACCTTAGGAGTGGAGATTTTAAAGACTCAAAACCTGTTTACTGTTAAAAACTTCTCACTCCCAAACCTCTCACAATCAGGTTACTTTCCTTTTATTTGTAATCTTTTTGTTTTCCTGGACTGAATATGCTTCACATTGCTATGGCTCTAAACCCCCATGCTGACATTATATTTCCCACCAAAGACAAAAGGAACTAACAATTTGTACTCTTTTGTGCTTTTGTGTGCGTGCATATAAATAAATATATCGAGACTATAGAATGTAAGTTGTCTGTACAATTGTCTATTGTTAAAGGTTGTTATTTCTGTTTTAAAAACAAATACAATTTAGATTATAAAAAACACTTCTAGGTCACTTAAATTAGAAAGTGTTTTATACAAGTGTCGAAATAGAACTTTATAGTCAATCAAAAAATAAAGTGGAAATTGCACAGTAGGCCTTTTCTAACTTTTGTCTGCCACAGTGTCAAGAAACTGGAACAGTAGAATGTAGATGCAGAGCTTTTAGCTTGAGCAACGTCTGGAAGCCTTGAAGGGAATCAGTCTCTGTAAATCCTCTGCCAATCAAATGTCACACGTTTAAGTCATACCGTATTAAGTCATTTGTCTGGTGACAGAGATACTGTCACCTGATGCTGCAGATGTGAAATACCTGTCTTATCGCTGATAACCGACCACACATTGACTCTTTTTTTATTAAGTAAAGAAGCAACACTACAGCCATATCAAGAAATAATTTCATCATTTAAAATGTTGTTTAAAGTACAGTTAGACAAGTATTATAAGCGGAAAGTACTTACAAAGTTCAAAGTAGAACAATCCAGGGTGTTATATGTATCATACTATACTAAACTAATTGTTACTTTTATTATTGGGTGGTGTATTTAATTATCATATTGTAGTGTTGAACATAAAATCTTAATCTGCAAAGTAACTATAGTGTGTGATAAGTGTAGTAGAGAAAAAGTATGTAGTTTTACAAAATAGAAATACCAAAATAAAGTGTTAGTACATCATAATTGTATTAAGATACTTTCCATTAGCATCTTCTCCATTAAAGTGGGTTGTGGTAAGACTAGCTGTTTGTGTGGTTTACCTCGGCTGCATACTGCTTACTGTTCACCGTGTGCTCAGAGCCTGAGGGTCTGCCGGACGAGCCCCAGTGAAAATGGAGTTGAGCTGCAGTGTAGCGATGAGGCAGGCTGGAGATGTGCATCTTAGACGGAAGCGATATTTGTACTGTGGATCAGGAGACATGCAAACCCACCACACGTAACAGAGCAGGGTTACTTCAGTTAACATCAGGGAATCAAAGAACATCAACTTAAAGCAGGGTGTTCAAACTCATTTGAGTTCAGGGGCCACATACAGCCACATTTGATCTCAAATAATAAGACAAATAAGTACAAATTCAACAGGTATATGTTTATAATTTACACATGTGCATTACAACTTACAGATCACAGTGTATCTACAAAGTCACCGATATCTGGAACTGAATGATATAGTATTTTACTTTATCAAAAAAACTTGTCAAGATCTAGAAATTATTTTAAATTAATTTCCACATCTGTGCAGTAATCCTGACCACCTGAACTAACACACCACCATACAAACTAAAGGAAACTATAATGGAAAAAGGTTAAGTTATACCCCTGCCTCTTAAATGTATGAAATGTATACATACAAAATACATAAAAGTTGTACAAATTCCAACTACGGTAATGTCTTCTCTGTCATTTTTACACTTTGCAAAGTCATCCCGCTGGCCTGATTGGACCTTCAGACAAACTTAAACTTAATCTAAACTGAGGAAGTCAGCATGGCCCGCTCTGTGCTTCTGAAAGACTAAGCTACGTGACTTTATGTTGGAGTGACGCAGGGCACTTTCAACATGTTCGTCAGTGTGTGACGAATGCTTACAGGAGAAAAACCTCTGTCAGCTTATCCCACACACACGTCACGATGATGATGCCACTTAGCTCTTGGCATTGAGGCCCGTTAGCCATGCACACATAAGCATTTGTCTGTTGGGCTTTGCACATAATAGTTACTTTGGGCAGACATTACATGCATGTTTTGGTGTTCACTTTACAGTTTCTGCATCCTTCTTAAAGTAACATGTAAGAAACAAATGACACCAGTTCTACAGCACACTGTTTAGAGCCACAGTTCAAACAACCTCACTGAAACTGTTTTTTATCTTTAAAAAAAACTAAATCACATAACATTTAACTATAATTTGATGGAATCATCATATTCATCTGCCAGTCAAGTCATCTAAATATTTTATTCTGTGGCACAAGGGCATGGTTTTCTATTTTCTAATTGCTATATTTAGCGTATAAATGTCAGACTGTGTTCTGTATAGATATCGAACATCAAACCAACGTTGTCTTTTTCTTTTGTTAAAATGCCCAGGAGAGTCAGAAGAGATGACTAATCTATGCTCATATTTTCTCAGTCAAAACATGGAGCTCTTTCTTTGGCTGGAAGGGCAGCTCAGATTATAAGAGAGCGATTATGGAAAATTGCAGTGGCAAATGCAGAAAGAAGATCCTCCTATCATTTACTTAAGGTTGACCCAGAAATTATGTCTCGAGGGCGAGAAGTTACTCCTCCACTTTATCTGGTACCATTTGCAATGAACACACTGACTGGTGCGAAACAAAGAATGCACTTAAGCGTAAACACTTGCTTGGTTAATACAAGTTTTGTTATCTGTGATTACATTTGTATAAAATATACATTTATTTTATGTCATTTGTTGATAACACTGATGATTTATACTCACCAGAATGCCCATTATTTCCAAGTGTCAGCTGCTCATTTGGGGACAGTTTGTAGTTTTGGATCTCAATTGGACGTAAAGT
Organism: Notothenia rossii; assembly: GCF_949606895.1. Classification (NCBI taxonomy): domain Eukaryota; kingdom Metazoa; phylum Chordata; class Actinopteri; order Perciformes; family Nototheniidae; genus Notothenia; species Notothenia rossii. The sequence goes on from NC_136903.1 coordinate 15,964,805, forward strand.
TGGGTCGAACCTCAGCAGCTCTGACTTGATGTCTATGGGAGACTGGAACGCTCCCCCACAGTATGGATAATGCTTTGACCAGTGGTGCTCTCCTTCTGGCCCTGCAACAGCATCAATGTCAATTATAACCAATCAAACCTTTTTTGCAAGATATCTGCACCTTAATGGAACTCAAATGTTACATCAAAAGGTTCAAAACACAGTGGAAATAAACTGAAAATGAAAATGTAGGATATTTTAAGTGTGTCCCAGTTTGAATTTAGTAGGATTTGATTCAAAAGTGTGCAAGGGTGTCATTGGCTCCCTGAAAATGTGTTCTGTAATCAAGGTCAAGTTTTATCATTCTATGCACAAGGCGGTATGGGACAGGCCGGTGGCTTCTGTTTTGGTCAGTTCTTATGCAGCGGTAGTGAGAACCAGACAGTTTTTTGCAGGGAGAGCCAGTGAGAACACTGTCTCTCTCCAAATGAGAGGTTTCTATAAAGCAAAGGACACTGAAAACGTCCACGGTCTAAAAAGTCATGGAGTTTACAAAGTGACCTCAGCGGCATAAGGGTGTCTCCAGATGCTGTGCCTGCGGGCTGGCCTTGGAGATTTAAAAGTAATTGAGAAATGATGCAGCCGAAAATAAAACGAGGAAGCTCTTGGTGTCTGATATTTTAATTCAGTGTATTCATCAAAGTGTAAGTGCTGAGTGTTTCAAACATGGTGCTCGTTGAGGCTAATGGTTTGTGTTTAATGAACCTAATCAACTCTGAAAAAACGTAATTGTAGGGGAATAGCAAATGACAAAGACCCCAAATGTACCAGATGTCGCCGCTTCTGGATATTTGCCACTGATTGATTGTGTAACAAGACATTCAATTAAATATCTACCATTCACCAAATGCCAGCTGACCGTGGTTAAATGTGAATGACGCAGCATGAGGCCATCCGCATGCAAATGTGGGTTTATTTTACAAGACATGTCAAAAGAAATCAAGAGAATTTGTGAAATCACTGAACACTTGTTTGAAGCAAAGTTCTATCCAGGCGAAGCCTCTCTAAACTAAGGAAGAAGGTCAGTCTTATGGCTACAATTAGTCAGTGTCCACTTCATTTGCAGTTTTAATTAGACCCAATCTGCCCTTTAATAATGGCCCTCAGGATGCTTTGGGGGCCCCTTGGCAGTTCTGTTTAGAGTGATTGTGGGTGTTTACAAAATAAACATTGGTCCTTTCCTTTGTGAAAAGAATGTTAAAAGAGTGGAGGAGGCAGAGCAAACTACACTCATCACTAGCATCATTTATGTTACTCTAATGTTAATTTGCACTGTGCTGCCTGCGGGGCGTAGTGTTGAGGGGGGGGGGGGGGGGGGGGATACGTCCTATGACTCAGCTGTGCCCCCATCAACAGAAAGTGCAACGAGCCCTCGAGACCATACTGACTACTATGACAAGGCCTGTTAGTGGTTTGACTGTAACTGAGGATGAAATCCACAACGCTGAACCTCAGAAAGTGCCAGAGATTATTATTTGTATCTTACATCTTTCCTTAGTAGACATCACAGGCCTTTCCCTAAAGTTGACTCATAGTTCAATTGTTATAAAATAACACAGGTGTCTTTTATCCCGCATTGTTAAGATATCCTTTTTATTGACACACAAATTAGAAAGGTTCCTAATTTCATTTTCTATGATTTTTTTAATTTTCCAAAATGTCTTCAGGTAAGAGACAAACAGTGTGAATAGAATCCACAAAGGGCCATTTTATCCCATTGATGCCAAGCCAGTGCAGTAATCAGCCTTTCTTAGAGGTCGGAATTAAACACGTCACATTTCCTCTAACTATAATTGTTTGACCACAAATTAATATGCAGGGAAGCAGCTCTTTTCTTAACAAGCCCTGATTTGCATCTGAAAGAATTTGCACACAATACAAATGTTTTTAAACAAAGACATTGAAAATGATTCATGTAGTCAACAGTTTGTTTTATATCTGAACAAAGAATTAGTTGTGAGAAAAAAAACGTAGCTGCTAACCATACCTACTTATTGGATTTAACGTTAAGCCCCCAAATGAAACAGACTTTCGGGAAGCAGTAACACAATGATAAGAGGTCAAGCTCTGAGCACAGTTTATGTAAGAGTTTGCCCATAGACCTTAAGGCGTGATACAAAAGCAGTCAACCACTTATGAAATGTTGTAATTACAGAGTCTGTAATGAACTCTAGAGTTACATGGCCTGACATGGAGAGAGATGTCAGAACTGGTTGTCTTTGCTGGTCAAACAAAACTCACAGAGCACTTTTCCCCTTTTTTATCAGAATGCATTGGATACTGTTTACACTTTCGTATTACTGTATGTGGCATTGTTGAGTCAAAGCACTGCTCTGATTGCTTTACAACAGTAACATCTTCTCCGAGACATTTACTTGAGATTTGTCTCAAATTGTATTAAAATTCTAGTTGGTAAATGCTTGTTTAAGGCTAGAATACCATTATGAGTGATCAAGACATTCAAGTGCAAATGGTCAGCAGGTGAGAACTGGATATAAATGCCCCTAATATGATCTTCTATTGACAAATTATGAGGAAAATATTATCAGACTTACCATTGTATGTCCATTTTGCACCTGAAATAGACATAAAAGAAGAACATGATCTCACTATGCATTCAAATACATTAGAATAACTTCACACAAGTTCATTGATGCAGCATGAGTCACTATAAAAAACAACAATTAGTAAACCATACATTTAGAAAATAAATCCAAAGTTTTGTCACCCTAATTCAAAGTGCAGGTGCAGGTGGATAGTGACACCTGCGATAAAGCATCTTTCCTGCTCTGCCAGATTGCCTAAATAAGTGTAACCTTCAAAGTGCTTTTAAAGTATTTGCATCATGTACTTTTTGCACCCCTCAAAGATCTTACCATGCAACACCGCGAGGAAAGTCAGCTGTAGTAAAAGGATGGGTATGAAGCTCGCTGAGTGCATCTTGATCCCTTCAGCCCTCCCTCGTGCTGCAGTATGATGTTAAAACGGTGCCGAGCAGCAGCTGGGAGCACCGGAGCGCGAGCTTTCAAACCGGCTTTTATACTAATCACGTTGTCAGCTCCATTGTAGCTCTCGCTGACGTCAGAGCAACAACAAAACCAGCCTCCAGATCCACCAACGGTGACAGCGCGAGGACTGCACCGCAGCCAAGAGAAGTCACTCATGTTAGGCGCGAGCTGCTGGCGGGCGAAGATGTTGGAAATGCTGAGCGGCGTGCAAGTGCCACTGCGACCCTTCGGATTTTGTGACGCTGCCTGGGGGTCAAATAAGTTGAAGAGTGAGGGCTCTACAAGACAAACCTGCACAAACTGTAAACAACTTGGTCTCTATACAAATCTGCAGTGGTGGTGTAAAGTAACTAAGTAGATTTACTCAAGTAGCTAGTACTATACACTTAAGTACAATTTTGAGTATAAACTTGAGTATTTCAATGTTGTGTTACTTTGTGCTTTTACTGCACTACATTTATGTAATACCTTTAGTTACTTGACAGATTTGGATTAATGTTGTGAAATATAATCAACACTTAAATAAGACTTTAGTTGCACCTGGAGTAACATTCACAATCTACCCTGCAGTATTCAAAGTCATTAAAACTAACTGCACCTTTACCAGCTTTGATAACACTTTAATGAAACATATAATATATATTATTCTGAAATGTGCCATTCTGCATTATGATTACTTTTACTTTCGGTACTTCAAGTATATTTTCCACCTCTGCAAATCTGACTGCAACCCTAATAAAATAATAATTCCAATCAACATTTTGGATCAAAGCTATCACAATACAATAGGACTTTTGTAATATGTATTAACTTGTTTAATGGGTTTTCACTTTGCCCCAGATTTCAGCAAGTAAAAAGTCTGAGTTGTAAAATTACCCCACTCCACCGGCAATAATTCAAATTACAGGGCTGAAATAACTTTTAAAATGACTCCTTCAAACCACAAAAGTTCTACCATATCACAACTAATCCTAAGTAGTCTCATTATCTATTTATTTGAAAGCCTCCTTTCACTCAAAAATGCGTTGCTGCTTGTTTCTTCACTAATTGGATATTAGGAATGATGCATGTGCAAAATGACTTCTCACATCAGATAGGAGGAGTTTCTCATCTTAAATCCAAATTGAAGATACAAACATGTTAGTTTTGAAGGTAATTAAGGTCCAAAATGCACCTTACAAAAGTGTGTTTTGCAGAAAAAAAATTCCTAGATTTGGGATTTTTCAATTAAGGGAGAAGAACAACTTGCAATGTTTAACCAGAAAACACGATGTCAGGCAAACAGTATTCTTCATGCAGTGTCTTTTAACACATCAGAAGGAAATCTATGAAAGTATTAGTACAAGATACAATAATGTAACCTTGGCTCATGATAAGGATTATCATGTATTAAAGGTGCAAGCCTTACATCGAAATGAAAGCTTACATGACTATAATATACTAAAATAAGAGGTTAAACTCTCTTCTTCCTGGGGTTACTTTACGACATGATGCTCTTTGTAGTAATCTACATTTCTTTAGTTGTGTTGCCAACTGTCTTAATATACTGCATAACAAATAGAACAAAACTGCAATTTAACTCATATTAAATAATAAATAAATATGAAATGCTTATTTGTATGTGTTGCTGTGCTGGAGCAGGTATCGTGTTTAACTCGAGCGTTAACCTTCCCTAAATGATGTGTGAGGTCTTTCAAACAACACCCATCAAAATGCTATTGTTCTATTGATCGTATGCTACACTCTTATATAAAAAAACTTCTCTAATCTTCTTTAAAGGTAATAAAAGAAAAAAGGAGAAGCCTATCCCTGCCATTAACTTTTGTTTCGGTTGCAGCTGTCACCATTAGGGAAATGTTGGTCCAAAGGTCAGTATGACAACCCACTCCCACTGTAGTTTACAACCCTGCTTCACTCCAGGAGAGACAGCTCGAAGACAAGCAGCAAGATGAGGCTCTTTTTGTTTCTGGGTTTGGTTTTTGCTGCATTCGAAATCAGCAATTCGATTCCAGGTACATCAAACTTTTTTCTTCTTCATTTAAAATTGTAACTAGAGATTGGTTTAATTATAGGCAGAATAGGCCATGCTAGCACACAGGCTCATCAAGTGCTAGCCTTGTATTGCTGCTTTTATTTAGGAATACTTTGTTTTAAAATTGGTTCTATATCAATGTTATTGTTTTATCTAATGTTTCAAGGAGATGAAGTTTCATTTTTGGTCCTATTAGAAAAAAGTGGCGGTTACATCTGCGGAAGAATCCATAAATGGGCTTAATCATGTATAGTATAAAAAAGATGCCTGTGCCATCAGAAATCAATAGACCTGATGGGATAATAGTTTGAGTAGATTACATAGGTCTAGACTGCATCTCTCAGCAGGATATAATTGTATTGTACTTGTTTTTTACCCTGACTTCCATGCTTCAACTTGCGACTGAAGCCCACAATGATTGTCTTTAGCTGTCAAAAAAAAGACTAGATGGTATTTACTGTACGTTTACTTTCTAAGAAATGTTATTAACACACTGCTAACAATTGTGCTAAGCTGACTGGACAATTCCCTTCTCTATAATTTTCAAACTTTTAAACAATGAGATCATTTCTGTCTGAGCCTGAGCACAATGAGCTAAACCTGAAACCGTTTGAAACCACTTCCTTTAGGTGATATCTATAAAAGGGCGTCAGGACTGAAAATGCACCATAAATGACACATGTAATTGCCATCATAAAAGGAGGGAGTGGGTATCTGTTGATGGGGTTAGTTAAACATTATGTGCTGGAGATATAACCTATCAAATACTGTACTGAAAACAAGATCATCGCCTTTTGAATAAAACATAGCTAACAGCATATTTCTTTTTTTTATCCAACAGCTTTCTGCCAATTGGACCAGGATGAAGGTGAAGGCACAAGCTTTACCTTCTCTTTGTTTTATGACCCCGTCCAAGATCAGTGCAACCCTTTCCTATACAAAGGCCAAGGAGGAAATGGCAACCGATTTGAAAATGAACGAGAGTGCATAAGAAACTGTTCCGCCAATGCAGAGGCAAAGTACCCCATGAATGGTAAGATGGTTTTAAACACTCATAGTGAAAGAATAGTAAGGTTCCAGTTTATTCTGAATTACCATTCAATGTTTGTTAAACATGCAAAATGACTAATGTAAAATCAGAGACCGCTTACATTTAGATGAACATAGTGTGGAGAAAAAAACATTCTTCCTGTTGTCTGAGGACTTTGGAACATAAACTGGCCCATGAGGTAGAGTTTTATGGCCTAAAGGACCATGAAAGGGAATGCTACATTATCATAAGGCCTCTTCGATAACATATGAGGGAAAGAGGGCGAGAAAAAGAGATGATATGAAGAGGGGCTTGTTGGCTGTATCCTATAAATAATAACGATTCCATTGCTTTTCAGCCAAATAACTTTTGCCGCCTTCCTTTCTTCAAGGATGCAGGAAAAAAACATGTGTCAGGATGAATGTTAGCAATACGCCACCCAGTGGTTAAAAGGCAAAACTACTGCTTGAAGTTTTAATGATATTTTCTGCCACCTGCTGTATCAATAAATGAGAATTGCTATATACATAACAAATCCTAACTTTTAAATGAGTTTCAATAATAAACTCTGACCACTGTTATGACTAATAAGGATGATGTTTTATCTTCACAGTGGCCCAAGCTTGCCACTTTAAACATGCTGTAGGTGGCTGCAGTGGCAAGTTTCTGAGGTATTACTATGATTCCGTCTATGACAAATGCAAAAAGTTCCTTTGGTCTGGATGCATCGGAAACGGAAACCGATTTTTTGACCAGACCAGCTGCAACGCCACCTGTGAGGGCATCCACGGTGAGCACTAATCTCTGTCTAATGTACACATTTACTGAAATAATAAAATATCAAATGTGTTTAATGAGGCAAGTATACTCTTAAATGTAATACAATTATGTTTTCAACATGATGTCAATTGTTTTTGGACTTAAGATGATGGTGAGGAAGCCGAGGAGGAGGAGCCGGACACTCCCATTGGTCAGTAGAAACACAAAGAACTAATGCAAAACACATCCCTGTTTTAGTTAAGTGCATAAAACATGTTTCATATACTTTTATCTGAATATTAGTTTTTAATCTATTAACATGCATCCCGGTCATCTGTCCTCTTTAACAGCAATCATCTGTGGAGTTCTGCTTGCCCTCATTATTGCCGCTATCTTCATAACTGTGATTGTCTTGACCGTTCAGTCAAAGTAAGACTGTTTTTATTTGTTTTCAGTTTTACATAAGGAGTTAACACTAAAAATGAAAAACACATACCTTGCTGTCAATGACTACTCTCCTGTCATTTTTTATATCTATTTTTTTTTCTTTAGGAAAAAGAACCCCAAGAACAAGACAGAACAGAAAAGTAAAGAACCCCAGTCTGGCTCACCTCTACAGGACGACAAGGATATTGAAATGTCATAGAAAATACTGTCACCTCAATAGCAATATGCAAAGTTACCATTAATTTGTATTTGTATTCTAATTCTACAGGCTTTGATACTAAGCATAACAACTTAAGACCAATTTAGATTTTTTTTACTGACATAATATAATAGCTACAATTGCATTGCAATTTTGATCAATTTTGTATTTTATCACCTTTGTGCAAAGTGATGTTTTTTAAGTTGTATTTTTCCTGGAAGCTTTCATTCAGCAATCCAAAAATAAACGTGATAAGCCGTTCTGTAATCAAAAGAAACCAGACCTTGAATCTTAGTCAATTAATTGCTTTGTTTGTTTGATTAGATGCCTTTTATAAGTTAGTAATTGTCAAGATTGTTGTTCCAGGCACAATGTCAAAGGTTTCCTTTATTCTAGCGTTTTAGTTGTTGAGCTGCTTCCGTCTGCCTTATCTGATTTTAGAGTATAAATGTTTTCGGACTGTTGGTGGGACGAAATAATTTAGGATCCATGAAGTATTGATGGAATGGTTTTTGACTTGATTTATCAAAAATGCTATAGACAAAAGGAATAATTGAAAACAAATTGGCAAATCAGTAATGAATACACTTCATTGTGAAGTGCAGCCCTAAAAAACACACCTATAGTAACTTTAAGGGGAAATATTTCCATTTGAAGCAAGTAGGTTTCTTTTTATGAAAAACACCTTGATTTGTTTATTTCCAAAACACGACTGCATGATCACCTGGCTCAAAGATTTGCTGAAATATGTCTTCTGTAGGGACGTCCCAATTGTAAACCCAACATATATTTAGAGCTGTTTTCGTGAAGTGATGACCACACACTCTCTGTTATTATGTGTACCTGCTCAGCATTTTTTTATCTATTGTTTTAGTCTGCAAACATTTCAATATAAAAGTGTCAAAAAACAACATTTTACGTTTTCTCCCATGTATGCTAAAACTTACGGCTGTGATGTCGAATGGCCAAGCTTTGCACTTTGGATAATAAAGCAGTTTCGCCAAAAAAACGATGGAGAGTCTTACTTTATTAAAATATGATTCAATGTAGTTTGTTGTTATTCACTGTAGTGCAGGGGTGCCCACACTTTTTTGGCTGGTGAGCTACTTTTGAAATGACCAGCTAACCGAGGTCTACCAACCAAAAATAAAATCCCAAATTGCAAGGGTTGCTGAATAACACGTTTTATTTTTACATGGGATAACTACAATAGGGCTGCAACAAACGACTAATTTGATTATCGATTAATCTATATATTAATGAAACGATTAATCGACTATTCGGACTACTGCTGTGTGCCTTGCACAATTTCTCAAACGCTCTTATTTAGCCATCAACTTTTAGATTTAGTTTGAGGTTGTTTTAGGCATGTGGAAACTAACAATGAAGACAATAAAGATGAATACTTGATTCAAAAATACATATATTATTAAATTAACTGAACAAATTGTGAACAAAATTAACATTGCTTTTTATTTGAATTAAATAAATAATATTTCACATCAAAAGAAACAACAATGTTTTAACAAATCGTATTAAATAATGTGATGACAGAACTGTAAACAGAATAGCTGAAACTTTAACAAAATAAATAACTCAGTTACCTCTAATCATTAACCCATGTTTGTATAATGTAGTTAACTCCGTGTGTTGCTGCTAGCATACATAACACCTGACGTGGAAACGTTACTCGTGGATGGGGCTACAGAGCTACGAGAAAGACAGTCGAACCCGGTGCATTCGTCCGTCTGAATGTGGTGCATTTTTGCTAAATGTTTAGACAAATTGCTCGTGTTACCGCCCTTACATGCTAAACACTTTTGGTGACGAGCATTGTCCACCTCAAGACGGGTAACATGTAACCACACCTTGGAGCGCTTCTCTCCACCATCTCCTCCGTGTGTTGCTGCATGTAGCAGCTGCGTGTGTGTAAACTGCCCCGCCCCCTTGCAAACAGACGGGGGAGAGAGAGATCTCTTCTGGATTGGAAAGATAGAAAATACACCGACCATAGACGCATTTGTTTGTCTTTTTGCATGTTAGAAACGAGTTGGCGACACTAAGACAAAGAGATAATGTTTGTGTAGCAATAATACATGACCTTTCTCTTTCTCAACTCGCTACTCGGAGGGAAGTCGCTGTCATATGCCTTGTGAACACTCCGATAATGCCTCTCCACGTTACCTTTCTTTGGCAGAGAGACGCTTGCTTTACAAATAAGGCAAATAACCTTTGAATGTGACATCACAAAAAAAGATTCTCCCTCCCATTCTGTGTGGAAGTGGTATGTCTTTAGCTTTTTGCTCGTTCCCGCACTCATTTTGTTGTTTGTCTCTCCCGGCACTTGACTGATTTTGTATCGCTTTGCATTCTGGGTTAACAGACTGGAAAGCAATAGGTCGCTTTTTCTGTCAATCAAGTAAACTCCTGAATTAAGTGGCAGGGAGGCCAAGGGAGGAGGAATCAAAAGCTGTTTTGTCTATTTTAACGGAGCTGGATTTTTTATTTTTTATGAATGACTCGCGATCTACCAGCATTGCCCCCGCGGTCGACCGGTCGACCGCGGTCGACGTACTGGGCACCTCTGCTGTAGTGTATACATTCATACAATTATCGATGATCATCATTAATTCGAAATAAAGTTTTTAAAAAAGAGCAGTTTCTGTGTAAAACGTTATTCTTTCAGTGAATGAATAAATTACTTTCTTACCCTCCTGGTCAACATTTTATGTAGTAGGCTATGGGGAAAAGGTGATGAAGAATATTTGACATTTTGATGTCCACAGAGGGGGAAAACAGGTGTATCGTTATCAAAATGGAGGACAATGCTTAATTAGTCATAGGCCTATTGTTTTACATTTCCCAGGATGAGAATGTACATAGTTAAAATCCGCACATGCAAAACATTTAAGCCAACCATTTTCATCAACATGAATAGGATAATTATTTACAATCAGTTGTCTCTAGGCTACTGTCATGCCAAACTATCTTCACGTGAATTCTTAATTTAAGATGAAAACAAGTGTTATTGTGCCAGCTGGTGGTGTCTGTGTTCCAAAAAGCATGATAAAGTACTTAACAGCAGGGCTGCCAACATTTGAGTTCAGCTTGGAGTGAGTTTTTTTTTTTGTTGAACCGAAAAAAGAAACTTTCATGTGTTACAAATGTATTGAACATGTACGGGTTTCCAATTAATGTACCGGGCGCTACAGTGGAATACGCACATACACAGTGTACCCGCGACTCTTACAATGAAGGCTCGATAATCAGCTCCCTGCATATAAAATGACATGTATAGGTAGCAGAGGTATTTTTTCAAAAATATTGAAGTTAAATGCATCAACCTGGTGCATTTTGAGAGCAAAATGCATTTATGGATACATCTCTCAACATCCATATGAAACACAACTGTAAACAGATTTTCTTTTTCTTTATGGATATTTTACAACTCACTCACCTTTTTAACTGTATTCTTGTTTTACTGTCACATAGTATTGCATAACTGTTTTTCATTTACTCTCATAAATGGTGACCAAAACGTTTGAGACCCACTGAGATAAGTAGACTAAAGTTAACTATCTAAACCGAGAGTCCCTTACCTCACTGAGCTGTAGTAATCTCTCTCAGTCTGACAGGACAGAGGTCTCCATCTCCTTGATTTAGAAACAGCTTTTAATATCCATTAGCGCAGTTAGCTAACCAGATGCTAACAACAACAATGCAAATAGTGAGTTTGGTATAAATATACTGTATGTAAAGTTATTTAAGATGATGCCATATTTATTGAAGATTTTACATTATAAATATTCCCCAAAATTATTCAAAAGCATATTCTTCCAAACTCCTTGCTGTAGTATGATACACAGGATACTATTGATGTGTGTAGTGAGTTTGGTAGTAATAAGATGTATAATAGTGATTGAATATTATTGTATTCTCTTTTTTCGGAGTTGCACTTTGCAGACGGTCCCTGAGCACTCGTTTCGTCTCCGGTTGCGGATAGAGACCAATGTAATGTGCCCAGCTCGGAGGACGGCGCGTATTGGCTTTTTTGATCAAAATGTGACTGTAGTTCGTTGTCAACCTTACCACTGTACTTAGGAGACGTCATTTGTGTCTGAATAACGTTTTGTTCATGAGTTATTGATCCGTGAAATCAGAATCTCCCAATATCGTTCCAACTTTACTGAACTAAGCCAGAAGACCGTCTCATTTCGTAGACCGCTCGGTTTGCTGTTCCTTCACTTTATTTTTATATTTATATACATTTATTTTGGACGAAAACTTGAGTGAGGAAAGGCAAGTGTGGCGTGAGTGCGTGAGATATGGGTTAATTGCGTGACTCTCACGCTCAATGCGTGAGTGTTGGCAGCCCTGACTTAACATGATAACATAAGTATAAAAGGTGTACGTTTTAGCTGTTTGAAGTTGAACAATGGAACTCAGTTTGGTTTAAACCTAAACTCATAATTCACAACGTTACCTGTGATCACCATGGTGATCGAAAGTGAAGCAGTTTGCTCGTTACCACGCATGCGTGAGACTTCTACGCGAGTTAAGTCTCACAACATTGTTTAATTAGGTCTAAATCTTAGAGTTTCCCAGATTCAGTAATTAAAAAGGCAATACAAAACACTACCGACAATAATAGGAAAACAAATATGAAACTGACGAAACGTACAGGGACCCATACTAGGCGGCCCGGGGAGTGTAAGCGAAACAGGAAGTAGGCAAACGCAACTCTCAGAATGTGTTCATCTTTGTTTTGTAGTTGGCAAACACCCCAGCCGCGGGAGTCACTGCGTCACTTCCTCAAGTTATTTCCATTTGTTTGTGGCAAACACCAGCAGTTACCTAGTACCTTATACACCAAAGATAACGTTACTATTCTTTCTTATAATATATCAAGGCGAAAACGGCATCACCTTTGTTTTCTTTTAAATGCTGTACCCTGAAATCATGCACGAAAGATAGAAGCTGCTGCGTTAGCGGAAGGAAACGTGAAAACGTGAGCAGAAGTAGTTTGTCGGCTAACGTTAGCTAGCTAGTATAGGTTAATTGGCAGCTATTGTTAGCTTCCTGGTTCCCGGTATCGATTTGTTTGTGTAGTGCTAACGTTAGGTTAGCCTCACAGTTGTGGACTGATGGAGTGCCCTCATCTTGGCTCAAACGTGAGCTGTCCTCTTGATACCTCCAGGTTTCCTAACGGGACTCCGTCCTCCTGGTGCTGCAGCGGTAAGTGTTTGTCACTCCTTCATTCAACGTTAAGAGGTTAATGGATACACACATACTACCGGGGACTGCAAGAGTCAATCATTTGGATCCCAGCCTTTGGTGATATTCCCACGTTTGTATCAGATACAAAGTCACAACAACAGAAATCACAAGGACACATTTCATAAACAATACGAGTGCAGTGAAGAAATCATATTAAAGGTCATAAGGTCAATAATGTGGTTATAAAGAAGTGCTATGTATTTGTATGCAGAAGAAAACATTAAGTCTGGTAAACCATCTTGAAGAATTGTGACCGTTATAATGTTGTGTGTGTGTGACTAAATGTTGGTTAAAACGATGGGAATGTGGATGAGCTGTTTTGTTTGTTGTTTATGTGGCTATAGTGTGTATACATGTGTTAGGCTGCATGTGTCAATGGAGTGACACCATAATGAAAAGTACATTTTCATGCTAGTGCTAATGGGGTTCCCAGTCAAATATAACAAGATCGTAATACAACATAGAGAGAGAAATCCGAGCAATTCATTGTCTTAATAAGCTGGTCAATTCTGAACCAAGACTCCATCTTCTATCTCTAGCTTGCAGGTCCAATAAAAGTCCATGGATTTGCCTCACCTGTCTGATGGTCCATTGTGGAAGGTAATTATGCATATGTATAAACATGGAAATTAAGTTTGATTAAATTAGGTAATTTGTCAACTGTTTTGGAAGTATTTCAAGAATCCTCAGAGACTCTTTTAATCTAATTACACAAGGAAATATGTCATTTCTAGTTACCGTATTTGTTTGGAAAAGGGAATGTAGTCAAAGCTTGGAAAATTGGTTAAAATATATTTTTGTGTGCAGCAGACAGACATACCGGTTTCTAACCAGATGGTGAGAGGAATCTTTGAGGATTCTTGAAATACTGTTCAAACATTTACTGTTTAATAACTCTTGAAGAAGATTCATATTAACTCTTAAATGGATTACTCTTGGGAAAAGTTGCTCTTGTTGATGAGCAGCATCAATTTGAGATCAAAACTGCAATCTTATTATTTTTGGGCAGACTTTTTAATTAACTGTTTATTTTAGGTTATTTTCTGATAGTTCCAGGTGTTGTTTTTATAAAGTAATGTCTTCCTTTTATAGATATGTCAATGGACATGCGAAGAAACACTTTGAAGAGAGCCAGGTTGTTGGCATTAGCCAAAAGAAGAGCGAGAAACCGGAGAAAGAGAAATCCCATCATTCCGTTTGCATGGACTGCAGCAACTACAGCGTTTTCTGGTGAGTGTCCTTTATGACAAACCTATCTACGTCTACCATCTGTGACTCACTGCGAGGCCCTGCAAAAAGTACAGTCATAAAAACAATCAAAGGATGCGATATATTGTGGTAATAGAAACCAAATGTTCCTTTAAACCTTTGTAACCGATGCAATATCCTTCTGATGAATCCCACTAACGATGACATGTTAATTAAAAGCAAAACACAGTGATCTGATGTGTCTTGACTAATGTGGATTTTATAGTTACAGATGTGATGATTTTGTTGTCAATGACACCAAACTTGGGCATGTCCAGAAGGTGAGGGAACATCTGCAGAGTTTAGAAAAGTAAGTACATATCTCAAGAAGTCTTTACATATTTAGTTTCTGTGTTTTGATTGTTTGACCGTGTTTGACAGAGGAAGCCAAATACAAATGTATCTGCCAAAACATATCTGCATTATCCGATGATGAACACCAAAGATGTTTGACAACATACTTAATACAAGATCAGTGTCCAGATCAAATGTTTGATTTCCTCCTACAGCTCAGCGCTGATGGGTGACAGACAGAGGAAACGGAAACTTCAGGAAAGCCTGGCTCCAGACAGCAAGTTGTTAAAAGACAATGTAAGAGGCTAAAAATATAATGATTTTGTTTATTTTAAAACAAGAAAAAAGTTTCAGCCTCTCCACAGTTGTGTTCCAGCACAAAAAACACAAGTCTGTCTTTTCACTGGGGGAGTCACAGTAGCCTTCGTAGGGCCTCTTCTCAAAATATCTCTACATGTTAGCTTAAAGATGGCTCTTTAGTATTTTTTTCTAAGACATTTTTGAAATGTGTGTATATATATATGTGTGTGTGTGTGTGTGTGTGTATATATATATATATATATATTTTAACACACATATATTTTCTGTCTTTCCACTTGTCTCTGTCAGAACGGCCTGGCTTTAGGTGCTACAGGCCTGAGGAACTTGGGCAACACGTGCTTCATGAATGCCATCCTGCAGTCCCTCAGGTAAGGCTCTGCGAGGAAGATGAGGAATGTGGTAAACTGGGCTTCAGCATGGTTCAGTGGCTCTGCCCCTGGAGGGCCCCACAGTCAGTCATCCTTTATTAATACAGTCTGGGGCACAGTCAGGGGAGTTTATATTGGCTGCATGGAAACAAGATCCAATAAAAGGACAGAATCCTCAGTAAACACACGTTTCCTGGCTCTCAAATGACTGGTGTGTTTTCACAGTTGCTTTACGCAGAAATGCAAAGTGTATCAAGTACACCATTTACCTAAATGTGCCAATCGTTTGTCCAACTTTCCAGGCAGCCATTCATTTCCTTTCCTTTCAGTGTTAAAATCTATTAGCAGCAACTTGATATGTGCCTCATTAATCTAATCTGCAAAATGTGTTGTATTTATATTATCTCAGCTTCCCGGGGAAAGTCAATAAATCTAATCACCAGTGAATCTACTGGCAGAGGGACAAGAATAATGTAAAAGACTTGATTAATTTGCCGAAATGTAATCTCAGGAGTCCAACATCATGTGTTTCTTTGACAGCAACATCCAGCAGTTCAGCTGTTATTTCAAGGAGTTGCCTGCAGTGGCTCTACGCAGCGGGAAGACGGCAGGAAGAAGGATGTACCACACCCGAAGCCAAGGGGACAACACTGTGTAAGGTCCTTTTTTCTATGAGCGAGGATTCATGGGCAGAGTTTGTTTATCCAACACTTATTTAAATAGCATAACATTGAACAAAATCTCATAGACACTTTCTCATGAGGCTACCCACATCAGTAGTTATCTTGACTCTGCTGCAGTGCAAGGCTGGAATGTCAAAGTGCAGAAACAGTGCTATACAACAAATAACAAGAAAATAAAAACACTGTAATGTAATCTGACACAACTTTCTTTGCGAGCGTGTGTGTGTGAATATCGATATAGCTTTGAGTTGTCTGTTTATTCTTTTTTAACGGTAGCATATTAAACAGGCTTTCTTTGTGTTGAACAGGTCTTTGGTGGAGGAGTTCAGGAAAACCCTTTGTTCCCTGTGGCAAGGAAGCCAGACGGCCTTCAGTCCAGACTCCTTGTTTTATGCTATATGGAAAATCATGCCAAGTTTCAGGTATGCCAACAGTGTGCAGAGAATTAAGCTGATCACGCTGAGCAGTTAATTGTTTTTCTTTTCAGTTCTGTTTTCTGATTATTATTGTCAAGATATTATTTGAGCATCACAGACTGGAACAACTTATAGTGAGTAATGGTTGTGTTTGTAATGTGCTGTGTTTTTGTGTCCAGGGGCTATCAGCAGCACGACGCTCATGAGTTCATGCGGTACCTGCTGGACCATCTCCACAGGGAGCTCCAGTGCGGTCGCAACGGGGCGTCCCACACAGCCTCTCCTCAGGAGGGGGTCCGACTCTCCACCGCTGAGGGCAAATGCTGCATGTAAGCCCATGCAACCGTACAATTATTTTGTATATGTCTGACAAAGTGGACGCATTAAGCATTGCAGGCATGTCACTATCCATTACATGGCTTATGAGAGTGTCTGTTTCCTTTTTGTTGTTTTAATAGCATATTTTACCAGAATATTTTATTTTAATGTTTTTAATTTGTTCACTTATTTCATAACTTACTTATATTACTATTGGCCTGAAGAAGTTTAAATTATTAAACGATCTAATCATTGAATGTTTACATGTAGAATATGAGGTTTGCATATTCTTGATTGATTAAACACTAGAAAATCTTACTGTGAATTTATTGATTATAACTGCTTTATGTTTAACAGCAATGGGACTGCCAGTGTTGTCACATCCAATTTTGGTGGCATACTTCAGAATGAGGTGAACTGCCTTATATGTGGAACAGAATCGCGGAAGTTTGATCCATTTCTTGGTAAGAAAACCACCTTTTGATAGCAAACAGATCAGTTTTTTCCAGATTTTTACAGTGAAACTAAAATAATCAACACAAATACTAAGGGGTATATAATGGAGGCACTTTAATATACGAGATCATTTAGTTTCATTCGTTTTTGCACAGATCTGTCTTTGGACATTCCCAGTCAGTTCAGACAAAAGAGAAGTAAGGACCAGGAGCCGGGGCCAACCTGCACCCTACGTGGTATGTTTCCCAATGCTTGATATAAGGACTCAGTAGACAGTTTTTTGGCAGTTTTAGTTTCTCATTATAAATAGTGGAAAATAATAACAGTATTACATATTTGTTTGTTTTTGTTTTAGACTGCGTACGTAGTTTCACTGACCTGGAAGAGCTTGATGAAACGGAGCTATACTACTGCCATAAGTGTAAGAAGCGACAGAAATCCACTAAGAAGTTCTGGATCCAAAAGCTTCCAAAGGTAGAGACAGAAATTGTCAATAATGTTACATCACCAGTTTAAAGGCTTGGGTTAGTATAACTGGAGGTTTTATTTCCAATTGTAGGTTTTGTGTCTGCACCTAAAGAGGTTCCACTGGACGGCCTTTTTGAGAAACAAGGTGGACACCTATGTGGAATTTCCCCTGAAGGGCCTGGACATGAGGGGCTACTTACTTGAGGTGAGTTAAGAGCTAAAGAATACAGATCATGAAAATCCACAAAATATATATTTTTTCATTTCCTAAAAGATTAAAATAATGAAAAATAGGAATAATCACTTTTGAAAATGCAAGTGAAGTTCAGACAGAAGACAGTCCAGTGACGCAGAAGGAACTGTAACAGGTCAGAAACCAGCTGCTTCCAGTTCAGGACTCTGTGGAAATAATTGAGCAAAATAAATATCCTTACAAAGACTTTTATTTGTGACATTTTCATATTTCTGTTTCTGCTGTCATGGAATATTCCAATAGAAATCCAAGGGGTATGGTTTGGTATCTTAAAAAAAGAGTCAACACAGTAGTCACACCATGGAAAGATCTCAAGTGAAATGTTTGTGAAACTAACTTGGTACAGCATTTGGAAATATGACGGTAAACCAAAATGGCAGATTGGCAGAGGAGCCGCAGACAGCCTGAAGAAAAGACTATTTGAAGTCTTTTTATAGATGAGTATTACAATAGCTCCTTTGCCATACTAGTGATTTAGCCAATCTAAATGCTACCCTTGGTCAGCTGATGATGGATCCATATCAACAAAGTGAACCAAATATGTTTTGTGAGTTCGTAACCCGAGATCTGTGTATTGCATGTTGACTATTATACTTGTTGTTTACTTTCGGAAGTCTCTTTACAATTGCCTGCAGAGGGCACTGTTTCACAGATTTCTGATTTAAATGTATTTGTATTTGATGGGGACAATGCAATTCAACATATTTCCAATACAGAGCATGACTGAACTGAAAGGATAATTAATAGTAGTTTAAAAAAAAAACACATTACCTTGACAAACTTGGATCAAGGTAATTGTGTAAACTGTTCAAAATGTCCTGATATAAAACATGTGTTTTTTAGGCCTCTGACATGCTGAAGTGTTTTAGAATGTGAGAAGACTTTTATATGTGAAACTCTGGCATGTCCAGATGCTAAATGTCTCCCTTAAGTTGTAAATCTTTGAAAAGTCTAAAAAGAAAATTTCTTATGTTGTCTTTTTTTATGTTTGCAGCCAGATAATGCATTACCAGACAGCTGCCTGTATGATCTTGTTGATGTCGTGGTGCATCATGGATCTGGGTGAGTACATGAATTATTCCGGTTCAAACTCACAAATGGAGAGGTTGTAATTAATTTGCTGAATCTTCATCCCTCTGATTATAATGTGCTGTTTTAATAAGCATGAACAGCATCTAGAGTGCTGCAGCATCTTGTTTGGGGTTGATGGGTGTTTTTCCCTTCCAGCTGACAGCTGACATATTATCACATGTTCAGACACATGCAGGATGTGCTTCTGTCACCATGGCAGCATAGTTAACAGCTCAAGAAGAAAAAGGAATAACACACAACTGTAAATCTAAACATAAGCATCTGTTGACCAGCTCTGTCTATGGCTTTTGGCAGGGCTGGTCATACTATGGCTGTATTAAAAAGTCAAATGCAATTTTGTTGAGAGCCTTGTGGACAGCTGCAGTTAAACATTGTATGTATCCACTAAATGCTGAAAGGCATTAGTAAGAGTACTTTAAAATGTAATAAGATATGCCAAGAAATGTTCCCCACACTGCTGCAGTTTTACTTTTGGCCTCTAAGTGGGGATGTTGTTCTGCTGAGCTGATTGTGTTCCTCTAGCTCTAACCGCAGTAGCAATATATGCAGCGTGGTAGACAGGCTGCAGTTCATGATATATGTGTCTGTGTTTCCAGGGTTGGATCAGGACATTATACAGCATATGGCAGCCACGAGGGCCGCTGGTACCACTTCAACGACAGCACAGTGACTCTGACCAGTGAGGAGACAGTGAAGAAGGCCAAGGCCTACATCCTGTTCTACGTGGAGAGGACTGGACAGGTGGCCTCAGAGAAGACGGACAGCAAGCCTGATGCAGAGACGGTGGATAAGGACAGCAGCCCTTCAGAAGCAGTTGCTCAGGACAAGGTTGCAGCAGACATGGTTCTGATGGACGCAGCAGCCTCACACATGAAGACAGAGGACTTGGCGGCCCCAGATAATGCTGGTGAAGAAATGGCTGAAGTGGCTTCAATCGAGCCTGCAACACATAATACCTCAGATAAGGCTGCATCAGAGGAGGCCAGCCAAGCTATTCAAGCCGTCGCACAATGATTTCGTCACAAGGCTTATTACCATGGCTTCACCTCAATCACATGTCTCACAGTGCTTGATTTAAAAAAAGTTAATTTTCACATTTAATGTTTGTGTATTCTTTTTTTAAATGTTTATGAACTGCATGATTGCGTCTAGTTTAATTTGCTGCTTGGGTTTTCTTTAGATAACCATTTTGCGTTCATTTCCTTGTTGTTGTATTCCTCAGTTGAGGTAGACTCCTCTGTGTAATAGATTCCAAAGGTGATTAAGTTAAGCTGTAGCCTTTTAAAACCTCAGTTGGTCCAATGTTTAGCCGAGACTGAAGAGATTGGATGTGTCAACACACTGTCATTGTCAATAATTGGAGTTTCTATTTTTTTAAAGTTTCTAATATTGTTATTTCCATTACTTAAAAATCGTGTAGTTCTGTTTTCAGTCATTTAGGAGAGATTTTAGGATCTAGAATCCAATACATTTAATGACTCAGAAGTGAGCATGTAGGCTTTAGAAAGTTGTTTAAACTTCTTGACCAGAACTATTGTAAAAGAAAGGATCATAATGTTTGTTTGTCTGTAATGACGTTGGAGTATATTTGACCATTTTATGTTGATCTGAAATTGACTTAATAACATGTCCTTATTACATTTACTTTTATAACATGTATCATGTGAACATGCTGAAATACAATGGAGAATCTTTTTCAAATGTTTGTTTTTCTGTGAAAAAAACCCGTTCTGAACCCCACTGAGATCGAACCGCTCCACCCATTAAAACAGACAGCATGTAAACAGAAACACAAACGTTTATTTCTACAATTATTCTTTTGAGCAGCTAAAAGTATTTTCATTCAGTCAATGCTAATGTCTTGTTTTAGCAATATTTTAAATGAAAGAAGGTCACATTACTGACTTAACTCCATATAATAAAGGCCATGAATCATGCCAACGCACTTTCAATTGAGGAAAAACCTCCCTTACAGTCCAAGCAGTGTATTCGTGAGTCACCCACTCTTCTGCAGGAACATTTTTAAACTAACTGAAAACATTAAAATATGATAACTGATTACTATTCACAAATGTCAATGTACAGCATTAAGAACAAGAAAACTCCTGGGGTAAGGGAAGCAGTTAACCGTGAACTGAAACAATAAGGTCAATTAAAATTATATTTGAGTCAATCTATTAAAGGTAGGGTAGGTAAGAATGGAGACACCAGCGCTAGTGCGCTAAAATTTGAAACTACGCAGCCGAAAAAATGCCCCTTCCTTACAGAGCCCCTCCTCCACCACACAAGAACGCGCACATGACCAATAGAGTGGCGAAGTCACGCCCATCTATTTATTGAAGTCAATGGAGAGAGAAAACATCTTTCGATCCCGTTTGAATTGTGCCATGAATTACAGATATGATGTTTGTCAATCTTAAAAAATAATTTCCATGTCAAAAAAGTCAGTTTGTTGTAAAACTGTTGAAATATAAGACTGTGAAAAATATGCAACTAGAAAGACTACAAATCCCAGAGTCGCGTAGATAGCTAAGATCAGAGCCATATAGATAGAATCTATCTATATGGCGCTGGATAAGATAAGATAACTATAGGTTACTTACGTAACCCCAGTTCTCAGAGTAACATGAAGTGAGATGTCTCACTATGGGATGCGCCTCATCGCGGAGCAAACAGAAGCATCAATCTCATTACGCCAATTCTGATTGGCGGGTGATCTCGACGTCATCGTCAGGGAATCCACGCCCTATAAGTAGCTTGCGCCACGACGCATGCGTCATTCAAAATAAGCACCTCTTCTCGCTTCACCATAGCAAGGAGGGCCGTCTGGTGAGACATCTCACTTGATGTTACTCTGAGAACTGGGGTTACGTAAGTAACCTATAGTTCTCATTCATAACACTCCGTTCGATGTCTCACTATGGGAAATTGTAACTCCCGTATTGCCAGACGAGCTTATCTCGAAAATCCCCAAACCAATCAGAACCTAACAGGTAGAGCTCTGACCCAGCACTGCTCGGGCCACACTGGGAGCAGAGACGTCTAGCCTGTAAAGGCGGACAAAAGTGAGCAGCGAGGACCAGCCCGTCGCTGCACAAATGTCTTGGATGGAAACACCCTTGAGCAAACAGCCCAGGGTGTAGCCAGACCCCGAGTCTAAAGAGCACGCAACCCGAAGGTGCCCGCAATTTCCGACTCGTATAGGCCAAAGCCATGGTCTCTACCATCCGGTGGGAGAACCGTCGCCTAGTAACGGGCCTATCCCTGTAAGGGTTAGCCCAGGACACAAAGAGTTGGTCATTATGACACAAAACTCCCTTGATCTATCCACATAAGTGCATGCAAGCACAGGCTAGACATAGCAAATTCAACTGCTGTTCCCCGGGGGGGGGACAGCGGCGAAGAAAATTGCCTCAATGTCAATTGGGGTATCTGAACCAACCACCTTAGGATAAAGGTAGGATTGGGCCTCAGCAACACTCTAGTTTGCCTTGGGACGAACTAGGTGCGTGGAGGATGCACAGATAGCGCATGAAGTCACTGACTCGCTTGGCGGATGCCAGAGCCAGTGATTGCACTGTCTTTAGTGACAGATGCTACATGACAGCTTCTCCCAGAGGCTCAAATGAGGTACGAGTGAGCCCATCTGAAACCACTGTCAAGTGCCATAAGGACAATAGTGACCTGGAAAATCCTGTGCTTCCAATTAGGTCCTGTGGAAATGATAGAATCACTCCACCGGGACATTGAAAAGAGGTGTGTCCTCTTTTAAGGACATCATTCCTCCCCATCTTCCACTTTCAGTCATAACGAGACACAGTGGAGGAAACTTTCGCACTCTGAGCAGTGCTCATCGCCACTCGGGAGACTCACTGTATTCAGATTGCACCACCTACGGGTCAGGTCCATAGGACGAGACACCCCGGGTGTGGGCGAAAACATCGTCCCCCCCGCCCCGGACAGAATGTCCCTGGGGGGGGGGCTGTCATGGCTGACCGCACAGCCACTGAAAAATTCCCGCCTGCCAGTACATTACAGGTCAGTGCGGAACTATGAGGATCAATGCGTGGTGCTGTTCTCTCACTCCGGTCAGATATGGGTTCTCAGAGCCAGGGGTGGGAATGCGCGCGGGGGAACCGGATTTCAAACGTGCGCGAGTACGCCTACGCCCAACGGTGCGTATTAGACCGTGCATTGAAAGAACAGCTGATAATGAGCATAA
Organism: Notothenia rossii; assembly: GCF_949606895.1. Taxonomy (NCBI): domain Eukaryota; kingdom Metazoa; phylum Chordata; class Actinopteri; order Perciformes; family Nototheniidae; genus Notothenia; species Notothenia rossii. The sequence goes on from NC_136903.1 coordinate 15,987,735, forward strand.
TCTTTTTAATGCGAACAGATCTATCGCGGCTCAGCCGCGACACACCCACAGCTGACTCACAACCATTTGATGTGAAGTCCAGTCTGCATTATGGTGATACGGCTCTAGGCAGCAGGGATGTCCCGAGGTTCGTCACAACATCTGCATGTCTCACTCTCAAGGAGAGGAGGCGACCACGGCACCACAAGATCAGTTTGCGTGCCAGCATGTAACTGGGGAGAACGCAAAACCTCCTTAATGGTTTACATACGATATTGTCGTATTATCCATCCTCACGAGGGCATGGTGTCCTCTGAGAGAAGACATACGGCGTTTTAGGGTGGGGAACACCTCTAAAACTCTAGGTAATTTACGTGCGACCGTTGGAGGTTCCTGTTTTTCCAGAAAACCCCCTCGCAGGTCGACTTTTTGAAATACCTCTCCAGCCCGTCAGACATGCGTCCGTGGAGATCGCTCTTTGCGATAAGACAGCACCCATAAGCATGCCCGTACTAGTTAAAGTCGGGTACAGCCGGCGTCGCAGTGCCATTTTACGCATCTCATAGTGACCACTACTCTCAGCGCGGGCAGCTGTCCGGTGCTGAAACTCCCTCGGGGGAAGTACAGTCTGGGCTAGGAACAACATGCTCCCTTCTGTGTTTATGATGAAATTCAGGTCGAGCAGGTGTATTACGGGGACATTTGTCCGTGTAATAACCCCCTGTTTTGTACAGGTAGGTTGCCAGGCGAATACTCTGTTGTCTTAACGGGGTTATCGCAGCTTCCGTACATCGTACAAACCCTCCTGGACTGAGAACAGACCGAAAAGAAGCAGTCCGCACTTGTAAGGGACACCCTGAGATGTAAATCACAGATATTCCCTGTGTGGGTAATATGCTGGAGTGTGTAAACATGCATCTCCCAGGTTGACTGATGTGAGCCAGTCGTCCTTCTTGTCGCACGAGACATATTAAAGATGTATGAGTGAGCATTTTGAAGCCGTATGTTTTAAGATATCTGCTAGGGGCTCAACAATCTCAATATTGGCCGAGTTCCGTTCCCTCTCCGTTTGAAAACGGGGAAATACTTGGAATGAGAGCCGCTCTGACTTTGTTCGACGGGTATCACAGATATAGTCTTGTTTTCTATAGGTGAGAGAATCTCTTCTCTCAGAAAACGGGTTGACTCTCCCCGGGCCTGTGAGTAAAGAATGCCCGAGAGCGAGGGAGGAGGGGGGGATGACATTGGGTCGGAGGCCGTAGCCTCGTGTTATTGTCTCGAGAAAGTCCCCGGCAGACATTGTGAACATCTCCTGCTGATTTCTCTTTAGAGTCAGCAGAGATGACATGTCTACCACCGTCAGAGTCTCAATTTTGTCGCGTTCTTGGGGTCCTTTAGTTTCTGAGCACGGTAGTACCTTATTTCGACAATCCCCACCGACACTGCGCATGCGTGTGCTTGTGGTGTTTTTAACAACCTCAGCCGTCATTGCGACAGCACGTGATGGTGGAGGCTTCACAGTACCAGCCGCCACTGCGTTTTGCACATGATAGTGGAGACTTCACAGCTAGGCCTGTCACGATAATTAATTGTGTTGGACGATACATTTTTCTGGAAATTATTGCGATAAACGACAATATTGTCGGCACCGTTTTAAGACCATTTTAGACATAATGATAATATATAATAATAATTCAATTACATCCTTTCAAACATAACTTTTTATTGAACATTCAACATTGCAAATGAAATGTGAAATAATATTAAAATATATAAATATATATAATAAATAAAAAAAATTAATTAAATTATAATAAATTAATTAAATCACACACAACCAAAACAATAAATTAAATAGAGTCAGGCTGGAACACAGAGCTCTCTCTTTCATATATATATATATATATATATATATATATATATATATATATAAATATAAATAAATAAATAAATAAATAAATATGAGCACACATTATCTCACAAGCAAAAAAAATCTCCTTAAAACAACAGTCAAGTGGACAGTCCACTGTCAAAGACCCAGATGCCTCAACAGGCCATATCCAAATCTTTTTTTCTAGTTTTCGAGCAAGGAACACCAACATGTTTGCATCTTCGGGCGGGGGCTCTCCATCTCCAGCTGCCGTGTTTGCTCCCAGCTGGGAAAACGGAATGGGGTGGTTGTGTTCTAGGTGGTTTAAAATGCGTGGTATTGCCTGCTTATGTCGCTACCTTTTTTAAACCAATGCGACACACCGCCCAGCTCATTCAAATCCGTAGGTTCGCCTCGTTGATTTGGTTTGAATCCAAAATACTGCCACACCGGAGAATCGAGATGTGTAGTTAGTTTTTGTAACCAATTCCATTTTACTTTAAATTCCCCGCGAGTAAGTCACACGTTGTCTCCCGCTTGTCGCTATATTATTCATTTGGCTGCTATGCTGCTGCACGTGCACGCGGAGTGTCCTGACCTGGCTGTGTGTCAGCCCCTCACAGCGCGCCTGGCAGCCACAGCGCTCCAGGCTAAAATGCTGGTCACATCTTTATGTAAACGGCAATTTATCGAGTTCAGAAAAGTTATCGAGTCCATTTTTATTTATCGTACGATAAGTCAATTTATCGATTATCGCGACAGGCCTACAGCACCAGCCGCCACCGCGCTTGCACGTGATAGTGGTGGCTTCAGAACCCCAGCTGACACTGCATTTGCACGTGACAGTGGAGGCTCCACAGCCCCAGTCGTCACTGCGTTTGCACGTGACGAGGGCGGCTTCAAAACCCCTGACGCCACTGCGCATGCGCTCAGTGGCGGTAGCTTTAAAACCCCTGTCGCCACTACACATGCGCGTGGCGAAGGTGCCTTCACAGACCCGTTCTAATGTCCACCTTTTGAGAGATGCCGTAGCTGCTCTCAAAAGGGGAACAATAGGCGGACTTTATTGGTTTTATTGTTTTTTTATAGTTTTTTTCTTTCATTTTTTTTGAGCTGCGCCCTCGGTTTTAGCTTGGATGCGTCAGCGGAAATGGTTTATACAGAAAGTAACACAACAATATTTGACAGACGTGTATTTGTGCACTTGAGGATGGCGTTGAGGCATCTCTCGAGGCAGGAACACATCTGGAGCTGGAAAACGCAGCTCTGTCACAGAGGGGAGAAGAGGAGGCCGTCAAGTTGCTCGCTTCTTCCTTCCCGTCAGGTGGCTGAAGATCTGGGTCGGTCGCGCCTGCGTGGCTGCTGCCGGAACCGGAGATCTGCTCGGCCAGCTCGCCCCCGTCTCCTGCCTGAGCTGGGGACTCTGGTCGGGCTGCTGCCTCAGCTGCCTCTGTATCATAAACCGAGCAGGGTGAGGGGCATTTCGGGCCGGCGGCTGCCGTAAGACCGTCGTAGGTGGCGGCTGGACCCTCCGAGGAAGACACTCCGAGGTGGAGGGCCTCGTCTTCTCTCCTTTTCGACTCCCGTATCCGCTGTAGTGAGACCAGAGCAGAGCCGAAAATGCCCTCGGGAACGATAGGCATGTCCATCATATCCCCCTTTTCCCGGTCTGGGAGGTTGGTCAGGTCCAGCCACCTGGCTCTCTCCTGCATCAACATTATTCCCATGATCTTGCCCGTGGCCTGGACCGTGCAGCGTTGTACCCGGAGGCAAATGTCCGTTACCGCTGCGATCTCGTCCCATAAGGCTGGCCCAGACCCGCTCGCCAGATCCCTGCAGAGCTCTGCCTGGTAGGCAGTTAGCAACGAGGAGATGTTGAGGGCCCTGGCGGACAACGCTGCGGCCTTGTAGGCTCGATCCGCCAGCGTGGACAGTCGGTCCGCCTTCACCGGCAGCGTGGGGTTCCTGCTCGGTGCAGACGCCATCCTCGGGAGGAGGTGAGCTGCCACCAGCGATTCCATTGGTGGTATGCGGAGCAGAACGAGCATTTCCATACCGTCACAGTCCAGGGAGGAGGCACCCTGGATTGGGGCCTTGTTACTGTAGGGACGGTCTCTCCAGGAGACCGACACCTCATCCAGCAACTCTGGAAAAACCGGCAGGAGTTGCCTCTTTCTCCTCGCTGCTTGGTGCACATTTTTCCCCTCGTAGCGGGACCTAGAGGTCTCCTTGGCCATCTCGGGCCATGAGATGTCTACCCTGGATGCAGCACGTTGGCACACGGCCTGCAGGTCCACGCTCAGACAGGGCGAAGCTGGTGTGCTATCGTTCGGCAGAGCAGCCATCGCTCCCGGCATGTCAGCTGGAGCAGATGGTGTGAAGAGACTTTCCTCCTGCTCATCTGAGTCAGAGAGCAGGAACTCAGAGGTATCCTCTTCGTTCTCCACGTCTTCTGACTCCGGGGTATCTATCGTGAGTGTGGCCATGGTGGGGTCCAGCCGGGGGGCCCAGCTTGGTATAGCGTGGGGTCCCACTCTCACGTCCCTAGCCGCTACCGGGTACCAGCCTGATACAGGATGGGACTCCAGTTCTGCAGCTGCCGCCGTTGATGGACCCCAGACTGACACAGTGCGGGATTCAATCTTAGCGGGGGACGTCCTCGTGTCCCGATAGCCATCCGGCGCATCAGAGTACGTGAGGAGGTCCCATCTTGCCAGGCTAGTTTTTAGCCGTCGGCGGAGGCTCTTTCGGGACATGCGGGAGCAATGCCCGCACGAGCTGGGGTTATCGACAGCCTCCTGGGCGTGTTCCAGCCCGAGGCAGGATGAGCAGACCTGGTGTGTGTCTGTGTCCGAGATCTTGACCCCACAGCCACAGAGCCTTGCAACTGAGTTCCCGGCTCCTCTGGTGTGAGGGAGAGGCGTCCATCTTGTCTGCCGTGGTGACGGCGTGGAGAGGGCCCGCTCTCAGCAGGAAAGTTGCCGGGGAAAAAACCTAACAACTCGTCCTTAGTCCGGAGAAAAGCGACGGCGTAGATTTACTTCCGAAAGGGGTATTAACTGGTGTGTTAATAGCCCTTAATTATTTTCTTCTCTGGTATGAGAATAGAAGAAAACGTCCTCGCCGTCGTGGTATCGATAGCGAGGGAGACAAGCTAGCGGCGTTGTGTGCAGCTAGCTTGAAGTCAAAACCTTACCTCTCGATTTCCGGAGAAAAGGAAAAAAGGTGAGGTCGAATGTGGTACTAACTGGTGTGTTAGTACCTACAATCTTCTCTTCGAATAATGTCTAAGGGTAGCTCGCGAGCGTCCGTCGACCGAATTTGGCTAGGATAGCTTGGTTCCGTCTGTGGACAGTTAAGCTGCGCGGCTGCCGATAAGAGATGTGCTCTGAAACAAGAAGAGGTGTTTGAATGATACATGCGTCGTGGCGCAAGCTACTTATAGGGGGTGGATTCCCTGACGATGATGTCGAGATCACCCGCCAATCAGAATTGGCGTAAATGAGATTGATGCTTCTGTTTGCTCCGCGATGAGGCGCATCCCATAGTGAGACATCGAACGGAGTGTTATGAATGAGAACTTTAACAAGATGCCTGTGTGCTTAGTACCAGGTTGTTATCATATCAGTAATGGGTCTTGCTCGTTCTTTCGCTTCCCGTCTGATGAAAGGACCTGGGGGGTATACTGCAAAGCAGGATTTTCGCTTAGCCGGCTAACTTCAGGGAACACTTGGGGTTTCCGGTCCTACAAAGCTGGTTCTCTTTTTAGCAGGCTAGATCTCCATGGTAATTTATGCTGTGCGGCTAACCTGGTCGGGACCAGGGGCCCTTCTCACTTCTCATATTTTTCATTTCCTCGCTCCTCGGTCTCGGTCTCACCGGAAGTTGATTTGTCTGCGCCATCTCGAGTAGCGTCCCAATAATATCTATGGTCCCAATGGCCTTATTTTTGCCAGAGGAGCGAGGAGCGATAATGGAGGAACGATAACCGAGGAACCATCAGACCATCCTCCGATGAAATCCTCAGACACTCGCCCAGCCCCTTACTGTGTATCGCTCACTGATTGGACGATGCAGCGCATGCACTGATCTGATGCTTCTTGAAATGAGAGCAGTTTCCCAGCGGAGTGAAGAAAATACATGAACCTCACGGGAGTCACTCCTCAGTTCATACCGTGTTTTGTTTCAATTCATGTATCATTTAGTTACAAATATGTGATATATCTGAACAACAAAGTGGTCAAAAATCATTTTATTCATTTTTTGGAAACATTTTCATGATCACTTTTTTTGTTTTACATTTTCATTTATTGTCATTTCCATTCAGTCAGTCATTAAATGCTATTTAAAATGTTAATTTGCTACATATCCAAACAAACAAACAAACAAACAAACTGTGCAATCCAAAGATTGTTAATCTAACTGGGTTTTGATAGATAACATATCTCTTTTTCTTCTCTGAATTATTTTATTTATTTTGTGCACTCTAATCAATATTAATCAAACTATTGTTCGTTTATACATTTTAAGAATGGCGTTTATCTTTTTTGAGAATTATTTCTTATTTTATTTTTATTTATTTGGGTCTACAACAGATGATACAAATGTTTGTGTAGGTCAATGCGTACTAACAGAGGCGGGGGTGTGTGTGGAAACAACGGGGACAGAGCTGGCTGCTGTCAGACGATCAGCTGTGCAGCGTCATCACAAACGGACGTCGCTTCACGTGACGCTCCGGAGGAAAGGACGTCCCATTGCTCTTAAAACTAATTTCCCTGCTTCTCGTGGTTTCCTTGCATCTCTCCATGATTCCCTGGTGGGAGGGACTAGTCGCAGGGAAACGACGCAAGTGAGGGACGCAAGGAATCCATTTAACCGAAGTGAGAAGGGCCCCAGGTTAGGTTGCAGGCTAAGAGCTCAACTCAGTGAAAGCACTGGCTGCTGACCAATCAGAGCTCAGTGTGCAGAGTTTAAAGCGATCAAGTCATATTACAGGAGAAAGGAAATACAGAAAAGCTGCCGTTGCAGGAAAGACGGCCGGCAAAAATCACCGACTGTGTGAACGTGAACACTAATAGAATATCAACTCCCATCTTCAGAGCAATCTGACTATTATAACATTAATAATAATAATAATAATAATAATAATAGCTTAGATTTATATAGCGCCTTTCATGGGACCCAAGGTCGCTTTACAAGGAAGAACAGGGCAAAACAAACATAACAAAACAAAAGGCAATCAGACAACCAGTCAGACAGACAAAAACAACAAATAGATTAGGGGCCAAAAGCCTTGGTGAACAGATGGGTCTTGAGGGCCCTTTTGAAGGCGTCAAGCGTGGGGATGTTGCGGATCTCCGCATGGAGAGCATTCCAGAGGGTGGGGGCTGCCACACTGAAGGCTCTGTCCCCGAAGGTTCAAAGTTTGGTGCGGGGGGTGGTAAGCAGGCCAGAGTCTGAAGAACGCAGGTTCCGGGGTGGGGCATGTGGGTGAAGGTCTTTATGTCATGGATGTTTAAAGTTTAACTTCTTCATATGTCTAATATTATAGATGACTTTTCATTCAGGATGACGCTTCGCTGTCAGTATGCTTGTCCATGTTTGCGATTGGTCGAATGCTCCAAATACCACCCGTTTCATGTGAACGCGCACCTAACTAGATAGGGCACGGCTAGCTTGAGCGATCCACTTGATAACCCGCGTCGTAGTACAGTTTAGCGCGTATGTTTTGGATTAGGCCAACCGGCTAACTCAAACATATCCAGGTTAGGTTGAACCTATGGGTTGAACCAGCTTCGTAGTACAGGCCTCAGGAGTGGCTGGATCAAGTTAGCTACCTAGCTAGTAGCTAGCACATTAGTTAGCATTAAAGCCTTGTCATTTGTATTAGCCTTAATATGAAGTAACATTAAGTAACCCAAAACGTTAAACAGTAAGAGTAGTAGTCATATTTCGTGAACCCTTTGAAGAGTACTGTCAACGGTGTGATCATTCTATAATACACAATTTAAGCCCGGAGGAGAAATGCTAACGCTAGCATCGGCGATCGGCGATCTGTTCTACTTCATGCTATCTGCACAAATGGTTGACATTAAACATTAAAAAGATCAGGCAGTTCAGTGAGAATCAAAGTCAGGCAGGCAGCTTTGCATGACATTCTTCTGGACATGTTTTGTGTGGTGATAGTGAGGGTAGTCAATCGTTTTGTTGACAAGACAGTAGTGACGGCCATCTTGGTGACGTGTGTTGTTGTGAGAGTGCGAGACCAGAGATGTAGTTCATTGAGCGTTTCACACAAACAAATGTGTTACTTCACAGTTTTACGACACATTTTTTTTTTGACTTGCAAAATTATCTTTTAAATTCGCAAACATCATATGTGTAATTCGTGGCATAATTCAAACGGGATCGAAAGATAATCTTTCTCTCTCCATTGACTTCAATACATAATTTTTTCCGAAATAAGGTCCCATGGAGGTCCACCGGAAGGGGAGGGTCTTCGCCACTCTATGAGGGCACGAGATAAGTTTGTGGCTGACAGGCAGGTAGGCCATCCAGTTATTTTAGTCGGGCCGGCTAGCCGGGCTTTTTACAGCGCCACGGCTTCCACAGATGAAATGTTTTTATATATTTATTGTCAAAGCATTTAATGTATTCATTGCTATCGGGATGTTAAGAGCATTCCATGGAATATAACAAAAAGTGTTTCTGAAGTAAATTACCTACCCCACCTTTAAGCATAGAAGTCATTATTGAAGGATATTTAATAGTTCTTGCTTCTCATTTACGGATAACTGTTTTTTCTTGTCTTGCTTATTAACTGCATATTTCTGGGTTTATGGTGGTTCTTCTGGGGAAAAAAACGTTTTAAGACTTACTGACATAAGTCAGTCTGGCAAAAATATCTTCAACTTTAAGTAAATTGCAATGGGAATTGTATAAGTTTTAGATTTTATTTAGCTAAAAATAATTAGCAGATTCTTTAATGATGATGAATTGCAGCTCTGAGTTGAAGACAACATTTGATCCAAGTCTATAATGTCTCTTTTTCAGCAGTTTAGATCCTGAGAAGCTTTAATAGCACATCTAAAATGTAAATATTTACAGCATGCCCATTATTTGATGCACATGTGAGGAGCTTTCCCATGTCCGGACACATGCTCACCAGAAGGTTTTCTTGTGTTTATTATTATCTCCAACACACTTATTATGTCTCCTCCTGACAACTTCCTTTTGAATGTCCAAGTACGACCTTAAAGGAGCGAGAGTACATTTTTAGCGAGCCTTTTTATGTTGTTTTCCTCTTCCCTCTAGCATCTCCGCCCACCACAGACTCACATAAGAGCCCCGGGACACGTGCCAGTCAGTCAGCTCAGGGAGGAACAAGCTCTCCTGTATGATGAGCAACAGCTGCTCCTCCTCGCCTGCTCACAGGTGGCTGTGGGCTCCATACTCTGTCCCCATTAATGACACACAAGTGGCCTCTTTTTTTTTTTACCCCCCTCTCTCTTTTTTCTTTTCCTCATGGAGGCTAGGTCACATGCTGCTGCTAATAAGCTCACATTGTAATGTGTTTGTCAGATCAGAGGTCTGGATACAAACATCAGGACACAGTGAGTCACAGTACAGACGTAATCAGCCTCCTAACAGTGGCATTTCCAAATGTCCTACTTTTTTGGTGATAACTGGAACAGGACTGGCATTTGGACTGAAGACTAGGATTTAATGATATTTTTGCCTTTTTGCCATGTCAGTAAGGCCTCTCTGCTGCAATTGACCAATTTCAAAACAATGAGTCATGGTTCACTGTGTTCCTTCAGGTTATGGGAGGATAAGGCTGTGTAAATATCTTGTAGGCAATAGCAGTGGTTTCCAACGTGGGGGTTGGCAAAGCTTCATGGGGTTGCAAGCCCTTCTTGATTGTAAGGGGACAACTTTTGAAAAAAAAGTATCTGAGTTTTTTAATAATTTTAATTAAGTCAATAATGAATTACTCCTTAGATAACAGCATAAGACAAGCCAATACGTGACAATATAGAATGAATAAACAACACATCCTTAATCCAAACTGAACATACATTTCTTTAAGTTATTTTGGATGCACTGCATTAAACGACATAACACAGTGGGTGTACTGATAACACAGACTGTGGCACCCCCCCATGTCCTGCCTTTTTTCTCAGAGATTGGTGATAACAACAGAAATAATATCTGGAAATATAGTATGGAGTGAGGTCATATATGTAATGATATTTAGCCTCTTTGTCATCTCAGTTTCCTCTGAGGTTCAATTGTGCAACTTCAAAACACACTGTGTCACAGTTCACTGAACAGTTTAGGCTGTGTAAATATCTTGTAGGAAATATAAGTGGTTTGGGGACCCCCTCAGCCTTTTTTATTTTAAGGGATGTAAGACCATTTTCTTTTTTATTATACAGCTGGACTGTATCACATTGTTATTTTTAAAAGTTTGGATAATGTTCAACATACTGATATGTTCTATTAAATCTCACAGGTTATAGCATTCATGCTAAACAGACTCATCCTGTTTAAGAAAAGTCTGCAGTTAGAACAACTACAGGGCTACTAGAACATGTGAACAGGTTTAGAAAGAACAAAACATTAACTTCAGAAAATTCTAAGCTTGTAAAAATGTACCACCTATCCTTAATAGATGTATGATAGGATTGAAATGGCTACTTTAAGATTCGCCCCAGACATACTTCTAGACTTTTCAAAACACTTTGCTTCATATAATAATTAGCGCCCCTTATGGTTTTCCCACTGAAAGGTTCATTTACTTATTTATAGATTCTTAAAATGGCACCCTTCTCTAATAGTAAATAAATAATGAAGGTGAAATCAGCCCTTTAGAATCAAACAGACGTATACCCTTTATAAACAAAAAATAGGCCTATATAATTCTGCACAGTGAAGGTCAAACTATTACCGTGGCTGTTTTGCTGTTTTGCTGCAGTCCTAGATTCTTGAGATGTGTCTGTTTTGTGTGTCTCTCAGTGTGTGTGTGTGTGTGTGTGTGTGTGTGTGTGTGTGTGTGTGTGTGTGTGTGTGTGTGTGTGTGTGTGCACGCGCGTGCGTGTGTGTGTGCGCGTGTGTGTGTGTGTGTGTGTGTGTGTGTGTGTGTGTGTGTGTGTGTGTGTGTGTGTGTGTGTGTGTGTGTGTGTGTGTGTGTGTACGTGGTGTGTCTATCTGAGAACTAGGCCAGGCCAGTGTAAACATCTGTTGGCTCTCAGCAGCGGTTACCACCTGTTGAGAGCCATGACAGATGGAAAGGGAGCGTATGTCTCCAACACTTCCATCTTTGACCGTGCCGCCAGTTGTCTTCCCAAAATAGCCTGCTCTCCCCGGCCTTATATGTGCAGGCCTGCAGCGTGTGCCGGCGGAGGCATCATGTATCTGGGCCACACAATACAGCTTGCTAGCGCATTGTTGCTGCTATCCACGAGGCCTCTCTTTCTGTCTCGGGACGGCTAACCATGCATGTCACCCAGCTCGACCACGAGTGTCTCCTCCACATTTTCTCTTACCTAGACAAAGAAAACCGGAAGAGTTTGTCCCTTACCTGTCACCCGCTGCGCGAGGTCTTCCTGGACCCCCGCCTCTGGACCGTGCTCCACTTCAGCTCCCCTTGTCAGCTGACCCGGGACAACTTCGTGCTGGGACCCTCGTTACGGTACCTGACGGTCTGCTGGTTCTCGAGTAGGGTCCTGCAGGTTTGCAACATCGAGGACTGGCTTAAGAGCTCGTTTCAGAAGGACATCTGCAGCAAGCACGAGAACCTGGTCTCCACTTTCCTGGCCTATGTCTGCCACATGTAAGTGTGTTTGTGTGTGTGCGGTTCTCCTGCTGCTTTGTCGTGTATTTGAGATGTAACAGAGGGGGACCAAGCTGCACTTGTGCTTTACTGTAAAACTCAGGCTACTGTGATATCATCTAAAGCAGTGGCTTCTTGGCTTGTGACTCCTAGAACAAAACATGTCTTTCTGGGACCAGGTCACCAAAGAATGATTTACTTTGATGCATCTTAAACATATTTTAGTCCTTATGAAATAAAACTACCATGTAATACACAAGAATACACGTTTAAAGTATTTTTGTTACTTATCTGTTGTTAACCCTTAGCTATGAACTGCTCTGGGCATATAACCTTAAGTAAATGAGCTTCAGGTACTTTGCACCAGTTTATACAACTTTATTCGTTACTTCACTTCTTGCCAATTGGCAAAGATTGTAATTTTGTGTCAGCTTTAGTTCGTACTTTTCAGATCAAAACCTCATATCTCAAATTTAGTGACTTTTTCTGATAATCTGAAGCATCAAGTTTTCCTTTAGGTGAATAGAAAGGTTTCCTATACTATTAAGCTAAATAAACAAATGAAAGAGAAACCTGAAACATGATTACAAATGGAAATAAGGATGGTCATTTTTTTTTTGCATAATTTTTTTAATTTTTCATTCATAATTCATACTTTTACTTTTGCTAGGATTAATAGACCTATATGTAAATTAAACAAATACAAATTTCACTCAGTATTTTCTCAGCGTAGCATTTTGACTTTACTTAAAGGTAGGGTAGGTACAGTAATTTTGGAGAAACCAGCTTGAGTGCGGTGCGCTAGAATTTGAAAATACACAACCGGAAAAAATCTGCCACTTCCTTACAGAGCCCCTCCCCCAACACACACGAACGCGCACATGACCAATGGGGGCACGAGATAAGTTTGTGCACAGATGGAAGGCTGACAGGCATGTAGGCCATCCAGTTATTTATCCGGGCCGGCTAAAATGATTGGTCATGCTTTTTACAGTACTACGGCTTCCACAGATGACCTTTTTTAATGGATTTTTTTTGTCAAAGCGCTTAAGATATTCATTGCTATCAGGATGTTAAGAGCATTCCATGGAATATATCAAAAAGTGTATCTCGAGCCGGTTTCTCAAACTTACCTACCCCACCATAAATTATCTGCATATCCTTAAGACACTAAACAGTACAAACCACAACATCAAATACCCTTACTCAAAGCTGAACATGACTAGCTTTAACTTACTTTGGATGCACTGTATAGACACACCTGATATTTTGTCTATCCCTGTAACTACTTCTCACCATGACATCCACTGGTTTCCCTTTTGTGTCAAACATGAGCATTGACAAGTGTGTCTTACAAACGCTTCCAATTTCGGTCAGATATGCCTTAAGGAAGATCTTATCATTTACGCGCCTCTCAGGGCCATTCCCACCCACCAAGGAGGTTGGATTGTTTTCTTTAAAGGCACATGGCTTACTGAAACTGCCATGTTTAACTGTAGGCAGCAGGGAAGAAAATCATTAGAAACAGATGGTGTATCTATCCAGAGCTGGCTATAGAGACAGAAAAGTGACACATCTGTGGGACATTAGACTGATTCTATTAACTAACATAACTGTGGTCAAATATCGAATTATATTTATTGAATGATGTGACACTTGGATTTGATAGGTGACTGAAATGTAGCTCTGTTGGCTCTCGGCCTTGTGTGCGTGGCTGGCTGCATAAAGGGCTCGACCTGGAGAGGCTAATGAGGTCTCTGGATCATTTCTTCAAGGCAGCCAGTAATAAACGTTGATGTGAGGGAGCCTGGCCACCGCAGCTGGCCTGGCAAGAGGAGAGGAGAGGAGAGGAGAGGAGAGGGGCTCGCTCATTGGCTCAGTGTATGACCCTGTGAGGATTTCCTGTATTGTGAAATTTGAGACGCAATCCACGAGAGCTGTGAGGCCATTCAAAACTAGAACCACCTACTTTGTCTGGCTGCTGTATCTCAACGCCCTTAAGGCACACTCATTGCATACTGATAAACCCTCCCAAATGGAGAGCAAGTGCACGTGATACAGAGTGGGAGGGGACGCAGAGAAGCTGAGAGTCAGCTGCAGACTGCGCAGGCAGGTGGAGCTTACAATTGGCTCTTTGTTGCTGTCAGAGGACTGAACATGTGCGACTGTCTCTGCCTGCCTTTTCCTGGATAAGACTCCACACAAACTCCGACGCCATTCTCCTGACTGTCTTTATTTATCTTCATGGGAAAAACAAACTTTAGAACATGGCACGCCTTTGGGCCCCTCATTTTACAGTCTCATGCTCCTGTCAAATTAATTGAATCAATAATCGAGAACTGTTATGGATTTTGAATATTGAGTGTTCAGTATAGTATATAGTAAAAGTATCCACTTGATGATTTGTCCTGACAAAATCACTGTTAGGAAACAAAAACCATTAGAGAGATGATTACAGGTTAGCAGTGTATTGTTCCGCTTATACTCTGGTGGTTTTATATGATCAACATCATGTAAAGAAAGAAAGAAACAGTCAAATCCACATACATACTTCAGGGTGGCTAATTTTAAATTGGCATATTTCTGTTCTCTGATTACAAGATTGCACTTATTTGATTAAAATAAAAAAAAAATCAAATTCTAAAATAAAGTAAAATCAGACTTTAATTGCAAAAGGTTTAGCTTTGTGATTTGTTGGAGTGGACGAATTATGCAACAGTGGTTGATGAAGTTTTTGTTCATGTGATGTTTACCTTCATCCACTTAGTCACAAACTGTTCTCATTAGAGTCTGCTGAGTCTAAATGCTGCTGGCTTTTAGCTGTTGGTGTTCCAGGGCCCCACCTCCTCTTTTATTCTTTTATTGGTTAATGTCAATACTGTGCAGTCAAATCCGCTGATAAAGCCACACTCTATGCAGCAATGTAGCCAGGCACGTGGACTGACTGTGCCACCCCATGTTCAGATGTTACTGGGGCAGCACCCTCAACACTTGCAGGCAACTGGAATATTGTTGGCTCACATGTGGTTATGTGGTAAGATTATGTAAGTCTTTATGTAATCTACATCAGGGAACGTGAATGACATCCTCGATCCGTTGCCATGAGGGAGCTCTGTGCTGCAGGCCTGCCAGTAGGTTGCAGTGCTCTCCTGATACTGAGTGGAAACATGCAGTATACACACATTTCACAGCAAACAATCCACATCCATTTATTGAAATGTTTCCTGTAAAATTGAGCATGAGAAAATGCTTTTTGGTCATCCTATAATTAATTCATCAAAAATCCTGGAATTGTTCTTCATGTATTCACACAAGCTTTTAGTGGACCGATATACATGCCCAGGGGGACAACATGTTATGAAAAGATAATTTATTCTGGGTTTTAAACGTCTCTATCTTTACACAGACCATGTTGCTGCCTCGCAGTGGTGTGTTTACATCATCCACACGTGGCTCTGATCATACACCTGATCTCTTATCCTCTGTAATCTGATTCTATTCGAGAGATGTGAAGAGTATTCATGTGAAATAAGGACACACGTCAAACTGAATTGATAAGCTAAGGCTAATCCATGTGCAAACAAACTAATCCCTTTCTACACAATTATGTCATCAGCCTGACAAGTAACATTGACACAGAGCAGCTCTTGTACGGATGTTCCTCCCTCACGTTGGTGGAAACCTGATGTAACTCTCTGTGCTACAGGTGTCCCAACCTGCTCTGGCTGTCCCTGTCTGGCTGTGGACACATCACCGACCAGGATGTGATCTCTGTGCTGCAGAGCTGCAGGAAACTGCGCTGCCTTCACCTGGAGAACTGTGTCCGCATCACCGACTGCAGCCTGCAGGGTGTGGCAACACACGGAGAAAGTCTGGTGGAGGTAAAGGTGGACTTCTGCAGGAACGTCACTCAGGCAGGGCTGCAGGCTGTCAAAGAGAAGAGGCCGTGTATCCAGCTGAGCGCAGAGAGGAGCGCTGATATGATCCCCGACAGCAAGCCTGAGGAGAGACTGCCACTCAGGAGGACTCTGCAGAAAGTCCTGCAGTTTATCTGATAGAAGAGCTGGACCACAAAGAAGGGCATTTATTTCAATGTTTAACTTATTTAAAGACTTGACTGTGAAGTATTTTTGCTCAAATTGGTGTCTATTTATTAGATGTGTTTTGCACCTATTTTGTACTTTTATATAATACACATTGAATATGAGTCTTCCTTAAAAATACATGTGCCTTTTTAAGCTGTGTCTGTTCCATGTTATCCTAACCAGGGATAATTCCATTCAATCTCAAAATTAATTTTAGGCTGTGCCTTAATCGAGATACTTCAGTAAGTACACTGTGTATACTATGTACTTACTTCCATAGTGTGTACAGTTCATTATGGTATTAAAGCAAAGTGAGACACAGCATTAGGATATTCATTCACAGGTTGCCTTATCAGTAATTCACCAGCAACAAACATTGAAATGCAGCATTGATATGATTCCATTCTTAAAGAGTTTGTCACTTGTGAAAAAATGCTTCTTTGTCAAAGGTTAGTGAGACGATCAATACAACTACAACTACCACGTCTATATGTTAACTTGACCTTACAGTCAGGCTAGCTATTTCCAGTTTTTTATGCTAAGCTATGCCAAGCTGCTGCTCCAGCTATTAACCATTCAGATGCAGGAGTGGTATCCATATTCTTATCTTATGCTCAACAAGAAAGCATATTAGTGTTTCCCAAGATGTCAAACTATTCCTTAAATAGAACTTGATAGTTTGATTAAGATATAACACACTTTCCCCAGAGGACTTTCGCACTCCTACACAGTACGAAAGAACAAAAGGTGTGTGTGTGATCCGTTTATGTTGCGATAAGATGTCAGAGCTGGGAGGAAGAGTTCTCCGAGGACAAATTGTCCCTGTGCCTGTGATTGGATTTACGCTATATAAGGTTGTGAGACATATGCAAGTAGGTTGAGTGCATCTGTCTGTAAATGCCATGTGACCAATGTACCGCTGCAGGATGCTGCCCATCCTGTGAGTGCATCTCTAAAGAATCAACATAGATTTTCACACAAGGTCAATTTAATGAAGAAGCCTTGTTTTCTATTCCTACAGGACATGGGCTCAGATATTTTTCTTGAACTGAGTGGAGCAAATTTAAACTTTTCCTTTTTAAAATGTTACAATACTGTTTTTCTATGAACTGTGTTTTTTTACTTGGTGTGTATGAGTGTTGTTTATTTATATATTTAAAGAAAAGGACCATTGCTTTGCTATTACAAAAGCAAGCACAAATGGGACCAGGATTGTATGTATGATTTCTACTTTGGCAACAATGAGGTGTGTATTGATCCGTTGTTGCAGTATTAAAGAGGACGTATAATGCTCATTCTCAGGGTCATTTTTGTTTCTTGTGCTCCTACTGTGACATGTTTACATGCTTTAAAGTTGAAAGAGATCTTTCTTTTTCTCATACTGCCGGTGCTGCAGGGCCTCTTTTCACCCTCTGTCTGAAACCAGAGCTCAGTCTGCTCTGATTGGTTAGCTGGCCGGCTTTATTGTGATTGGTCAACTGCTTAGCGATGTCCCGCCCCTTAGCCTAAGACAGACAATATTTTCGAGCGCTAGCCAATAGAAGCGTGAGTGTAACAAAGTAATTTCACTATGTTAACAAAGGAGTCCAACAGAGGTGTTTCAGGCAGGGGCGGGGGGGGTAGTGTGTAAACAAATTAAAAGAGTTATAGTTATAGGCACTTTCTCTCGGCATCATCATACAAATGTAATTTGCTGTATTGCATTAAGTAACAGTTTATATTTTCTAAATACGACTTTTGATACGTAATGAAACATAATGAACAGTATGTATCTGGAGTCCATTTGTTGAAGGCAAGCATTGAGAATACATCAATATATTTCCAGTAAAACCCAACGTTAGCACATTAAGTTGATAAGAGTCAGAACACATTTACATTAGATTAAATTAAACAGATAAAATGATGTTAAATATGTATGCAATCTCTCCTTATTATGGCTCTGTATGTAAATGGTATCTATTTAATGCAAAACAGCCATGTGTGAGGATAGCAAAGCATGTGCTGTTTTCATATAAAGAGAAAGCCCCAAACCATTTAGTTAAATACAACGGCTGTTTCACGATTACAGAGGGTCACTCTTTGGAGTCCAAACATCAAATGCTGCATTGTTCACCATAAAGACATATGCCTTAAGTGATTGTTAAGATTTATGGGTTCCAGGTGGCGGGAGTCCTGAGGCACATCCGGCTGCATACAGGACGCAGACATGTAACAGCACAACTGTATCAAAGCATAACTCATCTCCACTAGAGGCAATGAAATGAAAAGCCGATCTTGAAAGACCTGTTGCCCAGATACATGTCCTAAAAAGCACTGCCTTTTGCAGAGCAAGTTCTTCAGTTTGAGGCAGCTGCAGCCTTTTAGTTCCTTAGCAATACTGATGTGAGTAACATCGTGACTCCTTATTTATGCAGCTCCTTCTATTGGTCTGAATTTTGAATAAAATATCCAAGTCCAGCCTTCACTCAAAATGGAATCCATGGGAAAGTAATGAACAAAAGGACAGTTTGTGCCTGAGAGGAGTGGCCACTATGTTGATAATGTCCTTTTATACGATGATCTAATCAACCGTTTTCTGTTTATAAGACTTTATGTTTCACCATTAACTCAATTTACTCTGTCTGGTATCTGCTATTCAGATCAGTTTAGTTTTTTTATCTCCACTAGCAAATTCAGATAAATTGCTTCCTCTGTCAGTTCTGTTGGTCACTTTTATTTCCCTTTCTCCATGGTTGGTACTTTTTTGACCAAAAGATTATTTCATGAGTGAGCTGGTGTAATATAAATCCTGAACGCCCACATGCTTCTGTCTAAACTATGGATTGTATAGGGGCTCAAACATGTTTCGGAAACCCTGCCTCAGGTGAAACAGACTGGGTCGTGGGGGGTTGGGGCAAACTATGTCTTCAAACAGACCACACTTTACAATTATATCATTCTTTTAGGAGAAAAGTCTGCTAGACAGTTCATGTTTTAAAAGTGCTTAAGGGGAATATTGTGCCAAAAGTTTCCTGGTTGAAGCCAGATAAAACATTTCTTCTTTATGGGCTGCTTCATATGAAATCCCAGAGAAAGAAAAAACGCATTGCCTAAGGGGAGTTTGCAACAGGTGACACTGCCAATTTTCTCTTTTTTGTTTTTTATTATGTTACTAACACTGAGAGCGTATGTTTGTATAAACTTTGCATCTAGTTGTTTGCTGATGTACTTTCCATATTTATATAGCCAACAAGACAGGTTTAAGTTTCTGAAAAACATGTTTGATGATCATATTTGCTAAACTTATAATGTATTTTGCTGTAGAATCTTTATTTACAATGACAATTTAAAGGTTAAATAAAGAGTAGAGTGAACAGTAAAATAGCTGTCAGTGAGATATAGCCTAGTGAAGTAGATGTTTAAAGTAGAATAAACAAGGAATAAATAAATAGGAATCTCAAAATTGTACATTACTACTTGTGTAAATGTAAGCATACACACCAGTGCAGGCCACTTCCTCTGAGAAATGTAATAACAAAATTATTGCTCGACTTCAGATTATCTTCTGACCTAATGCACATTTTAAATAACACAGCTCTGCATACTGGTTTAGTAGTATCACTTGTGTGTGGCTGGACACATCTGAACTAACAAAAAAGACAACAAGATTTCATTCTGTTGTCTCTTTTCTACTATATTCAAAATGAGGTACAAGTTAATTCTAAGGAATTGATTAAATGTGAAACGCTCTCTAGCTGTCTAATCATTATAATCATCTGCTCTAATCACTACAAGTGGCTCCATGTGGAGAGATGAGAGCCTATGATGCAAATAATGTCTTTTAAATTTAGTTTGGAAGAACCTCCATTCACACACAGACAAACGGGTTTAAGTAGGTGACAGTCACACGGATGTATGAAGAGAAGACTGACAGTAGCTTTTCATATTTTTTTGTTTTTCTCTGTAGCCATTTATACAATTGCATTACCCAAAATGCAACACTCTGTGTGCTGCGGCTAATGTAGTTAGCACCAAGCTGAGACGAGGAGCAGCCTGCAGGTGTGTGGTAAACTCACTTCTTTCTAACTGCACAACTCTTATTACTCGGGCCCAACTTGTGGTGGATGTGGTTTAAATATATAAATATTTATATATACATTCTATCTATGGTTTAAACAAACACAGTTGCTGGAACCGGATATAAGGAGTACTCAAAAAGCAGATATATTAAAGTTTTTGAAACTAAAAAGTCTTAAAAGGCCCGTTTTTAACTATAAGGTTTTAACTATTTCATAGCACAACTTTTTTAAAAGATGGCTCACATTTTAATTGGCTGGATTGGAGATGGTAGAGCAACAGAGAGTCCATGATATTATGGCACAAGCGACTACAATATAGCCTGCCATCAGCAGAGCAGATTCACCATATTCACCATACTCACCATATATGGTGAAACAGTCCTGTACTTGAGTATATTTACTCAAGTACTGGAATTAAGTACAATTTAAGGGTACTTGTACTCTACCTGAATATTCTCAGAGCTTATGCTACTTTATACTTCTACTCTACTGCATTTTAGAAGCCAATACTGTACTTTTTACTCCACTACATTTATCAGACAGCCTTTAGTTACTAGTAACCTTTTAGATTATTAGCTAATACATTTTAATTATTGAAAAAACTATTGATATATACAGTTATAGGTTAATATATCCAGCAGCAGTATATAACATAATTCAAATGAGCTGTGCCTTTACCAGCTGGGATAAACACATTAACATCAATAATTGTAATTCATTCATTTAATATCTGAAATACGCATAAGGAGTACTTTTACTTTTGGTACTTTAAGTATATTTGAAATAGGATACGTTTTTACTTCTCTCTAAGTAAGATTTTGAATGCAGGACTTTTCCATGTAACATAGTACTTCAACAATTTAGTATTAAAGATGTAGGTACTTCCTCCACCACTGACCATATAACATATAGAGGCTTTCAGGATGTCAGCAGGCACTGAATCCAGCATCTTATCTGAAGGATTCATGCTGCCAGAAGGCCTTTGTGGAGCCGGTAGCGCAGGCCTATCCCCCAGAGTGACATCTGAGCTGATAAAGACGGGATACTGGCCGTAACAGATAGAGGGGCACTGAAGCTATGGAGGTAAACGTGAACAGGGTAGTCATTTGAGCCCTGAAACTTGAAATCAGCCGTTTCCTGACATCCTTATAAGGTCAGCCATGGGAGCCATTTCAAGTATCCACCCACTGATTACTCACCCATGGATGGGAGGAGGGAGGGTGTAGAGACTTCAGAAGAAGTGAGGAAGGAAAAGAGGGAGGATTTGTGTTTTTGAAGCACTTTTTTTTGCGAGTCTGTGATAGAGGGAGAGGCTTTACTGTACCCCGTCTCAATAATGGAGGAGGACGTCCTGAGCCTCAGTGTGATAAGAGATGCAGAGTCATTGGGTAGAAGCAACTAATCAGTATGTGCTACTTTTTACAACCCGTGCGTTCGAGCCTGAGAGCCTGGGCTGTAGGCAGTAAAACTCTACAGTGAGGATGAGTAATGCGGTCTAGACAGTGGAAGCATGTGTTATCTCCTTTTTTATGAAACCTGTTGTAGACTCTTCACTTTCTACCTTCTTACCACGTGTGAATATTCATGTGGGCGGCGAGCACATATCTTTAGTTGATTAGATAACTCTTACAAGGTCTCTGTCGAGTGTAATATAAAGGATATTATATAATATAGCAAGGGCTCTTAAGTAAGATTTATTTGCAGAACTCTGCCTTATGATTAAGTATTATTATTTTAGAAAAAAAATCGTTCTAATACTTTCTCAAACCAGATTGATTTTTTTTTTTATCCGGGAGATGCTTGGATGCACTTTCAGGAACATGAAATGTGGATGAATAAATTACATAAATCAAATCCTGCCACTAGAGGCTTATTTTAAAGGACATTTAGCTTGTTGCATCGGTGTGATTTAACATCATGTGCTATTTGTCATTGGGATGGAGTCTGTAGATGGACTATTTTGATAACGTTTCAGAGGTTTGAAGCCCCTGTTTTGATTTAGGATTCCTAATTTTCTATATTTCCTGCCGCAGTTATTCGAAGATATGTAGCTTGAGGCCTTAGTTGTTAATTATTTATCAAGTTATATATATATATACAGTATATATAGACATTTATCATTCTAGATAAGATGAATCCAAACCAAGATGCACATATTTATATTTCAAAATGTCTGGCAACACAGCAGATTCAGGTCTTTCAATGCTGGATTCAGAACCTGAGAGCTTAGATTTGGTTATTTCTCTGCACAAACCAACAAAAATGATGCAAGGTGTTGAAAAGAGAAGGGTCACACGGCAGAGGAGGATTGTTTAAGGAAGGCTGGCTCAAGGACATAGAGGTCCAGGGAAGAGCCGATGTTTGTGTCTGTCACAATATGACGACCAGAAAAGGACGCAGGAGCCGCATCACAGATGGAGCTCTCACCTCACACTTATCCATGCTGTGAAACCGGTATGAGATTGTGAGTTAGTATATGCCGAATATCCGTCCATTTCCAATTTTAAACATTTGTTGGTTAACTAGTGAAATAAGAAACCTCAATACAGATAAATGTATTATTCTACATTACGCTGGCCTTGTGCAGACTCAGTTTCCACTTGAGATTTTAGTGCCACTTCCTTCCTCTCACCCAGAAAGCTTCATGTAACATATCTAAAAAGGAACGCCTTCAGATCAGTAATCTGATACCACTCTAATGGCATTCAGAGATAAATGGCTGCTTTGATTTTCTCATTAAATATATTCAGAGCTAGTTTGTCTCTCAATGTATTATGCTTTAGATTAAAACAGAACCGCAGGTTGTTGGAATTAGTTTTTACTAAACGTGATGCGAGGTGAATAAAACATCCTCATTTTTTATTGTCATTTGAAATTTAAATGTTCCAGATTGAGTTATTGACAGACTCCAAAAAAACTCCAGAAATCAACCTATTTTCACAACAACATGTATTTATGGACACATTTTTCTTCCTCCCTCGATACACCCAGTATAATCTAGTAATTCCAAATTTGATTTCCCTGTGGTTCTTCGCTAACTTGTTTTGACCCGAGGCACATGCGAAATCTGAGGCAGAGCACACAAAAAGTGGGGCTACTGCTCCCCTGTGAGCCAGAGGATGGGTCTATTTGTGGAGCTATTTCTGTCTCCGTCTGTCAGAGCATCCACAAAGCCTGCTGAGCGCCGGCCAGAGCGCATGTGAGGGAGTAACAACACTGAAGGGGCAGACGGCGAAGACTCTGATGATGCTTCTTGGCCGGGCTTCAGGCAAGGACACAATCAAACGCAGAGCAGGATATGAAAGAGCACACTGAGCTGATATCGTACACCGTGTGCTGTTTTGCTCGTCCCCCATGAGGCCTGGTAATTAGACAGGCAGTGTTAAGGCCCCTTAGTGTCTGCTGTCGATCACAGCTCTCTGCAAAGAGGTTGCTTACTTGGACCAGGCTTCCTATCCAACTGGTTGCACTCTGCAGGGGATGTAGGAGAACAGCCAGCCTCCTCTGACGTGAGCATGGATGAAGGACATAGCAGCAGATGACATGTGCAGATAGGAGTGGGAGGCGGAATGAAGTACGCTTTTGAGTCACAGCATGGGGACACAAGTGTGCTACTTATAATGACAGGCTTTCAACTTGGGTTCATATTGCGATTACTCTTTTATTGTCAGCGCCCGAACATGGAAAGAAAGGATAAGAATCTCAGTAATGGATTTCTAACCTTGAGGAATGCAGTGGTATCAGACTAATCGGCCACTAACGTTCCCTTTCGATTATATGGTATTTTAGAGGTCAGCGGTGAACATGTGTGCTCATTGTTATGTGCCTTATTACATGGCAGAATGAAGACGCAACAATTTAATGCATACACGCGCATGGCACTAGTAGAAGAAGCTGTGAATCATCCTGTCCAAAACAATGTGATTGAAGCGTCATTATGTTATCAACCTGCCTGTCCAACATAATTAATGTCAAGACTTCTAAACCGCCATGTGAACTAAATCTTTATTGGTCTAACAAGCTTTGGTTTAGCCTTGCTCAGCCATCATTGTTCTAGTTTTCTTTAGTAGAGAAAGTAGATCCTTTGGTGAGTAAGGGTACTAAAGCCACAATGCAAAATTGTCGTATACAGCTCTCACTTATTATTGTAAGTATTACTGTTTGCATTATAGAATTATTCTCAGGGATGCATTTATATGTGAGCACTGCAGCATTCTTGCTGTCTCATCTAGTTAAGGTAGAGCTAATATAAAATACCTTTTCAGATGGTTGTGCCTCTAAACCTGTACAAACTTAAAGGGTCCATGTCATGGCCATTTCTACTGATCATAATTCCATTGTTGAGGTCTACTAGAATAGATTTACATTGTGCAATTTTCCAAACTCACATTGGTTTCTCATACAGCATCTCTGTATAGTATGTGTATTCACTCTCTGTCCTACACGGCTTGTTGGAGGTCCTGCCCCCCCCTCCCTATGAGCCCACTGTGCTCTGATTGGTCAGCTCGCCCACTCTGTTCTGATGAATCCACCACCGTTACAGCGGAACATCAGTGATTATGTGTTACAATGGCGTTAGCAACCAGAAAATGACACCAGTAATGACAAACAGATAAGAATGCTGCGTGGGGTCTGGGTGCTGTGTTGGCGGGATGTTGCGAGGCTCGCTGCTGGAGCAGACAGTGTGAGCTGGCTGGCTTGCTGCGGGGGATCTGTGAGACAGCGAGACACAGCGAAACCCAGCCTGAACTCAGCCCGAGCACACACACACACACACACACACACACACACACACACACACACACACACACACACGCACACACACACACACACACACACACACACACACACACACACACACACACACACACACACACACACACACACACACACACACACACACACACACACACACACACACACACACACACACACACACACACACACACACACACACACACACACACACACACACACACACACACACACACACACACACACACACACACACACACACACACACACACACACACACACACACACACACACACACTGCAGCCTGGCTGTGAGTCTGCGTGTGTGCTCAGAACGAGCCCAGGCCGAGCCCCGCCGCGTGTCGCCGTCTCAGGCTGAGAAATCCGCGGAGCTGCAGCTGAGAAAAGATTGAGTGTGTGTGTGTGAGGAAGTTACGTCACTATACCCAATACATCACTGTACTTACTACACTATAAGAAGAAAACAATGAAAAAATAAAAATCTCCAACGAGGCGTTCTGGACAGCATAGACAGGTATTTTCTGTGTTTTACTTGCTTCAGGGTGTACTTTGAGGGTTTGTGAATCTGCAGACCGTTTACAAGCATAAAAAGCGGGACGGTTAATAACCGGAAAAGCATGACATGGGAACTTTACATCTTATTCACTCTTTATAAATATAGGTTATCAAGTTCTGAAAACACTTCTGCTGACCATTGTATGCATATTGGATCAAGAGAGAATAAAACGGTGAAGTACCTGTCAGTTCTAGTTATGTGAAAGATAATTTCACAAATGTTGAAAGTGTTGAAAACAGGCAAAACTTTTCTTACCACAATGGCATATTTTCTTCCAGTTTTTAGAAGAATATACAACTTTATTGACTAAATCCCAGTCTAAAATTAACAAGAGGGAGATTTTGGAGATGAACAATTGATTGTATTTTAAATGCTGGTCACATGTATTTGTATGACAATAATATGCAAAAATAATCATTCTAAAAACTCAAGCTGGTTATAGTGGAGTAAAACAATATATAATTCCCTGTGAAATTTAGCAGAGTGGAAGTAAAAAGCAGTATAAGATGGAAGAAAAGCAAACATACCTCAGAAAACTGTGTTTAAGTTAACTTGAGTGAATGTTTCTTTCCATACTGGTCATGGTCACGATACAGCAGAGCAACATGACACGTGTCCTAGTGAACCCGGGGACCTCTGACCTCATTCTCATGATTTCCTGCACGATATTTGGCTCAGCTGTGAAATTTTAGCTGGCTCGCGGTGAGCGTTCTCTGGCATGTCAGGTCAGGCTTAGACCTCACATTTCCCTATGTGTCTTGTTACATTCTCTTCAAAAGGCAAAGCCAAAGGTCGTGTCAGGCCTGGCGCTTTAAGAATAACTACGAGATGTTTCCTGTCAATAGAACTTAAGTGAAAGACAAGTCACTTACTTATGCTGCCAATTCAGCAGCACCCTATTGTATTTCAATTACTGCTTACCAGTGACACGATGGAAAAAGAACTAAATTACAGTAAACTAATACTAATAAATTTTCCTTGTGGTTTGACTGAATTTGCACATTTGACATTTAGTGTCAACATACCAGAGTTTTTTTCTACCTTATTACTTACTGAGTAGATTTTAAGGCACTAAGTTCAATAAACAACTGTCAAGTCCAGCTGACAGTTTGAGTTTGTGTTGAGTCCACAGATTGACAAGAAGTATGGAAAAGGAAGTAGAAATAGAGGGAGGGGGAGCATGCAACACATATATGAGAAGATTGATACCATGTTCTTATTTGTTGTGACACCGCCTTGGATTACCTTATAAGCAAACAGATGCTCTGTCTGTTTTATCTGCCTGGCCTTGTTCAAAGGTAACAGGAGCTGTCTACCAGAAGCTCTAAAGCTCACTGGTTAACAAGTTATATCTTGTCTGCTTAATTTCTATAAACACAATACATGTGAACCAGAAAAGTGTTAAAGTGTTAGTTTGTCACTTTGCGTCGCTGTTATGTGCTTGACTGTTACTTGGCAATGAGCAGTAACTAGTTGTTCCTGGTTGCCTGGCAACTCGAGTCCGATCAATAGTTGGAGTCAGTTTTTGTTACTTTTGGAGAAAACTAGAATAGCTGTTTCATTCTGTTTCCAGTCTTTATGCTAAGCTAAGCTAACCGGCTGCTGGTGGTAGGTACACGTGTTTACCGTGCATGGGAGTTCTATCATTGTTCTCATCTTAAAAAGCATATTTCCTTAAAACTTTAACCCATTCCTACATCATACCCTGTATAAGTATGGATGTCGTCTCCCTGACTTCACCTACTGTATAGGTTTCTGAACAGACGTGCAAAACTCAATGGCTGGGGCCCTGACATCGCCATCTTGGCAGTGACGACAGCCCATTCCTTAAAAATTCCTAAAATGTGCAGAGAGGTGGAGCTGAGGCGGGCCGGGGTAACGCATCAGAGAGCTAGCAGCTAACCTTTAACAAAACCCAATTTGTTACTCACTAGAAGTGACTACGCCCTAATCTATGCAGAATTTAAAGGTCCCATGTCATGGCCATTTCTACTGATCATAATTCCATTGTTGAGGTCTACTAGAATATATTTATATTGTGGAATTTTCTTCATTCTCTGTCCTAAACGGCTTTTTGGAGCCTTTGCAAACCGTTTACATGCAGAACAACCTTCATAACACACAAGGGGACGGGCAATAACCGAAAAACATGACATGGGACCTTTAATATAAATAAAACAGGTGCGTTTTATTAAAATGCTCCTCTCAACTGAGTGATGAATGCATAAATGCTGAAAATTGGCTACAAAGACCACATTTGTTTCTTGTACCAGGCTGTAAACTTGTTTATTTCAGCTGTTTGTGGGTCTATGGGGATTAACTTGCTTTTGTAGCCAGCCTCAAATTGCTATTCTAGGAACTGCATTTTTGGCACTTCTGCGTAGGCTTTCTTCTTTGGCATGAGGGTTGCCAGATGGCAAATCCGGATCCTTTTACGGACTCAAGGTCTTCTGAGTCAGTCATTGAAGAGATCCGGATCATACGAGTCCTTTTAGTCATATGAGTCACCAAGAGCGAAGAAATCCTACCGGTGAAACAGGAGCATATAGTCTCCAACTTCAAATAAATTCAAATTTTAGAGACACTAGTGAGGGCAGTCTACTGTTTGTGTATTTTGAATTTTGAATTTGTCACTTCAGATTTGCATTTCAGGAGCATATTAAAACCAACCTTACATTAACCTCCGCTACAGAAACATGATCTAACAACGTTTGTGTCTTAATGCTTGTTTATTGCAGTATTTGGCTTCTTAAACTTGACTGGGTGAAGTCGTCAAATGATCTGTGCACAGTATGCATCTACGTTATCACAAACAGAGCTGACACTCACTGAGTCTGAAAACCATGACGGGTCCGAAACCGTAAGAGTAATCCACTCATTCAGTCCGCTCACCAAATCTGAGTCTGGATCTCTGGATCTGCTCGGTTACGGCTTTATGTTTTTCACAGTGAAGGAAGTTCCCTTGATTCAGTCAGTCAGGATTTGAGTCTGCTGTTGACTCGTGCATGATGAGTCTGGATCTCTGG
Source organism: Notothenia rossii (assembly GCF_949606895.1). Lineage (NCBI taxonomy): Eukaryota > Metazoa > Chordata > Actinopteri > Perciformes > Nototheniidae > Notothenia > Notothenia rossii. The sequence continues at coordinate 16,015,919 of NC_136903.1, forward strand.
ATCTGCTACGGTTACGGGTCTGAGTCCCCACGAGTCTGCAGGAAGTTTCCCTGATCCGCGTTCCCGGAGCCAAACGATAACTTCTGGCAGCTATCCTACTGGCTCAAGGCTAGGCAGATGGACTGGGGTACGTTGTAATGTCATTTTACATATTATAAGGAGAGTAGCGAGTGGAGCAATGTATAGTTTTAATTTGTACGTCACCAGGTGTAGGACTCAAAGGACTCTGGTTAATGGAGACGGGAGACTCGTCACTCCCAGGTCATTACTAGGATCCGGATGAATCAGGACTCACCCATCTATAAATACATACCAGGAAACTGTCAGTAAAATTAAATATAATGATTCTAGCAGCTGCTTGACAATATCGGAATTGATCTCATAATCATAATCACATTACAGGAATTGACTCTTAAGTGAACATTAGAATAAAACAGAAAAACATACAATGCACAGTGAGTCCTTTTATGTGACGTCTCAGCAGCGGAGGAAATATAAGTCGTTCTATACCAGAGGTTATGTTTTCATAACACAACAGAAGAACATAAAGGTCGACTGAGGCCAAGGACAATGACAGGTCACTGTGTGTTACACTTTTTACTTTAAGTGGTTCTGTATCAGCTGTAAGAGAGAAGTTGTTAGGATACAGCTCAGATTTTATTTTTGATACAAATGGAGATTTCTGTCGTCCTTACATTCCTTTTTAGTATTGAAGATACATTCTCAATCGTCTCTAAATGTATTACTTGACCACATGCCTTCAAAATAAATAATTTTGTCAAATAGAAACACTTATTTCCATTCAAAGATACACACTAAACCACTAATTAGTTGCTCATAAAACAATTGGGAAGCCAAAACAAACACACTAATGCACGTGGGTCCACACACATAGCCTATTTTGCACGTACTTGCACTATTGAGAGAAATACCAGCTCCTTGGCTCTTGGGCTGAGCCATCTGTGACACTCTGAACCCTCTGACCTTGTGAAACAGCAGACCCGCAAATTGGTCTAAAACATTTGGCTGAAACCTGTCCTCCCGAGGATCAGATGTCACAGTCAAAGTGCTGAGCTATGCTTTGGGGTTATTTCCCCTTTGTCACGCCTCTTTACCGTCATGAACATGTGTCTGAGAGGTAGCTTTTATGTTGTTTCCATTACATCATATCCTCCTTACATAACTATATGGTTTCCTCTGCTTGCTAGGCTGATATTACATACTGCTGCCTGCTTTGCAAATAAATGTGTTTTGCTATTTCATGGTATTAAGGAGACATTTTCCCGATTGCAGACAGATTTATTTCTCAGAGGATGTTGTAAAACTTCATCTGGAAAATTACCCACAGTTATATGGTCATGTTTTACTGACGTTATGAAAATACCAGAGAGGATGGGCTTAACTTGGGGGTATGCAAGCCAACAAAGAAAAAAAAAATCATAAGCAAAAGAAGTTTAGCAGTAGTAGCCTATGCTTTAGAGACAAAAAGTCTTAGGGCTTAAAGCAAAGGTAGATTGAGTGCAGGATAAATGGTTTTAATGTTGAGTGTCCTTGACTGGCTTAGTTTGTGGCAACACATAATTAGCTGTGTGACCATTAAACTGTTTAACCAGGATCCCGCTAAGCTGAGGTCCAATGAATGCTACGTGAACTCAGACCTCCGTGGAAAGTTAATGGGCCGTGTGGGGAGGCTAGAGCTAAAATTAGGTAACTGAGTTTCGTGCCCACAGAAAGTCCACAGAACCCCCCCCAAATCTCCCCCTGTGACCACCACTCTATAGGCTGTTGGCAGATTCATTTGCGCTTGACCTAGTTGGTGTCTCTAGAGATGGAGGAGTAAACATTCGCCACTGCTCCTCTCTCAATAAAAAAACTGGAATTTTCCATACTTTATACGCCCAGTTCACCGGCCAGGATAGTGTCCACAGAAAGGAGCATTAGTTTTCGATTTGTATACACTTTGACATTTAAAACATTGTTGTATGAAATATGCATTACCTCAATTTGACTTTCACTTATCTCAAATGTTTCCAAAGTCCATACCTTTAGTAAAACTGTTTCAAGTGCCAGGTGTACAGTAAGATTTGAATTTACCATCTAACATCTGCTCAAATATTGACATTATAATTAAGGCATGTATGACAGGAGTATGATCATTCACATGTTTACAAAAAAAATATTTTGATGTTTCATGCATTGATCTTTCTTTGATTCCATTTAATGTTGCTGATAGGTTAATATGAGATTTAAATGTTGATTTGTAATCAGATATTTTAGAAAATAAGATGCGTAACTTATAACATTTTATTGCAATTTTTATTTGCTTTGATTTTCTTTGCTATCCCTATAGTATATAGTTTGGTCTTTTTCAACACTTAAATGCTCCGGTCCCCAGATGTTTCAAACCCTCATTATTGAGTCACAGGTCTAAACAAATAGACATAAAAATGTCTTCTTCTTATTTGCTACAATGCAAGTGGCAGCAGAAATGGCTGTCTGGATCATCTGGCACTCTTTTCTCCTTGACTGGACTTGCTCCTAAAGCACCAACAGAAAAAAAGGCTATGGCTATGGACATATTCGTTCTCTTCAAAAGCGTCATATCAAAGAACAGCTGTACAAAATGTACCCAAACATGTCTGTAGCAACAAAGGCTGTAAATCATGCATTCCTCTGCATGCTGCATTTGTACCTATGTAAGAACTTAAAGAGGACGCTCTACTGTATGACGTCACCATGCTAGAGATCACATGGAGGAAGAATGTTTGCACATGTGTCTTGCGGGCATGACGGAATGACGAGAGACAGGGAGGGAGAGTGTGTGTGTGGTGGGGGTGACTGTAGGAATAATGTGTTAAAATGCCTACATGCTAAAAGGTCAGTGAGGGGGCAGAGACAGGATTACTTGTGTATGCAGAGTGATAGAACGTAGCCTATGATTGTGTGTTTTCGTGTGTGTGTGTGTGTGTGTGTGTGTGTGTGTGTGTGTGTGTGTGTATGTGTGTGTGTGTGTGTCACGTGTTTGCCAGAATAAGCTCAGAGCTGCAAAGGGAGGGGTGGTCTCTGGACACAGCAGCAGTTACGCAGACCCTCTTGGCTCCTTCCACATGTAATTTCTGCACACATTGACACCTGTCCTCCCTCGGCCCTTACCTTATCTAATTCCCCCCCAAGGCTTTTCTCTTGGTCTCCAGACGATAATAACTTCATCTCTGCATACTCAGTCGGCATGCTACTCTGCTGTATGGCTTTACGGTAATGTGTATTGTTCACATTTGAAAGTCCTTACATATGTGCGGCCTCATTTCGGCACATGTTTCAGAGCAGGAGTGGGTGTCCTGTGGTTGTCAGAGTGCCCTCGTGGTGTTCCTGTTTCAGAGGATGTGATGGAGGAGAAGCAGTAGACTCCTCTCTGTGGGACTTGTTGAATCTCAGCTCTGAAGAAGGCTGGAGAGATGCCAGGTATTTTTTTCCCTTGAAAAGGTTGGGATGACATTCAAACAAAAGAGCCTAATGTGGGCCTCAAAATGTTATGCAAGTGCATGACTGCAGCAGCAGGAATAAAAAAAGAAGAAGCATAAAGCCCACAGTTGAGTTTTGCTCTTCCTATTGGTGAAGAGAGCAGAAACCTCACACCTGGGGCAGGGCCCGGGACACGTGCTAGCCACAAACAACCTGCTATTAAAGATCAGTTCTGGATGGACATTTCTGAGGACTGACTCTTAACCGACTGTAAAGTAACTCTGAATGGGTGACTCAGGCATGTCTGCTACAGCAGTGAGGTGTGACTATGAGGCATCTCAAGCTAAAAAGCACTCTTAAATTCTGCCTCCTGGATAAACTCACCATGCTCCTCGTGAGCTCACAGCGCTGACAAACATTAGTATTGACAGTCGACATAACTTAAAACATCATTGGCTTCACTGATGATTAACAATATAATGTGCAGGTGCTTGTTTTATTTTTGAATGACAGACTCTATGTTTCAGTACAGTTTATTCTGCAAATTTCATTTTTAAAATACTTTGTAGATATATTTGAATTGTACACAGATGGTGATGGGAGAATGCTTTGCCTCATGAGAGCCATTTTCACTGCTGTCCTTTACTCTTACAATTCTTGTGAGTAATGGATGTGTACTTTTTGTTTTAAAACGTTATTAACATGTGTTTGTCTCTTTATTTAACGGAGATCGTTGTTGAATTAGATGAGCTTTATTCAATGGTCCAGACGACATACAAACAGGAGGACACATTTCTTCGCTTCACCGTAAAATAAAGTTATCAGTCTCAATGGGAGAAGAGACTTTTCACTTATTTCAAAAACAGCATGACAAGCCAAAACACATGGTGACAAAATACACAAAGTTCACAACCGAGCTTAAATAAGCGTTGCATTATTTAGGTTCAAGAGGCATGCAGCCAAATTTGACTTTGTTTGTTTCATCAAATGAAGTAACTTAGGTCGAATAACAAGATAGAACAAAAATGTATTGCATTTGATGTTTGCAATAATTGTAGTGTTTTCTTTTATCATTTAAACATCTCTTTAAACCCCTGAAAGTACACATCTGTGAAGCTGTCTGAGCAGGCCTGTGATGAAGTTTCGGGTCAAAACTCTGCCATGAAAGTGCTATGATCATCAGCTCCTCTCCAAGTGAGGTTGAATGGCTGCCTACAAAGAAATGATCAGCCCATACCGCGTCACTTCTAGATAGGATCTCTCACTAAAACGCCCACGTAATGATCCCATAAAAGTGCTAGCAGAGGGAACGTGGGTAGCTCCACATTGGACATAGATTTGGAGGATCGCCTGTTGTCAGCCCTCCCAACAGCTCTCCACAGGGAGGCTGAAGTAATGGTCAACCTACGGAGAAGTATCTGTCCCGTGTCTACACGTAATGATAGCCAATTATCTGCTTATGTCACACCACGTGATCACAACCCTCACATGAATCCAACAATGGCAGACAAGTCAGACGGGAGCAATGTGTTTTATAAACCCGCTTATGTAACCCTAACCTTCACATTAAGATTAGATACTGCTACTAGCTCAACATGTTACATCATCAATTGAGAGAGAGAGTAGTTTATCTTAATAGACCTTTTTGAAGCCGGGAACAAAGACCAAAAGCCAGTTTCTGTGAATTGTGCACTAGCCCCAAGTTCTATCCAAGTGAAGGAATGAGTCGGTGTGCGAAGGAAATGCTTGCATTGAGCTCACGGTGCTCTGCATCATGTGTAGCCCTCCTCATCTGTGTGTGGAGAGCGCAGGCACTTACATAACCCAGTTAAAATATACCCCAGTCACATGTAACGTTCAGCCCTGCAGATAGACATCCCACTGTCGCTTGAGCTGCTCTGGCAGCCGCTCAGACATTAGAGAGTCTAAAGACACACACAGAGCCACACAAGATTTGACAGTGATTAGCTGCCAGACTTTCTCAACTGCCTGCATGTGAACTGTGTGTGAAAACTAATCTTCTCTCTGAGTGAAGAGCATGTGACTGAGTGGAGTCGGACCGGGAAGAAGCCACAAAGGGAGAGGGAGGGTACATGATGCGGCGCCGGAAGTCCAGCCCTCTAAAGCCACAAAAATGTGCCCAGTATCGCTTTTCCTCTGACTGCATAACCTCTCACACCAACTCTAAATGCTATTGGCTGTTCCTTGCCACACACAACTGGTGCATCCCCCCCTCACACTGCTGCAGCGTGCCCAGACTACGTGCAGTCACATTTCTGCTGTGTGGGTGGGGTTAACTGGGCTGAACTAGCATTTACTGTAACATGATGACATATCTGGAGGAGTGAGCTGCACTGGAGTGGACGACACGTTTTCTAACCGAGATTAACAGGAGTTACAGAGTCCGGACTCAGGGGAGCTTTGTCCAAATTGTGTAAGAAGCTCACTTGCTTCGACTGTAAAATTCAGTCCATCATGATTTACTGTTATGTGTAACATATGTAGTGATCATTTTGAAAATAAGGGTTTTCAGAGTGGGCTACAAGAAATGTAGTCTGGCATTCAAGCTAGAGAGTTTCTGTTTCAACTCGATTGCAATAAGGTTTAATGCATTGTAAGGGCAGACATGCTCAATTTATATATCAAAAGAGGTGACTCAAAGCAGCTGCTCCGAGGCCTTAAACTTAGAGAATTATGTAATCCTGTCAAAGCTATGAATCACTCAAAAAACGTAATATTACATCCCACCATCAATTGTGTTCATGCAGTCCATGTGTCTTTTAGATATTTTTCGTCATGCCTCACCTCACATGTTTGAAATGTTTTGTTGGCCTTCCCTGCAGCGGCTTCACTTGTCGCTCACACAGTAATGAACATACCAGCCGGTCTTCTCCTCCCTCTGAGCTCAAACACAACCCCGTGCCTGGGTAACGCTCCAGCTATTAGTGGTGAGCAGTTAAATGTGAACAGTGCCGTTGAAAGCACGCTGATTGGTGTAGCAAATTGAGAGATGTGCTGCACGTTGTAGCTAGCAGACACATACACACACGGACATCAGTATCCAGGTTCAGATTTGGGTAGAAGAAGAGAACATGGCCTTAAGCCTGGATCTATCAAGCTGAGTCATATGAACAGCTCATTGCAGGGGACAGCTGTTAGTAAGACAAGATGCTCACTAGCCTGTCCCCCTGCCAGCAGCACCCAAACCCTCTCACACCCGTATCCACATGCAGCCTACAGGTAAGGACAAGTGGTCTTGCTGTACAGCACAGAGAGTCAACTGAGGCTATCAGCAGGCTCTCCACACTCAACTTAATGTTTTGAATTGCTAGCTATTGCATTAAACCAGCCAGCCCGTCTGTAGATGAGAAACAGATTTTGCAATACTGTAAAGTGTTGGGAAGAAAAACGGGCTTCAAAAGGTTCTCGGTCCATAGGGTGAGGCGTGGCACTGATGGTAACCCAAGCACACATGCTGCGTTTTCCAAAAGGGTGAGGACAGATGTTCAGTGTATGCCCTGTAATAAAGTGGGCGTGGGGCATTGATTTGGCTTTCATTTTTTATGAATGAGAGCGGGAGACATCCAGTGTCTGTGGAATACAGAATCAGCCAGCCTCTCTGACAAATTGAAAATCACAGCGCCAGTTTGTGTTGAGTGACTCATCCCCGGATCCTGAGAGGAGAATGCACAAATAAAAGAGTTCCCTTTTGTGAGGAGATTGCAAATTGCTGCTGTTGTTCTTTATGTGGATGACAAATTGCAGGGCAACTGAATGGAGCCGGATTATTGTAAATACATACATTTTCCCAGAGATGACAAGGATGATTTACTGAAACATTCAGAACAATCTGCTCTTTAACACGTTGAACAAAAGACATTTGAATAGCTGTTGTAATCCGTTATATAAATGCACACATTGCTTTTCTACTGTGTCTTTATAGTTTAAAGCACAGCATAGATGTGCATGAAACATCTCTGTCACCCCCCTAAAAAAAGATGTAATGTCTTTTTCCTGTGCTTTGAAGTGGAAGAGATGTACTCCGCAGTGTCATGGGAGCCTTGAAGACAAAAAAGGGAAATCAGAGTTCAGCAGACTCGGAGCGCCACAGAGTCTGGGGTCGCGGGAGGATCTGGTGCTGGGGAGCACAGCAAGACAGGAGACTGTTTATGGGATGTTTAATAGATGCAGCTTACGCGACAATTACAATTCATCATGAGTGGCTCACTGTCAGCAGGCATGTCGCCCTTCCACTCTCTATTGGTGCTATGGTGTCTGTGGAGTATTCTACCAGCAGGGTGTGATTTTAGGCACAGCAGCAAAGAAGTAAACCCAACGACAGGATGCCGTGCCCGACCTGACCTGCATGCTCCTCACGTACAGTAGTAGTCGCCACATACGCTCTTCTTTGTTCAGCTGAATACAAAATGCTGTTAAAATTACAATAGAGAAGGCTCATTGAAAGACAGCCCAAAAACTCCTTCCGATTTTTATTTCAGATACCTTTGCACCCAATTGTTATAATAGTCTGGGCAGCGATTTTGGCTCTGCAAACATCTCACAGTGCTTTTTCAAACGTGACCTGTGCTCACCCTGCAGATTGCTTAAATTCTGCTCGCCCTTGTGGTGAATTGAGGGGGACGAGGAGAGGGGGCAGGTTATGCTTTCTGTGTGTGGCTGTCTCCCAAATGCATGTTGGGATCACGTTTGCTGAGGGTTAGTGACTCACGGCTGGCTCCAAGATCAGGATGCTCGTCTGGCAGAGGGCTCCTGATCCCCCCCCCCCCCCCCCCCCCTCAGACAAACAGAGGTCCTATGAGTCACACCCAGACTGTGTCCAACAAAGAAAAAATGTGCAGATAAAAAAAAAACTGAGTCTGAATGTCAATTGCCTAAGCAATTACTGATAATTGTGTACATATACAATTATAGACTTGTCAGATGTTAAAGGTTTGAGCTATTAAGACTGTTAACTTAATTAACTGTTAATTTTTTAGGAATGTATCAATTAATCAGTCACACTGAATATGATTTGTTAAAAGGGATGAAGTGCCATATTTAATAAAAAGTATTAGATACCTAAAGGCCTCGAGGATTTTCATTGTATCCTTTTATTACACCAATATGTTTCACCTTAAAGCTATAATAAAGCTTTTTTTTATTAATATTTAATGCGCAAAAAATAAAAGTATTTAATTGATCAATTATGACAATTTAATATAGTGGAAACTACCAGAAGGAATATAAAGTGGTGATAATTAAACACATAGTAGACTATTCTGTCTAAGGAGTATTTTTGATTGTTATACTTTTTTAAATGCGTTATTGGTTGAGTATTTGGCAATGCTAATATAACTAAAGTAGTCTAAATGATGTAAAAACTTCCTCCACTGCAAATATGACTTTCTAGACCCAGCTACCTGAACCATCACTGTTCTCCCTGAATCTGCTGACTGTGCCTTTACCACGCTGCTCGGGTCACAGACATGCCTCAAGTCAGTCATAATCACCCGGGTGATATAACGATGAAGAATGCCTGCAGAGTGACCCAAACTAGCCCTGGGTTGACTTTTCGCCTAGCTGCCGAAATGAAACCGATCCGCGTGTCCACGTGTTTGTGTCATTTCCATCTAATTTGCATATGTAAACCGGCCTAGCCTATCGCTCCGCGGCTGCTCCGGGAGCCGACGCTGATTTGTTGGTCGGTGGAGTTTGAGGAGCAAATGAGAGAGCCGGTCCCCGTTAATCCCGCCCTCCCAGACACGTTGCCTTGGGAGAAGCAACACGGGCCGATAGCTGGCTGCACCGTGTCCTCACACACTCACACACTCTCACACACAGCACGTCCGACACATCAGCTGCTCTCTGCCCCACACTGCTGCTGGATTTACCGCTGAACAACGGAACAGTTGCTCCATCCTGAGAAGGTACGCACCCTCTCTGCTGTTCACCTCCCTGAACACATCACTGATCACCTGTCTTTGTGGAGGTCAGGCATTTATTTAGGAATTGGCCACAGGAATTTGGCACAGAAATGCAAACGGGAAAGCTATTTATTTGTATAGAAAGATTAATAGGATGGCAGATATAGGCGTGACAATGATGATTTTTCTCATGTGCAATCCGGGTTAAATATAATTTATTATAACAGTCCCTGCTGCCAAATTTGCCATGCCTGATGAGGAAGTCTATTGTGTATGTTACCTAACTGATTTGAAACCTGCACTTAGGCTCACAGATCGGATCTTTCGCTTTTCACTAAGAAGAGATAATAATGTGTAATCTTTGAATGAGGGAAATATTCCTAATGCATTTCATGTTCATTTCTGTTTTCTAAATAAGAATGTCATGTATGTGAAGTAGTGGGCATCTCTATTCATGTGAACCTTCTATACAGGTAGATGGATACATGGATATAGTAAAGGATATCTGCTATAAGTAAATTTTATTAAGACATGTGTGTTTTTTTAAACCACATGGTTAAGTAGATGTGATCAGTAAAGAGTCATTTCTTTTTCAAAGATTGAAGGCCTGCGTGGTGTACTCAAAGTGACTAATGGAACAAGTGTGGTATGTGAATGTGGTTTTAAAACAATTAAATCTGACAAATGCTATCATTTTCATAAATAATACGGAGTGCTATATAATGTGCATTTGCCAAGAAGTTGGTGTGTTGCAGTCTTTTTATAGCAGACACAAACGTGGGACTGAGAATAGACTTTTATTTAAGGATGAATGATAGGATACAATGAGATGTGTAATACGATATAAATATTTTTGAATAGTTTGACGATGGATGTTTAAGTTGAATGATAAATGAAAAATGTTTCGATAAACATTTATCAAGATATAGTTGTAAATATATAACCAATATAATAATAATACATTTTAATTTTAGGCGCCTTTCATGACACCCAAGGACACCATACAATTTGTTTAAAAAAAAAAGAAAAAGCTAATAGGCTACAGAACATGATAAAAACACAAACAGGAAATCATGGAGGAGGCAATCAAGTATATATATAAATATAGAGTACTGTGTGTACATTTTAGTACTGAGTATGACTATTGCTTGAATATAAGTAGAAATGAACTCAGCATTTCGTTACAGCACTTCCCTCTGTTTGCTAATCTGGTTCCTAATCGTTATTTTCTAACTAAAATTGGTCAGCTGTGGTCTCCCCGAAGCATTACTTTAACCTTCAGACAGAAACTTTTTGTGCCTCTCTGCGTATACGTTCTGTTGGAGTTTGTAAAATCAGTAAATCTGTGCTCCACCCTCCTCCGTAACAATAAGATCAGAAGGTGGTCGTCCTGTGTCAATGACCAAGGGAGCAATTAACTCCCCTTCCCTCAGACTTCACAGGAGGCAGGAGACATGCCAGGCGTTAAGCACTCAAAACACCGAAAATAATCCCTGTGCTGAAAATGCTGTTCTCACTTCCTTTTATCCTCTAATCACTGAGGAAACACGTTGGGAAGATCCAAAGATCCCACAAAGAAATGAAACATCCGTGACGAGCATTTGGTCTGAAGAGTTCCTATTCCCGAGGCATTCCTCATGTTGTGAACAAACAGTGCCAGGCTCTCATTTTCTAAAATCTTTTTCCCCCCACAGTGGTGTCACTAGTGTTGATGGGATGTCGCTGGTCGTCATGGCGGCAGACCCCTGCCCCCTTTGAATAAACAAGCTAACAATGTTTATGAATGATTTTGGTGGTTGCAGCTGGCAGCTGAATGAAGGAAAACACTCAGGCTATCGATTTTAAAATGTAGATTTAATGTCTTTGTTCTTACCATGATGTAGAGTTAATAATAGAACACATTTTATGAGCGAAAATATTTGAGTGTCTGGGGGTATTAGCCGGATAATTTGGGATGTTTGGTGTTTGCTATGAAAGGTGGCTAGTCTGTGCTTACTGGCTCAGGTGTTGCATCTGTAAAATAAACAGGTCATTGTGGTTTCAACAACTGTGGTCTCACTGCCACCGTCTGCTCACAGTGCAGTCTGTGTGGGAGCCTTTATTCATGTCTGCTTCAGTTATTTTATTTCTAGGTGAACCTGCATTGTTTTAGCGAAATGCAAACATGGCTGGCTGCTTTTTTATTATTTTCTTTGTTGTTGCATTAGAGCAGGGGTCTCCAACCTTTTTTAGGATGAGAGCTACTTTTAAAAAATAAAACGAGTCGTGAGCTACTTTTACTCATTTTTTTTGTTTTTTTGCACTGAATATATTTAGCACATTTTAACATTATGATATGCTTACCTTTAACCTTTCTGTGCTGTTTGGGTCTGTGGGACCCGTTTTCAGTGTTTACTAAAAGAACATGTATGCAATTTAATTATTTTAACCTGCTTTATTTGGTGGGGTGGACCTCACATCCTCTAGGGGGGTCAGGGGGCAGGCACCCCCGGAAAATGTTTTTTTTTTAAATGTTAATGTTGAATGCATCAATCTGGTGCACTTTGAGCACACACTTAATTGATGGATAGAGCACTCAACACTCATATGAAAGGGAGCTGTATACTTTTCAATAATCCAAAATAATCTTTAGAATATTATCACAACCAATAACAAATAATTTAAACTTGTTTATTCTTATCTTGTGTTACCTAGTTAGTTTCTTTTTATTTATGCATATTTTACTAATCACTCCCCTTTTAAACTGTTGCAAGAACGTGATTGGTTGATATTCATTGTGGGGGGAGGAGGGGTGTTAGATGGATACAGAGTTGTAGTAAGTAGATAGAGTTCACTATGATTGAGGTTTCATTTATGCTTAGGGTAGATTATTTAAATTACATTCCCTTTTTTTTGTGTGTTTTTTTTACATTTTGGATTTGCTTAGCGAGTTACTTATTGAGGGCTTGCGAGCTACCGTGTTGGAGACCCCTGCATTAGAGTAACCGTGACTTTCTTTCTGTCTGTCAGGTCAGTGATGGTCAGTGCGACTTAGAGCCTGCAGCTGAGGATGTCTGCTACAGATTCGGACAACTCCATTGACTGGCTGGCTAGTGACAATGAGGACAACGACAGCGACCAGGAGTCTGACTGCACCGGAAAGCACAACCACACAGAGGGTCCTTCATCCCCCCGCAGCCCGCCACACCTGGGCCCGTCTGACAGCAGCGAGGTGAAGGAGGGGGGCCGTAACTGGAGCGAGGTCACAGAAGCCTCCAGCCGGAGGTTTCCCTCAGGCTGCACGGAGACACAAGACAGCACCATTGGACTGTGTAAAACACAAGGAGACAAAACAAATGGCAAAAACACTCAGCAAACACTGAAGAGACCTCACAGCTCCGAGGAGGAGTGCAAGCCCCTTTCCAATGTGTCAGAGAAGAACCACATTTTCCACAGAAAGGTGAGCACCTCTAACTCTTGTCTGTTTGACACAGGAGGTGTTTAACAGTGTCAGCAAAACTAGAGCGTGCCCTATACCTAGGTTGTCTCCCCTGCTGGTTTTACAGTCAGTGTGTCATGCATCACATTTCCAGTAAGAATGACTCCCCCCCCCCGCCCCCCCCCCCCCCCCCCCCAAATCAAACTTGAATCAGCAGAACAGTAGGCGGAGTTTGGGGGTTATCTAAATCATTTCCTGCAACTTTTATATAAATCTGAAGAACAGCAATTTGTGGTTTGATATCACCTATAAATTACTCTTTTTGTTTTCAGTGCATGGAGCTACAATGCTACATTCACCCACTGTCATCTATCTTGAATGGCCTTCGTTCAGGGAGATACAGAGAACGTAAGTCCCTCATTTATCATCTTTTACTATTTTTGTTGTTCCCAGTGGTATCACACTGTTTAATTCAACCATTCCTTAGTTGAGTCTCTGTGTATGTCTTTTGTCTGTCTCAGAGAAATCCAAAACATTAGCAATAGTCCGGATAAACGACATCCCACTCTTTTTCTGGAAAATGTGTCCCTGATATTTAAAATCAAGATGATTGAAACATGTATTGTTGTATGGCTATCAAGAAACTACAACTATTTCCGGTGTGTGCACGTGTCTGTCTTTCATAAGGGAGCTGATAATGCATATTGTTTCTTAGCAACTTTACAAAAAAATGTCCCTCTTTAATAAGAGTACATCTAAACCAGTTGATGGCAGTATCACGGTTTGGAACTCCTTGTAAATCAGCTGTTGGCACAGAGGAGTGAGAACGTACTGTACCACAGTCTCCATTAAAGCAGCTGCTGTTTGCGAGTCTCCTGATAGGCATTATTAAGATTTCTGGAAGATAGTGCCATGTCCAAACAGCCTCTGAAAACTGCTTCATGTGGGAACTTTGTCAAACCTTGTGTGACCCAACACTTCCTGGCCACAGAGGCAGGGAGTCTGTTCCTCCACACACACATTTCACACAATCCATCTGCTGCACAGACTCAGGCCTCCTGTCAGCACAGTTCATGTGGCTCATGGTACGACTTTATTCTTTTCCAGGACTCAGCAGTTTCCAGGAGAGCGTGGCCATGGACAGGATTCAGAGGATCATGGGAGTCCTGCAGAACCCCTGCATGGGGTAAGTGCAGGGTTGCCAACTCTCACGCATCTGGCGTGTGACACACGCTTTCACTCTCAATCTCACGTTCTCACGCTGCCCAAACTATTCTCACGCCAAAAACAAGAATATCGAAGACTAGAAACGGTTTTGAAAGCTTTTGTCACGTAGTGATCGTCTTCTCAATAGAACATCTTTGATAATGTCTTCTGGCCAATCAGAATCAAGATAACGGCGTGGTGTTGTTGCAGGAAGTCCCGACGGAGAATACTTTTGCTGTAGTACATCTCTATACATCGATACAACATTACGTGTTCGTGTAGTAATAGATTTATTTATTTTCTTCTCAAGAGAGTACCAGAATGTGTATTTTATGTTAGTATTTCAAAAAATCTCCTGGGGGAGAATCCCCCAGACCCCCCTGCAGGGGTTGGATTTTCAGCATGTCAACTCTTTCACCTGTGGGGAAATTGCAGGATTGGCTCCAGGTCGCCTTTTTTATTCACTACAAGACAAATGTGCCTTTTTTATTTCATACAGTTCAATTTGGATTGAGACAGGGAAATAATCTAAGCCTCACACGTGGCGTTTCACTGTCAAGGGGAGCATGTATGTAATTACATTGCATAATACTGATTTGAGCCCCACCACTGTATCGGTTAGCCCTACCATAGATTACTCAACAAAAACACTCTGCAGCCGAAACTGCCGACCCGTATTGCGCATGCGTAGATCTAAGATCTAGTAGAAATGATAAAAAAGTTAAAGTCTGCTGCTTATTGTTCTACTAGGGCAAAATAGTCAAAGAGTATATGAGAGTGAGAGTGTGTTAAATAATATATTTGGCAGTTTGGAGTAAGTCTGTAGATTTGTTTGTGTGTGTGTTTCATGTATAGGTCTCTCACGATAATTAATTTTGTTGGAAATTATTGCGATAAACGATAATATTGTCGGCACCGTTGTATGACCACTTTAGACCACTGACATAATGGTAATATATAATAATAATTCAAGTACATCCTTTCAAACTGCTAGTCACATCCTCATGTAAATGGCAATTTATCGAGTTCATTTTTATTTATCGTACGATAAGTCAATTAATTGCTTATCGCGACAGGCACACAATAAAACAGTGGAAACAAACATGTGTTTGACTTTCATTAATGAATGAAACTTTGTGCCCTTTATAGTCTGTGTCCAAAATTGTGTATTTGTATATATTGTATATATATCCTATATATATGCTAAGGTCCCGCTGCTGACACGATAGCAGTCATTTCGTGCGCATATGTGTAATTAAACCCATGATATCAAAATCTCACTCCAGCCAGGTACCCAAAGTTGGCAACCCTGGGTAAGTGTCCTCAATGTGACTCACATACAGACAATGGTATTCAGTTTGTGTTTATGTGGCTTCATCCAATCTGTGTTGCCTGTGCAAGTATGTTACCTTCACTGAACTCGGATCAGAATCACGACTACAATACGCTCGACCTCACAAAGGGTGCTTGCTATCTTGGGTCAGAGTGGTGGACAACATGTCTGTGACACATGGCTCACAGTAGGTTGCCCTTTGAGTAGCCGCTTCCCCCACACTCAGACTACATTTACTGCAGAGAAGGCTGGGTCTCGCTTTAGCATCTTGTTAAAAATGCATCACGCTCCACTGTGAGCAGCACACTTGTGTCTGCTTGATTAGCGCTCCACTGGCCAGATGGTATAATGGGGTATGATATCACCACTTTAAAGGAGAAAGTCTTTGTCCCTGAAATAAAATCATGTTTAATTGTGTGGAGGTTTCCTGTTAGTATTAAATAAAAAAATAGCAGTAATAGTAAGTAATGAAATTCCCAATTTGACGTTTTCAAATTGCTTGTCTTGTTTGCCAACATAAAAAAAGAAAGGGATTTAGCTTACATTCAGATAAGAAGCTGGAACCGGTAAATATCAATTATTTGAATTGTTGTCAAGTCATCTAAGGTCGATTGTAATAAAACAATCAGTATGAATACAAAACAAAATTGTATAGAAGAATAGCTCGTTATGATCATATTCACAATATCACACGGCTCTGACAGTCTGAAGTAGCTGCTTCTTGTAGCCTCTCACCTCCTCTGAATTTTAAGCAGCACTTCTGGTACCTGTATGTAGGGCAAAGCATCATGGTACACTGATATAAGATGAAATGGTAGACTGATATAAGATTAAGTGCTGCTGAGTCTGGCACAGCCTAATTGGAGCCCTCACCCACCAGCTGCTGCCCTCATATGGGAGACAAAGAGTGGGTGTGGCAGCCTCCCCACAGACAGCCGGGACAGAGGCTGGAAGGTGGACTAACCCCCCCAACCCCCCCTCATTGCTCCCTGTGCCTGCCCTGTATTGCCAGCTGGCAGCCCCTGCAGCAACACAATGGTTGATAGGATCAAAGTGACTTTTTTAGCAGTCACTGTTGCAGATAATCTTTCACATGAATTTAACATGCGCTGAACGGAGTATAGCAGGAAGGTCCTGATCATATGACACGGGCTAATCCCTACCCACCATCTGGTTTTCACGGGTGGGAGTTAATGGGGCGCTGCCCCCTGCTACACACCTCACACGCAAACTGTGTCACCATGATTAGTTTATTTTCACAGTGACTCTGTTGGAGACCGATGTGGCTTATTTAGAGGCGAGCGGAACTATTATACATCAGGCCACGTGTGAGCTCGAAACATGTGAGAAATGTGCTTAAGACAATCCCCCCTTCACACACATGGAGTACAGGCTTTGCTAAGTGAGTGAAGTGTTAGTGCGCTATTTGAGATTGCTTGTTTCCTGTATGAGTTTGATTGTGTAATAAGATTTAACGGAAAAGATGATTGGTAGATTACGTAAATGTATGAATGATAGCTTTACTAAATGTATCCCTCTCTTTTTGTTTCTCTCTTTCTTTCCTTCATTTTTTCAGAGAGAAATACCTTAATATCATTCTTAAAATGGAGGAAATGCTGAAGAGCTGGTTCCCTGATGTAAAACTCAAGGATCAACTTGCTGATCCCCGGACAGAGGAAGCTGTTCCTACCAAGAAACTGAAGGTAAAGCCTTACGAAAGCAGAACTGTTATGTAACATCTCTTTGGTGGAGGAGGCCTGCTGCCAAGAATGGTGACGATTCAGCGAAAGAGGGATACAATATCTATTATTATTTAATCACAGGTCTGGGACTGGGGGGGGGGGGGAGGATTAGCAGCTATTTTTACTGATGTATTACCACTGACTCATGTTGGCTAAGAACAATGACAGAGGAGAAAAGGTAATTTTTGGAGGAGGTGTTCTTAAGGGGATAAGAAAGGTCAGAATAATCTGGAACATTCCTTTGCTTTTAATTGGTTAGGAGTCGTTTCTGTGGCTAATCCTGACATACCCTCCCATAAACATGGTTTTAATGTACTCTTATTTTATTTCAGTCACCACATCAAAGCTGTTTGGCATTTTGTAACAGATCATGCTGTTTGCCACGGCAACATCAGTCAGATTATGCTAGCAATTAGCAAAATAATTTATAAACTGTGGAGAAGTTAGCTCAAACAAAAACATATTTTCAAATGAGTGTTTTTATGGCTTTGTCTTCTGAATTAGGCATCTGTTTGCTAACATTTTAGCCTTTTAATAAGGTTATAATAAATATGTGTCATCATTGTTTGTGCCCCTTCAAGAAGTCAAAAGCAGTCTGTCTGTTTTATTCAATTAATACATTGTGCAATCATGCATACTATTTCAAATCCCCAGGGACAATTCAGGGGCAATTCTAGGCTCATTTATAGTATGATGCATTGTTGATTGATGGACACTTAATATTAAACAAGCAAATCATTAAATCAAAGTGTGTTTCTATCTTTTACACAAGCTATCTCCAGTAAGCGTCACTGCAGTCGTGTGCCCCGTCCCCGTCAGTGATCCTGCAGCCGGTGTCAAACCCCTGAGAGGCACCGAACTCACCCCTCCTGGAGCTCACTCTGCCAGTAACCTGAAGTGGCTCCACCCCTCGCCCATCTGCTCCCCCGTAGCAGAGCAGGCCCAGGGCGGCCCCGGGCTCCCGCTGCCCCCCAAAGACCTAACGCAGGACAACGCCGTGTCCTCCAGCACGGACAGCCACGGCAAGAGAGACTCGGTGCCCAGAGGCCCTCCGCCGAGCAAAATTAACGCACCCTGTCTAGAGAGGCTCCTCAAATCTACAGAAAGCATCATCTGCAAGGGGAAGGGCGGTTTGACAGACAGCAGCTGGTCCTAGTCCACACAGACGGCTGGGGGTCCGGCTGTTAGCACCGCACAGACCCAGCCTAGCCTTGCCCACCATGCCGGGAGACGGTCAGCTCGCCAACCCATTCCAGCCTTCAGGGGGGACGGGAGCCTCCAAAAGGGACGTCACAGAGTCCACTGTAATGTGGAAGGAGCATTGACGGACATGTTGTACTCTCTGTATGGAAATGTGCCCTCTCTCACATGACAGGTGTCTGCTTTAGTTTCCCCCTTTGTTGACTTACTTTTTTTTGTTTTGTTTGCACTCTTGAATAGCGTGTATGAGAGTGGAGAGGATAGATTTCACATGCGCGAGATCTCCGGAGCCCCTGATTCCACAACTGAACCGTTCCCACTGACCTGTAGATGCAATAATGCAGAGTATCTGTGAAACCGCCATTATGCCTGAAAGGGGAATAATTGCAGGAGTAGTTTGAGCTTGAAGGGATTTTTCAGATATCCAGACATGACGGTGGTCTACATATTGTTGTATGGAAAAAAAAGTGGCATAAATGTGATATTTTTTTCTCAACCTCCCCCAGACCCAATGACTCCACTCTTAAGTTTATTGATGTGACTGTTACTCATTTGTATACTTTATAAATAAGTATTTTGGTACAACTATTCTACCTCAGTGGGCACCACGTCACAGTTAGTGAGTAGGAATGCGAACGCTACGCTCAAAGTCTGAACACCTCAGCAGATCTGCAGGGAGCCAAACGGCCTCTGACACGCACCGCGAGATCTGCAGTACGAGTCGTTCTGCTTGTACAAACAGAGGATGCTCTCTCCATGGGGATGCAATCATGGGCCTGACTGGTGCCATTGTAAAGAATGTCAACTGCAGATTTCTTTTTCGAGTCTCCCAGTAGAAGGCAAACAGTGCCTGTAACGTCAAGCTGTGCCTGTAAGCCAGTTTGATAAAAAGAGAGGATCGTTCAGAGTAACTGCTTCTCGGTGGGATGTACAAATCAGGAATTCTCACTCTCCTGCCATTTCCTGTAACGAGTAAATTATTCAGATCCTGCCAACGACTTTCTGTGGTGGAGTAGAACAATTATTTTATTTTGCCACAGAACTGGACAGTATGTTAGACCAGCAGAGAGGGACAAGGTATTTCTCTGTGTGAATCTTACGGGAAGGTTGTCGATTTACCCTGAAAAGTGGCCTTTATAGTGTGACATTTTATACTTTCAAAATAAACGTGGTTCTATTTGTTTGATGCAAAAAGGCTCGGGTTGTTTTATTGTGAGTTTTTCTTTTATCTAGGAAGTTATCCTATGTGCAGAGAATCAGCAACTGCTCAAGGGTTTAGCCCTAATAGGCACATGTTCCACATTAAACTTGTCTTATTAGTTTTAATGTTCCACTTAGCTTTTTCACTTTTATGTTGAGTGAAATATTCAGCAGCACTTTGAAGTAACACAAAAAAGGCAGAGAGTAAAACACTGCACAAGTGTCAACAAAAGGAATTTGTAAGTCTCATAGATCTGATTTATGTCACCGTTAGACCAATTATTGGGTGAGTAGACCGGGAACACTCAAAGAGAGCTTGATTCCCAAAGGAATAATACGATTTACGGTTCATAAGGCGGTATGTAATTTTCAGTACATTCGCTCTAACATAACGTGCAGAGAAATGTTCCAGTTCAGTATCACTCCACACTTCCCAGAATGTGAGAGTGGTATTTAATGTTTTCCATACATGCATTTTCACATGCCTGTTGGCAAACCAGCCCGCAGAATTAAAGCTGTGAACTTCTTGTACAACCCAGACAATGAGACATTCACAACTCACAGAATGATAATTACAGAGGCAATGATAGACATATGTAATACCAACAGTAAAAACAAACCAGAAGAATTACAGGAATGCACGTTTCAAGAAAAGACAATGAGCCGCCTGCTGCAGAAAATGTGGAGATTAAGACTACTGCTCAGTTCTTTGTGATCTAAGACATCATTTTCTGTCTGGAGCTTCTGAGAAACTTTAACCACACTTCCAATAGACATGGAGTACTTCTGCCAACAAGAATAAAATAAAAAACGACTTCAACAAATCTAAAACCAAATACTGCCATCTATAGGGAAAAGATAAGCATGACACGCTCACTCTTTTTTTCTCAAATTCAGTCTAGATGCATCCTCCATTGTGCATTAGCACTGTGGTTAACACAGAATGCCATGACAGCAGTTCCTTCTTTTCCTCTCCAAATTGCAAAATACACTTAAAAACCACAATATAATGCTGCTTGCTTTTATTTATTTTTCCTTGGTGAATTTAAACTTTTTATTGAAAGCACTGGGTTCAGTTTCAGTCAGCTTCCTAATGCCAAACCCACTTTATTCCCTTCAGTATGAGCATGCTGCATTCACAGATGTGTGTGGCCTGGAAAACAATCAGTTAGAAATTGAATTGAAGACATTCAAGTGCAATGAAAGACAGCAAGTGCCAGAATATCCCATTATTTCATAACAAACTAGACATTCATCATCTCAATCATCACCAAAATGATAACTGTATAGACCTATACAAACACCGACAAGCCTTCATGTTGCTTTCCATATTAGAGGTTCACAGAGGTTATGCTTTACAGAATTGATTGATACCAGAGTTTTTTTGTCTAGGCAACGTGTGGGCAAAACTACAAAGACTAATTATTCCTGGAGGAGCAGAGATGGGAGCCTTTTGTTGAAAGCATACAAAGGCGAGAGGGAGAGAAAAAATTGAGGGGGGGAGGACAGGTCCATGGTTCCAGTTGCAAAAAGCTCGAAGGAATAATAAATACAGCTTAATTCTCTCCAGCTCCCCTTTCATTTTAAATTGGCCCTGATTTGAGCTCCAGCTGAGTGTGAAATGACAAGGCGGCTTGGTGATGAATCAGAGCCAAGGTGGCGACGCTTCACTTCGCTGCAGTTATTTATATGTACCAAATCATGGAGTTCACTTCTTAAGTGTAGAAACAGATGTGAAGTCACTTCCCCATCTGTTGATGCGTTTAAAAAATATAAATAACAAATTGGATAAATAAGAAACCTTCCATGCTATAAAAAGATCTAATTACATCAACAGGTTCTGTAAACTTCCTCAAGCTGTTAAATTAAATCAAGAAAAACTTTAGACGTTAGATACGGTTTGTGTTAATACAGGCTGCAGGCTTTAATCTTGCAATTTTCTAAAGCAGTCACGACCAGGTTCCTCTAAACATCACATGATTTAATGCAAAAAAAAACACTTGTTAGCTTCTGGAAAATTGCAATCTGCTATCATTCACACTCAGGCAAGGATCAGTCGCTTTGTTATTAACTCCAAAGTCTCAAATGTCAGGTATTTGAGTCAGCATTTAGGTATAAATATGATCATAACTTATTTTTTTGGACGTGAAATTAAGGCCACTTGATCAGAGTCATTACATCTCTTTTCGGAGTCCATAAAAACCAAAGAAAACTCTGGTTTCTTCGCGGCCGTAAGAGCTTTGGGTGTTTTAGGGAGATGTTTCAGAACATTCAGTCACACACCAATATATCCTTCCTGCAAAGCAAGGACTGGACTCATTATGATATTATGAACTGTGATTCATCGACACCCTACAGAGATAATGGTCTCATCTGTCAGCGGACTGAACACCTTTAATTAGAGACACGTGAACTCAAAATATCCCCTTCTCAATTATAACAGGAGCAGGTTACACAGATGATGCCGCAGCAGCTGCTTTTCCCTGGGGATATTCCATAAAAACTCTGAGGACTGTGCTTACACACTGGGGAGGGCTGGTTTGTCATTATGTGACAAAACAAATGTATTGTTGTATCCTATAATTTATAATATATGTTTCATTCCACAGCATATTGATGTGGATAAATCGTTGTGGTTTGAGGCGGACTGATGTTTTCTTTCTGACATTGCAGTGACAGTACTCTCTGGAGCCGAATGTCTACAGCAGATTGACCACAGAAACAGAAAACAGTGGCCTCTCCTCTTCATAGCATAGCATTGCCATCGATTTCGCTGTCTCCAATAGGTTATCCTCAGCTCTTTTTAAAGGAAGAACAATGTTCAAAGAGCAACATCGCCATCTTGAATGTGCTTTAGCAGCAGCATTGATTTTAAATATTTTTCAGATGCAGGTTTCTTCAGAACAGCTAATGATGAACAGTACATGCACAGTGAAGTGAAAGACTTTTCAAAAGGTTTACCATTATGTGAAGGTTTTGTCATACACAATTAGTTGTATACAGGAGACTCTTAAAGAAATGAAAAATGCTCCACAGAACACGCTAAGAGCAGTTTAGAACATTTAACCTATACGTGAATGAATGTCATGATTCATCATATCTGAAAGCCATTCAACAATATACAGTGAAAGGGATTTCAAAATAAGTGATCAAATTCACTGTGTGTCTTCACAATGTGTTAAACTGTTACTGATTTCCTTTGACTTTCACACTATCTGCATTTCTTCCGTTTTTTTTTTTATTTTCCGCTTTTCAACATGCAGGCCTCCGAGACCAATTAGGTGAGCGAGGCAACATCGAGCCTGAACTAAACTCTTGTGAGCTTTTGATGTTACTGAAAGATGCAAACTTGTTTTAAAAGAACAAGCAAGAAGCATTAAGGTCAATTCATTTGGGATCTGTCACTTTGGGTGTTGTAGGAGCATTATATTTCTTTAAATTACTTAAACATTTATTTTTTTGCAGTTTTTCTTTATAGAAAATGTATTATTATTATTTAAGTTAGTTAAAGTAGTTTTGAATGCATCTTTGGGCACTGGGGGATTGGGTAGTATCTGTATTGCTCAGAATGTCATCCAAAACGTGAACATATTTTAATTTCACAGCAGATTATAGCATCAAAACAGTTGGATTATTTGGAAATACTGTAAGAACCACAACAACCACATCAGAGATGACATCTCCTTCTTGGCAAGAATAATGAATAGTCTTGTAAAAAGGTTCTGAGTTCAAATAATCATGACACATTTGTGAAAACATGGATCATGCAGTATTCATATTAACTAGGAATAATAATATTGCCTTGAAAAAATATATAAGCCTGAGGAAGTAAAGGTCTGTAGCATGAATCAGTCGCCCACTTTTGAGCACTGTCAAATCCCCAGTTTTTCTTATGGCCGCAAAACACAACTTTGATAGAAAGGTCAACCAATGAAATGTAAGGCTTCTCCTTTACAAGTACAGTCTGCCTCCAAATGAGCAACAACTGTCACCTCTCTTGGGTCTAATCATGCAGGTGGTGGGTAGCGGATTAAAGGATGAATCACGTGAGGGTTGAGACTTGTAACAAAGACATGCAAGACAATGACATATCAAGAGCACAGAGCCTAAATATGGCCGCCCCTCATTAAGTCCCATTTCCAAGAATAGAGGGCAGACAGAGCTCTTGTATGTATGAATAATGGAAGCAGCCTCCTGGAGCTCATTTCCAGAGTGATCTTCATGTTAAAGTATGGCCTAATGATCACACAGATAAAGTGAGAGGCTGGCATTCATGATTAATGTCCTCAGGTCTGTTTCCAGAGTTACGCAGCCTCCACCGTGACTCTGTTCACTGAGCATCAGATGCTCGCAGGAAATAAGATACACTATACAGGTGACGTACTTAATTGCAAATATAGAACTCGTCCACTCAGAACCAAATGTACCAGAAGAAAGCTAAGCTTCACCATTCTTTCACTTTTAGCTACATATTTCATTTATATAAATGTATATATCCTAAGGATACATTTATGCTACACGTTCACATGAACATACTAAAAATGGATGTTAAAGGCTTACAATTTATCACTTGAATGCTGAAATAAAAAAATAAAAAAATATATGTTTCCATTGTCGGCCTACTTTATCAATGCTATTTTTCTTCTCTTCAATACAAACCGCTCTTCAATTAATGTGTAATAATCATGTGTACTTCCATACTGTAGCTTTAATTTTCGCATTATTAATAATTTGTATCTGACTTATTTTCCTGTGACAAATCACTATTTTCACTTCTTCTGTTGCTCATATCACACATGGCTGTTCTGCTCACTAGGTGGCACCATTGTGAAAGAAAAACGTAATATCACTGGAAAGCTACTTCTCTGAACAAAGTTTGAATCTTAAACAAATAGATTACGTGTCACCAGTTAATGCAATGAGCTCAAAGTCTCAACAGGGTGGGATTATACAGATTCACTTTCAGCAGAAACCCAATAATACTACCATAACAGCAACGTGTTTTCTAAAAAGTCAACATTTGGCTTATGCGTGTGCCTGCATCATTTTAGTGTCAATGATATGATTACAAGACTCACCATGGCATGTCACACAGATTCACCTGCATGTAATTTACAGTACCATCTAACTGATCTGAGGAGATTTATTGGATTATGCCTGCTTAATGCAAACCACATCACAAATTGCAGCCTGGCCTCCTGACACATCACTGAGTCAAGAACTGCCTCTAGACATCTGTATCTCTTTTGATGAAGGACATGGTTTTGTGTTACTGATATGTAGCATATGCTTTTGGACAGCACTCCTTATTTGTCTTTGAGAGCGACCCATCCATCACATCCTCCCAATAGTAAATCTTCAGGAATCCCTTGATCCCGGACCCTGTCGCTGCTCCACCACATAATTGATCCTAACATACCAGCTGTGACTCTGATACATGAGATGCTTCAGACCAGACTGTACGGCTGCCTGGAAGCCATGTCATTTCACTCTCCATCAATGACAAATCACAAAGGACTCAGGTCATATTTCAGTGAGACATGGCTGAAATATTTACAGTCGCTTCATACGGACGAGTGACCAGGGCGTGCTTTAAATGTTTTCTGTTATCTCATCCTATGCCAGTAACTCACAGGTTGTCATTAAACAGAAACACATTGCTATAGAATTGGAGAGTCCCTGTATGCTCTGTAAGGACTTGAGATGTAGAAGTCAATAGTGTACTTGTTGACAGATAGACCTTTCAACACTTTTATTGTTCAATATAACAGAAATAAAGAAAATACTGTTAAATATTTCACAAAATACTAACATATTTATTGAAGGAATGCTAGTACATAGTCAAATATTTAGTATGGAAACCGTAGGTGCAGTCAGACTTTTCCCAATCCAGGATAAAGCTGTGGATTGAGTGTATTACGTATCCTGCTGTCTGTGTATGTTCATTTACATACATTATAAGCTGAAAACACAAAAATACATCTTCATATAGATTCAAGCATTAATATCGATTGTATGCACAAATTCAGTTTACTTTGTTATAGCGACGAGGTCTACTCAGTCTGGGGAAAACAGTTGTTTTAAAGAGCATAAACAAAATAAAAAAGTCTGGAAAATATGCCTGATGATGTCAACAGGGTTGAGTCTGCTTCAGCTCGAAGACTACATATTAAACTGGGGTCAGGGAGTTAAGAATGAGAAAGATGTGGGTGTTTATTAGGAAGGGATGGTCAAATGAATTGAAATTATTGGTTGAATTATGGGAAATGCAAGATTCTGTGGTTTTGGAGCTTTACCCACACTAAAGCCTCCTTTGTTTTATAAATAACATTCTCTTTGTTATGTGTCTTTGGTAAGTCACCCAACTTTATTTAGCAGCAGTATAAATATATCTTTAAACCCCTTATACTTAATTTGTAACACTGGCTTGTGTTCTTATTCTGATACTGGAGGACAAACAGGCTCACATATTTCAGACCCAATTTCTGAGCATAAGTCTGTAACTGGCCTACATCGTGTCTCTGCCAAAAGTGTATTTAGTTCAGGTCAAATTATCCCTCCAATCTCGTTCAGCCCAACTGGGCTCAAACAATATTTCTCTTGTGAGGCTAAATAATGAACCAGTGCCCAGGGGGGAAAATTCACTATCACAATTAGGGCTCATTGATGTTGAGATAATTATGTTGGAAACAAAGTGCAGGTGGTATTTGTGTTTTATCTTATTTTGGTTCAACAGGAACATTGGCTCGGGGCACAACATGTCTCGTAGGAAGTTTTAAAACTGCATATATCAAATAGAAAATAATTTAGGAATTTAAATATAAGAGTGGTGTCCTACTTATCCAGTGTAGTGATACAATGCTGCATTGATTTAGAGTAAATTGATCACATGACATGGAAGATATTAAAAGGAAAGGACATTTTCATTTAATAAACTATTGCAATAATAGGGTGTCTGTGGATATGGGGCTAAATGGGCATCTACAAATCAGAGGGTCAATGGTTCGAACCCCAAGCTCCTGCGGTCAACCTCGAAGTGATCTTTGGCAATATATTCAACCCCAAATAGCTCCTGAAGGAATGACTAAGATGTTAATGGAGACATAGTTTTTTCTTTTCAGTTTATTGAACTCACAAAAAGTCATATTCATAAATGTATTAACAAAATTTGAATTTACAATACATACACTACATACAAGTTAACTAAAAAGGACCTGTTTAATACATTGTTGCTTCTTTTACTGAGCTAAAGTTCAAATAACAGTGAAATTAAGACATTAACTTCCGATTTGTATTTATATTTACAAGATAAATACGCCCCACTGGTGACAAGTATTTGACAGTGATTTAAAAAGAATCTATATTCATTACAGTAAACAGATAACACTGTATAGTGTACAGGCCCATTATTGTGATATGACAAATGAAAATGTTAATAAAAACAGTCTCTTAACAGAGACATTGCTGTGTGTTAAGCGCAACATGTGAACATTTGTTTACCATATTGTTTTTCTGTCAGTGCTTTGCACACATTATTTTACATCCACACATGCAGACCGCACAACAACAATATCTAAATCTGTCAATACTCGGATGTTAGACAACAGCTGAGAGACTTTTAAGACCACAGTTATGAGAAGCTGCCTACATTCTTGAGGACGTGCTAATGTTGGCCTCTCAGTTCCTGTCAACAAGGACAAAAAAAGATAGCTTGAATTTAGAAATGTATTGCTATCAACACACATGATATGCTGGTTTTGTGTTTCACTAAGACAAGCAAGTTGTCTGGATCGATACAACTTAAACAAATAATATATCATTATTCTTATGACAAGTTACAGCTGCACAGTGTGTTTCCAAAAGTTGCAGATGAACTGTTTTGCAACAGGAACATGTCAAATGATGCCCTTGTTGCTCTCAGGAAGTGCTGCTTCTCTTTCTGCCCCTCTGTCTCCTCTTTGGGATGTCTTCCTCTTGGTCACTATCACAATCCCTCTGAAACAATCAACATATTGAGGTTGAGAAACAGCAGTAAAATGGATGTGTGGGGACAGGTTATCACAGTTTTATGAGCTCAAAAAATGTAAAATTAAATAATTGTTTTAAAAACAAAATCTGTTATCTAAGCTACTCGCTGCAAAACACCAGCAAATACCAACAAGGTACAGTTAGAGTTGGATATTCAACAGATTCTCCAGATTCTATGAATCTGAGGAAACGAAACCGGACTGAATATCCAACTTAAAACTAATTTCCCTGCGTTGCAAATGCTGCGCACATCAATACTGCAAAGAAGATAAGATAAGATGGACCTTTATTAATCCCCGAGGGGAAATTCAGTAGTTCTGCAAGAAATCTGCAGAACAAAACTTCCAACATGAAACATCACCGTTACTCTAAAATTGAACATAATGTTTGTTTTCTAACTGAGACTCAGTTTTAGAAGGTTGATACCACTCTTTTTCTAAAAGTGCAGTAGGCCTATATGAAGCTACATCCAGGAGCCAGTTAGCATAAAGGAAATGGGGGAACTGCTAGCCTTTGTCTGAATGTAACACCGACCAGCACCTCACATACATAAATTGTAACCTTATTTATTGTTTGTTTAGAGTAAACACAAAATCTGTGTTTTACGAGGGGGTTTTGTGCTGGATTATTTCTTGGCTGGGAAGAATGATTTCCTGAAGCCTTCATTGGTTTCCTATCCTCAAGAGTGATAATAAGTCTCCAGGAAGTCAATGATGCTAGAAATCAATTAGTGTCCAGGCTTCATGGTAAACTAAGCTAACTAGTTGCTGGCTGTAGCTTCATAAACTGTGCAGACGTGGGAGTTGTTTCAATCTCCTCATCTAACTCTCAGGCAGGAAGCTAATACAACAATGCAAAGACATTTCTAGACTGAACCAGAGCTTTAAGCTTTAATACTATGAGTCCTTACCCCTTCCTGCTCAGGCAGCTTGTTGCCTTTCTTCATGATCCGCGTTAAGTGGTTGCACAGAGCCACAATTCTGAATGACAACTGTTGAGCAGATGAAAACAAAGATAATTAGTCTTTAAACATCATGAAGTGACATCATGAACTGCTTTAAGGACATTTTCTAACTGTTTACTTACCTTCCACCTGCGTCTGGCATACTGTCTCTTAAAGTTCTGCAAGTTGACCACAGACAACCTCTTCACCATGGCCTGCCTGGTATCCTTCGGCTGCAGAGACACAGTGAGCAATAAAATAACAGAGGTAGTATCTTACATGTTAATGTCAAATGACAAAATGTATCACTATAATCTAAGGTACCACAGGTGATATAGGCCTACTGAAATCTAAGATCACAAATCTCAAGAATCTGATACAAATAAAATGGTGATCATTTATTTCCTTTTTTTAGACAACATTGAAAAATGTCAGTGTGCACATCAAAGTCAAAAAAGTGTCTGTCATGTACATCTGTTGACACTGATAAAGAGGTGACACATTGTGAAACACATGTTGTCTTATCATAGATGTTGTATTTCCTGTCATCTCACAAAACATCTCCAAGAAAGAAGTACAAAAGTTTAAAAAAATAAATAAATTCAATACAATTATTAGTAAAAGTGCACATTACATCTGTTAAAACAATCGTTAAGAAAAACTAATTAATACAATAACACATTTAACTTTACAAATGCATAACCTTTGTGAAATAGACAATATACAAATTCCTATAATTGGAAAATAATAAAAAATAAATCAATTAAAAAATAAATCCCTTTTGAGACATTCAATAGACAATGTGTAATCCTGTGTCCTCCTCTTGCCCTTACACAGTAAACACTTTCATGACTAATATGTATGACTTCAAACCTGCTCAATCAAATAAGAGCATCATCATCAGTAAGTATCACTTACTGCCACAATTATGCTAATTTAAGATTATATTATTTTATTTAGAGCAAGGATAGCCGTTTCCCACTGTCTTCAGTATTTGAACGCAGCAATGATTATCATCTTCTGCCTGTACCTTGAAAGTTACTGAACAGATACAAAAGTACCATCCATCTTTACATCTAAATGTAAAAAAAGCATATTTCCTTGTTTTAATCTTCCTACTCTTACAGAATATTTTTTTTTAAAGAATCGTATTACAGAGTTCAATCAAGAAAATAAAAAAATATAAAGAAAGAAAATGTAAAGACTACATTCACATATACATTTGAACGTTTGTGCAGCTAAAAAAAAATGTGTTGAACATTTTCAAAAGATCTTTAAGGTCAGTAAGAGTTAGTTAGCCAGACTCTGTGAGTGTCTGTTTGTCCTCAGGATGCAGCTGCCCCTGCCTCACGTCCATGTTCATGCTGCTGCTGAGGATGCTGCCCTTGGCTCCTTCAGGATGCAGAGAGCTCATCGCCTCCTGCAGCCACTGCAGCTCAGAGTTCAGCTCCTGCCTCAGAGCGTCCAGCTGACTCTCCCTGTGGCTGTACTTCCCACTGATGCTCTCCAGACTGGCATCGATAATCTTCACGTCCTCCTGCAGCAGCCTCCTGGTTGCCTCCACTTTACGGAACTCATAGTGGACCTGAGACAGCTGCTTCCTCGCAGTCTCGCTCTCCTCCTTGTACCAGGCCTCCTTGTCGTTGTAGATGGACAGGAGTGATTCTACATCGCCCTGCAGTGTGTGCCGTGCTTCTGACACCTCCGACAGCCTTGTCTCCATCAGACTGAGGTCCTCCACCACATGTGCAAAACGCTCAAAGTTGGCGTACGTGTTGTTCTGGGGCATACTGAAATGGGACTGGATGGTGTACTCCTTTAGCCGCTCAGTCTTCAGCTGCTCCACTTTCTTCTCAGCCTCAGGGGCAGTGCTTTCCTCTTCCATGTAGTCGCAGGACTTCAGACAGAAGGGTGAAGGGGGGACACTGAGTGAGAGGCTGTCTCATTGTTGCATCTTGAAAACACACACAGCGATGAATATCCCAGCAGATGTGGCGCTGCAGGGTTAGTGTGTGACCCTACAGCGAAAGCCATGGCAGGTAAGAGTGCCACAAAAACACAACAGACATTCCTGTACAGGATGTTGTGTTTCCTGGCTTCATGCTTGAATCCAAACAGGACGAAGACTCCGGAGCAAACACCATTCACATGCATCTCTGCAGCTAATGTTGGAGTAGAGGTCTTCAACATTACAGAGGTTGTTAAATGTCCATGCCACACCTTGATGATTTAGTTCAATCGCTTGAATTTCTAGACAAAATGTCAGACTGGAAAAGTGTGTAGAGGTGGAGAGAAACTTACCACATGTACCTTAGTAAAATGTTGATGTACTTATACTTAAATGGACTATTTCCCTTTACTGCTACTAGTATTTACATATATTAATATTGTATTTTTTACTCCACTTAATTAATTTGCAGATGTAGATTAACTAAACAAAATATAAACGACAAATAAATTAAGACCAACCAGTGGAGAACAAAGTATAATAATACAACTAATAATAATAATAATAATAATAATAATAATATGAAGTATATATTATTCTGACATCTGCATAAAAACTACTTTTTACCTTTATATATATATATAAAAGTATCTAATGTGTATATTTTTGTTTATGTAAGTATGTTTTACTACTAATACTTTAGTACTTTTTTGTATTTCATTGTATTATTGATGTTTTTACAAAGTCTAAGTACTTATATCTTCAGGGAGAGGGTGTGGTACAGCGATGGAAACAATATACAGTGACTGATAAGTATATTTTCAACAAGCTAGATATAAAGTAAATAAAGTTAGTGCATGAACTTTGTGAGCATGCACATTTACAAGATGGATTTTCCTTTTCAATGAGAAACAAACCTGTACACTGGTGTTACCTTTGACATCAACTGTTAAGTGTTGTTTTAGCATGTAGCAGGAGTTAGTTATTGAGAAAACATGCTATAATCGCAGAAATCAAGCGCATACCTTAATCCAGTGATGGTTGAGGGCCTCTTGTATGGTCATCCGTTTTCTGAAGCGATGATAGAAGGAAAATGTCTCTCAGTAAATACACCAAAACAACTCCATTACACGCAAAGCAGACTGAGTATACACACTTTAATAAGGGAATAGGAAAACAGGTTAAGCAAGAAGATCACATTGTGCAAGGAACGACACAACATCCTTTTAACTATTATTTACTTTGCAGTTAACTATGTAGCCTGTTGTTCAAATATAAGCTGAATGTTATCCTTGCTTTAGATTTCTGTGGCATTTCATTCAGTTGGATCAGGTTTGCATATTATGTGCACATTATTTGCACTTTAATGCAGAGAGTCCTCCAATACTGGGCTTTATATGGAGTTGTCTGACCTCACCTTAGGCCTGAAGTTGTTAATCAGTTATTTACCTCGTGTCCTTCACCAGGAGCTGACTGATGAAGCTCTTGGCCAGCTCGCTTGTATTGCTGAACAGCTCTTCGTCAAACTCGTAGTCCATCGCCGAGATGTTTCCCAGTGTTTCCTGCTTCGTGTCACCGAGAAAAGGAGACGCGCCGCTCAAACTGGAAAAACATACACACACTCACTTAGACCATCCTCAAAGTTTCTTTATGTATAATCAGATCTCCAATTTCCAATCACAAATCATACCAACTTACAGTATATATGTGATGACTCCGATGCTCCTGTGAACAAACAGCACAATGTTAATCTAAAGTGATGCAGTGCAGCGTGTATGGATGGCAGCAGTCAGAGGTAATTAAAAGCTCGTACCACATGTCTGCCTCCAATCCCAGTTGCTCATAGTTGACTATCTCTGGAGCTGAAAATAGACACACTCTGCTTCACAAACAGCGCTAGGCCAACACCAAGCCTCCTCTTAAAATGTCCTTCATTGCAAACACATTGCATATTGAAACACTTACCAACAAATTCAGGGGTTCCAAAAATGTTTTTGAAATCTGCCCCTGCTTCTATTTTGTGTGCCAGTCCAAAGTCTATAATTTTGATGCGAGGTAGACGAAGGTTCCTGTCCAGCAGCATTATGTTTTCAGGCTAAAGTGCAAACAAAGAAAAACACAGGACAATTTGTCAGCAGATTTCTACTGACACCAAGGTTTGGCGATTCATAAACATTAAAACAAGTTACCTGGGTAAACAACCTTTTGTGTAAGCATTAAAAAAGAAATTGAAATGGTTACACTCTTTCTTGTAAGCGTGAGAGATACAAATATTAAAACACATCTTGGAAAAAGGTGGTTAATCACTTTCTTGTCGAGAGATAGCAAAGAGAAGATTGATATCACAGTCATGTTTGTACACAAAACAGGAAGCTTCCCCATGCAGCTGGTTTGGCTCAGTCAAGAAATAACTACACCTTTTGCACCTCTAAATGTAAGCTTAGCTAAATAAGATAAGTTATGTTTTTTTCTATTCAATCCCTCTAAAAGTAATAGTGAGAACAAATCACTTTGCAGAGTTAATGCTATTATGACTGTTATTGGTCGGGACAACTACAGGAAGTTACAGAACCCAACTAACACAAAGCTGGGAAAAAGTTCAGCACAGACACACGTGTTGTACGTAGGTAGGTTCCTCTAAATTAATATAAAAGTTACAAGCCCTATAAAGTCCACACTGACTGGAGAGACGGTTTCAACCATTTCCTAAACTGGTTAACCTGATTTCACGGAAAAGGCTAAGCATAAATGAGTGCACAGATCGTTCATTGTGGACTAAAGTTCATGGCCTCTGGCTGGTTGGAATGAAGCCTTTCACTTTGTGTTCTTTTTCCTTAATTGCCAGACTAAAATAATTTAAAGTGATGAGGAGCTTTAGCTGCTGGAAAACAGGACAGTGACTATCAGCAGCGTGCGTGACAGTGCTCTCTGAAAGTGAGCAGATAACCCTGTGGTGTCTTTATCTGAGAGTCTGGACTTCAGCCACAGAGAACAGGAAGGATGTGCGATTGGAAATAGCGAGACTCTTCCGTCACAAAGCTACATTAAACACCTGCCGCTAAAGGACATCATCATAATAACACATACTTTAATATACATGTATTTACACAAGATAAGGAGCAGGCTGTACCTTTAGATCAAAATGCACAATCCTCTTGGAGTGGAGGTACTGGACTCCATCTAGGATCTGTTTGATAAACTGAGTGGCCTCCTCTTCACTGAGAGATTCCTTCTGAGCCAAAAAATCAAACAGCTCTCCTCCAGACACCCTGTGAGAGAAACACACACACACACACACACACACACACACACACACACACACACACACACACACACACACACACACACACACACACACACACACACACACACACACACACACACACACACACACACACACACACACACACACACACACACACACACACACACACACACACACACACACACACACACACACACACACACACACACACTTAGAGACTCATCTAGTGGGCTCAGATCATCTGGAGCAAGGACTCTCTTGAGCGCTATCTAAAGTGAGTTCTCAGGATTTGGAAGCGCTGGTTCAGGATGTTTTAGATAATTGTTTGTAATAATAAACTTGCCATAGCTGTGACCTATATTACTTTGCATAATAAAATACTTGAAAAAGGTGGTGAAATGTGGTATAGAGCGGCCTTTAAATAGCTGGCAGCCAATAAACATGGCCTTCTTTTATATGAACACACGAATAGACCGAATGTCACACAGTGTCTTCTCCTGCATCTAACAGGAACTGTCGGTCTGTTCCCTCTGCTTTGATTGGACAGAGCTTTCTTTTAGACCTAATTGAGAGCTCCATGTTCCTGGCCCTCGCTGGACCCAAGCGGCACCCTCTGAGGACTCTTTTCAACACAAGCCACTCTGAGAGAGACATTCAGTTCTTTGGCACAGGTGATATTGGCAATATTTCTTTTTTAGCAAACACAGATTCAGAAAGAGTGGATTTTGTAGAGATGTTTTCATGTTTTAACGCTCTATTTCTAACAGGCATTGTGACGGATTGCTGACTTACAGTCCGAGGATGAGCACCACATCTGTGCGGTTCTCATACACGTCATGTAGAGATACGATGTTGTTGTGCTGAAGCTGCTGCAGGATGTCCACTTCCCTCTCAATCTCCTCTCTTTTAATGCCACGTCTGCTGGCCCGACTCTGACGCTTCTTGATGAACTTGGCTGCATATTCGACGCCTGTGCTCTTCTCTATGCAGCGTTTGACAATTGCAAACTGCCCACTGTAGACACAAAAGAAGAAAAAAGGCACTAACATTATGAAATGCTAATAACGGAATGTGTTTATATTAAAAAGGTATCGTATTTCAAGAGAGAGAACAATTTATTATGACATTCTTAACAATTAACAACAGGATATAACTCAGGGTGAAGACAGATGTCAAGGAGGAAGACGTGTGTCAAACCTGAGGAAATATTGAGGTATAGTTCATCACTTCCTGTTTCCTGGCCAGACAGAGAACAATCAGATAGGCTTGCAATGCGGACAGACCTGCTGTCCTCCCACTCAACCAACCTTCCTGCCAGATTTCAAGCTATTCTTCATCTCGAGAATTAGTCCTCAGAAAAAATCCCCAAAACCCTGAATATTTCACAACAGAGGTGTGGCTTTGAGACCGTCTCTCAGCAGATAATTGTTTCACTTTTCACTCTACAGCCTGTGGACTTGTGATTGAAGCTAGTACATTTATTTAAATCCTGTAGACTAATGTTGCCCCAGCCTAACGACAGGGATGGTGACTGCAGTAAACTTGTTAAACTTTATTATCACCCTCCCCTGACATAACAACACAGTCAGTTCACTTATAATTGACCCACTGAGAAGTGTCAAAACATCTTCCAGCGCTGTCGCCCAGTTAAATACATGTGTTGAGTCTCCATGGCTGTATTATCAGACCAGCAGTAATCTCAGCTTGCGGCCACTCCTGCTGCTGTGGGCTGACCTGCACTCTCTGTAGATTCAGACTCTGAAAACAAGCCTCTCAGTCACTGATCCTGCAGAATAACATGAGGGCGAGTGAAGAGGCAGAGCTGGCAAAAAGTTTCTGAGTTGGGAAGATGAGACAGAAGAGGAACATTCAGTCGACTTTGCGTTCATTCGTGATTGGATAAAACCTATTAACGCCTGTAGAAAGAAGAATTTACTGTAAAACCGTGGTAATTATTTGATGAAACATAGGCCTACAAGTATTTGTAGACACTGTGAAAGAACACACAGAGAGAGGACACAGATAATTACTGGCAGGCATATGTTTTGGACATAACTGTCCACTGAGATTCCAGGGTGGCTGCGAGAGGCTGTCCAGTCTGTGTCCACTATCATCACGGTGTCTAGTGCGCTAAGAATAGGCTCTTCTCCACCTGCCACATCTCCACTGCTGCTGGGGAGAAGGGCAAAGCCTGCTGGAGCTGCTGGGTGAAGGCTGTCCAAAACACATATCAGATACTGGGGCTGAAGCTTTAAAGCATCTTTTATTAATGTTGACATTAACATGTTTTAATCAACAATAGAATTATGTGCATCTTTTTGATTGTTGCTTGCCTACTCTATTATTTTAAATGTACTACATTTTTAATTATTTAATTTGTCCATCCAGCATATTGCAGATAGTAAGAAATAACACTTTAATACTTTTTCTTATACTATTTGAAGAATTATATTCCAATAGTGCTTGGGTTGGTTTGTTTATAATTCATGTACTCCAAACATTTTTAAAGACTCAAGAGTGTTGTAAAGTCTCCAAGTCAAAATGTAAAATAAAAATAAGAAGGTGGATGTTATTATTTCCATCATTTACAACATAATTTCATCTAAATATATATCCTGATTCAGTCCATATTTGTGAATGTCATTTAAAAAAAAAAGTTTGCACAACGACGCAAAAGTTAAATTCATTATTCAGTTGATTTAATAAGGAAAAAAACAATTGAGTTTAATAATAATCCATAAATGTATGGTTGCGACATCATTTATTATCTATTGTACTAATATTCTGTTTCTTCTTGCACATTTTAAATGTAATCCTAAAATGTGTTTTATTGTTTTATGTCTTATCTTAATATGTTACATTGTTAGAGTAGCTTGTGACTTAAGATCTTCATTGCCATCTCTGTACTGTGCATATGCATACTGTGCGACAATAAAGGCTTTGAATCAAGACAGAGACTTCAATTGTAAAAAACTGACATTTGTTCCTTATGGATAAAAACTGTGCTCCAACCGTACTAACAAAGAGACAGCTCCGTCCCAACAATAAACAAAAACATGGATTAAATACACAAGGAACTTTCCTTAACCGCATTATTGCTGGGTAGTTGATCCAGTTTTCTCTTGTTGAGGCACACCCTGTCCTCTGCAGTGAAACGTTGCATCGCTATTAAACAACAGCTACTGGGATGTACTTTAACCACATACACTGGAGGGACAAAATGAGAACATCAAATATTATACTGCAGCCTCAAACATCTGAATCAACAATTCTTCAACAATCTAAGCAGAACTGTAAGTGTCTCAAACACACAGTAGTATTAGTTGAAGGGCACTTGTATTGGATTGCATTAAATTGCCCAGGTGTTTTAAATGCCTCAGTATATAGCTTCTAGGTTTCTGAGAGGTTTATGTAACCACAAAGCCTCTAGGAGTTATTATTAAGCTTTTTAGTTCATATCAGGGCAACAAAAACCCCTGTCAGGATCAGATATCAGTGGGAACATGACCTGTAACAGAGAATGCGGGAGATAGTTGAGGGTGTACATCGTTAAAAAAGGTCTTCAAAGAGACACACACTCCACAAAGGAAAAACATGGCAGGACAGGACAGGGCAGGAATCTGAAATACTCCAGTTTCACAGGACATTTCCACCCCTGAGATATCCCCGAACACTGAAACAACTACGATAATGTGTGACCTGAGGAGAAGGGGAACTCGCTCAATGAATTCCACTTGCATAAACAAACATCAACACACTGAAAGGATGGCCTGTCACGTGGCAGCAGCAGTGTCCTTGATTTGGACAGAATGACCCCTCGTGGTGTTTCTTGTGGGCCAATGCAAGGGGCTTTGCTGAAGTGTTGCTACGAGGTGCGGAGTAACACTGGGAAAAGCGGGGATGCTGGGAGTGGTATTCCACAGCGGGCCAGGCGTGCCGGCTGTCTTAGCTCTAATCCGACCGGTGGGGCTGAAAGCACCGTCTCCCCGCTGAGTTTCCACTTCCAACAGCTGAAGGTCATTATCCACAGCCAAGGTTGGAGGAATGCTCGGACAACTGGCGCCGGCCCAATATTCAAACACATTTCTCAACTGAACCTCTGGGGTGGTGTTACAAAGACAGCCAGATATATAATTGACCGAGCCCAGTCCCTAACCATCTGTGATCTTCAGTGACGAAGAAGCAGCTCAGAATATGACTCATCATTGCATTAAATATAGTTTTATCGAGTGTCGAAAACCCTATTATCATGAAATATATCACAATTATAACCATAACGTGTTCAGGATACTCTAGTCTAGATTCCCTCTTGTTTTGATGTTGTCCAATGTCAACAATGCATCTGGCTGTGTGAGTGTCTGCTGACAGTAACACGGTGACCTCTGTCAAAGGGGGAACTCCGGGAATGCCGAAGAGGCCAACGTGGAGTTCCCTGCGTCAGGCTGCACTGAATAAACACATTTTTCACCCACTCAACAGCAAGAATGTCTGTTCCTTACAGCTGACTACACTCATTCTTATCCCCCTCCTTGTGCCTACTGTGCCCTCTACACATCATGTACACTAGATCCCTTTGGTGACATTTTAGCACCATAATGTGTTCATCGGCAGCACCTGTCTTGTGACTGTCAACTCTTTTCACATCAACACATCTCACGCCTGTGAGGGCTGCGGCCTTAAGTGTGAATCGCCACCCTCTCTGCATCCTGTCCAAAGACATCAGACTTCTGCTAACTGAAAACATTTCTCTAATTCATTTCCCTTTTGCATGCACTCAGCGAGTATTTCTATAGAAATGAAAGATACAGCAGTACACAGAAAAAGAGTGTAAAATACATTGCATATTAAGGGGGTGGTGTGATGAGACCTTTTCAGTGTTCCTGCATTCAGTTGGATTTGAGTAATATAATAACAACAGACTACAGACAGCAGCTCTGTGCAGATGTAGTTAGGGACAGTGGTACTTTCCAACCCTGCACCACGTCTTTTTGTTCGGTCGGGTCTTGGAAGACAGGACGCTGTGTGGTTCATAAAAACATTTTCTTACTCAATATCAAGCCACGATTATTATTTTTATTTTTAATTGTATAATGTTGGACTTTTTTTGCCATCTGTGAGGAAAATAAATGGGGCTCAGAGCCTCAGAATACTGATTTGTTATGATTTGGTGCAGGCACGAAACATACTACCAATAGAAATACATCGTTCTGTGTCAGACGACTGAAATCTGTATTTTTTTATGTTTTTTTCCTTCTTATTTGTTATTATTTACATTGCTTTTAAAATCG
This sequence comes from Notothenia rossii, assembly GCF_949606895.1. Lineage (NCBI taxonomy): Eukaryota > Metazoa > Chordata > Actinopteri > Perciformes > Nototheniidae > Notothenia > Notothenia rossii. The sequence continues at coordinate 16,054,876 of NC_136903.1, forward strand.
TTCTGTGTGACATGAGAAAAAGTGTGAAAACCGTGTTGGTGAACACGAATCAATAGGTTGCATTTCATGACTATGACACGAAATGCCGTGAGACTGGGTTGGATGGTGATGCTAGAGGAAAAGTCAGAGGATCACCAAAGTTAGCATCCTATGTGTGATAAATGTCTGTTCATTAGTGTATTTGCAATCCAAAATTGTCAAGTTAATTCAGGCTAGACCAAAGCAGTGGACCCACTGAAGATATTGCTGTCGCTAGAGCCATGACCAGCAGGGCTGAAACAGAAAGTCCATTATGATGAAAGTGCAGTATTTCACGGATTAAAAAAATTAGGAGGAAGTTTACAATCCTTTTACTATGCAAAGACAATGGCACTTCCTGTCTAATGATGCATCCTGTGTATTCTTGCCGTAGCTTGATGATGACTAACAAAGATGATGCATTAACAATAATGTAATAAAGGTATAAAAGTACTCCGGTGTTCTGAAAGAACATGGACAAGAATGAACCTGTTGTTATAGGTACAGTTCACAAATGTCTCCATCTGCTCTACTGTCACTTGTGTAACAGTTCATAGTCTCAGCAGTATTGATGGAGGACAGGGCAGCTGTGGGTTAACACTCTATGGTTAACACTGAAACACTTCCTGCTGTACGTCATCATAAGTCTGTGTCATCACTCAGATGGTAAGAAAGGAAAGTAAATGCCTAACGTCCTGAGCAAAGGGTAGTTCTACAGATTGGTTTACCAAAAACTATAGTCAGTAGTGGAAAGGAACATTGAGTACAACTGCGTGGGGCCTTTGACATTACAATCTTTCAATAGGGTTGCAGCATGATGAATCCACTTTCCTGCAGCTAATGGCTCAACAGTTCCATAGGGTTCAGAACATCTTAAATACTTAACACAGATCAGTTTTTGGCCCCCCATATCGAATTTCCCCACCCTCTTGAGAGGAGGATTGAGTAATATTTCCATCGTGACGTGCATTGGAGAGCTCATGAGGCTTTGGCAGACTGTAAGCGGGGTGGGCTTCATCCTACAAAAACACTACAAAGTTGTCACAACAATTCAGAAGAACTGCAAGCTAAGAAACCCAGCTGCTGATTTGGTTTTAAAGTTCTCTGAAACTTTCTGTGACCTAAAAGGCATTTCTGTTGGCTTTTAACCACATACATTACCCATGACGGAGATGCTGAGCACAGACAGAGCTCAGCCCCCAGCAGGGTATTCTTATCAAGTAACATGTTTCCAACCACAGTGGTATTGTCAGTCTTCAAACAACACATTTATACGCCTTTCATACAGCAGATTTACTCTCCAGTAACACCCTTTATCAATCCTTTACCTACTTTATATACGCTATGGACTTTTTATATACTTTTGTTTAGAGTTTTACTCTTGAAAAAGAATTCAGTAATCTTTCATTTATTAAAATCTATGAATAAGAGCTACTGTTGCCTCTTTAATAAATCAAAAGGGTACCTAATATTTGAGAATAATATTCTTACTCATTAATAAAGACGATAACACATTAAGCTCACAAATGTTAATACATTAGTATAGATTCCGACATTCCATTGTCATTTAAGCAAATTGCATTATTATCCTCATAACAATACATCTTTCAATTTACAGATGCATTTCATTATTTCATGAGGCAGATATCTGTGAAGCAAAATGAGGAGAGAGATTGCTGGACACACACACTCTGACTCTTCTGTACAGAGGTTTAAATGCAGCTGGAGTCACATTTCAAAACCAGGTCTTAATTTCCCCTGTCAGGGTGTGTCAGAGTAGCTCTGCAGTAAATGGCGAGCAGACACCGGGACATTAAGTATATTTTTACAATTAGTGAAAGGTGAGAGGTCAGACCCTTTTCTTTCCTCTCTGTCTGTTAGCGAGTCGCGCACATGCCAAAGCTGTCCTTAACGTGAAGAGTAGATTTGTAGCTTCCTCAACACGAACTGCACCCTGCAGACTTCCTTTAATCTATTTCCCCTTGGGACCAAATGTTTTCAATGTCACATTTGATTATCACTCATCCAATCAACATTAAGAAATTGATACCCCAACAATCACCAGTTAATGAAATTAGACTCTCTTTCCTGGTTAGAACATATTATCATGCCCAAACAGAGGTTGTTTTCCTAGAGTGTATTTACTTTTGAGACTTTATCTCTCGCTGTAAACTTCAACCTACTTCAACACTCCCCATTTCATGCTTAAACAAGCCAGCTGTTTGCAGACCTACATCCACACATGAAGATCACTGCTGTGGTACGACAGGCATGCAGTGGAGAGTTGAGTCACTCTTAGTCATACGAACATAAGGAGGATCATTTTGTAAGGGGTTGAAATCAACATTTCATAATGTACAGCTTTGAAACCCACTTACCTTCCTAGTTCTTCCCCAATTTCATAGAAATCGTCCACATTCTGTTGCTTGAATACCGCCATGCCAGGCGTCTTCATTGATGTGATTTATCTCCTTGATGAGCACCACTGGAGCCCTTCTATTCAGAAGTCTTCTTCTCCTAATCAGCAAGTCCAACCCTGCGGATAAAGAGGAGTTCCTGGTGATTTCTGACAGAAGAGATGAATATGTTTACAAGTTCCAGCTTGCTGTATAGCATTCCATCGCAGAGGTGTACCTACTTTCACTGCATGTTGAGAAAGCTTTAACAACAGCAAAGGAGGTTTTTTAAATCAACAGCAAACACAATCTAAAAATATGCACTTAATCCGTCTTTCATTTGTCTAAATACTGTTTATTAGAAAGTTTAGAAACTAACAGGCACAACTCATTAAACAGTGCCAAATTGGGAAGTGTAACAGTAGCAGGAACAGTCGAATGATTACAACAGGATTACTAATTAAAGGAAAGAGCATTTTGGGTAATTAGGGCAGGATATGTGAAATGTGCTGCTGTTATGAAACCCTTAGTCTGGCTAAAAGGCTGACATTGGCAGCAACACATGCTTTAGAACTCTTAACAATGTTACTGCTCTGAATGAGTTTAAAAACAGAATAGTTATCCAGTAAAAAACAATTCGAGAAACCCCTTTGGTACACACACAAATGTAAAGAAGAAAACTGAAATACTAGACTTTCGTTTTATGTCACACATGAAGTGGCTCCACAAACTGACCTTATGTTGTAACTTATTTTGGTCGCAGAGCTGATGATAAACTTGCATCGGTTCTTTACAGTCGGTTGTCTGTCCTCATGGCTGCAGTTCAGGCACACAACGTTCCTCTGTTGTTTTCTGTCACTTATGGCAGCTCCATCAGGCTTTTGTGTCTTCAGAAGTCCCTCCCCCCGATGGCTCCATTATGAAACAGCATGCATGAGAGGCAGGCTATCAATAAAGATGACTGAGATGTCTGCTGTTTATTTTGAACAAGCATTTTAGGAACTGAGGATTACCAAAGCAAGCTGTTTCTTTTTACTTATTTACTTATAAACAAGTCACACTCAGTCAGCCATTGTTTATTGAATGTGTCTTTTAGCTGGTATTACAAAAACATAGTGGCGTATACTTAATGCTTTAACATAAAAGCTTTGCAGTTTTTATGATTAATTGATACAGATTAACAATGAACAAGATACCATAGAGGTTTACATATAAAGAAGTGAAGTACCCCATATAATTCTGAAGTCAACTTCTCATTATACTTGTGCAATACATTGCTGGGAAAGAAGGCAACAGAGAAAAGAAGGAAAGGGTGATACAATAAATGTAGCTTTTTCCATATGAAAACAAAAGATAAATGTGAACCAGCCGTATATGTTTTAAAATATGGGCAAAAGTACTGTATGACAAAATGAATGGGTACCCAGAAACTTTTTTTTATCTCAAACCAATCAAAGTCAAATCTCTAGAGAGGCCTGCTCTCATGGAGAAATACAAAAAAAATCCATCTCTGCTTCTACAGGTCATCCAACATTCCTGTATCCCTCATTATGAACGACTACAATTATAACAACTGTTAACAAGTTCAGGTGGTCTAACAGAGAAGTAACATGATGCTAGTTGATCTGTAGAGAAAGGGAAGTCAATGATATAACGTACAGCAAGGAAAATCTGTAAACAGCTTAAAAGTAACGTAAAAATAACAGTAACTGTAAACATTATATCAGCATACAAGAGAAGCGGCTAAGTAATTACATGTCTGTCTCCCTGTCTTGAAGATTCCCATTCAAACAACAGTTTTCCACTGTGGATTTACCAAATATAAACATGGTTTCTTTCTAAGCAAGTACTGTAGATCCGTTTTCCGCAACGGGCGGGTCTGTTAAACATTATACATTGTAAAACAAATAAATGTCGTAAAAGAGAATACGGTCACAGTGCTAAAGTCAACTGTCTTTTGTAAGTAGGCTACCTGGATGTGGAAGAAAGATGTTGCTACACACGTCTTGAAATATCCTGAAACACTTCCCTCATAGATTACAAATCATATTTCAATTTTTCACACACAATCATACCGGCAGATGGACTACACAGCCTTTTTATCAGTACAGTATAATAAACTGTATAAATCATACTGTGTGGAGGGTACCTGTGAACAACTGTAAACACAAGCGAGACACAATGTTATACTGCCACACTGTGGACAAGAGATGCAAATACATCAGAGGAGAAATAACAGCATTATGCATGTATATCTGGCAAAATAAGGGGAAATTGAACGCTTTAAACACCTAATAAACCCAATTTATGTTTAGAAAAATTAAGACATTACTAAAAACAAGTCATGGAAAATTACTCTAAATTCACATATCTTAGAATACGTCAAATAAAATGGTCAGACCGGTCATTTCTAAAACCAAATCCACTGCCTGTTACTTTTTTTTTTACAAAGTTTAAGCGCAAATTTAGATGTAAACAAGTATTTGTTTGTCAGACATGTCTTTGGGAACATTGAGTAATTAAGTGGAATTTAAGTTTAAAATGATATAACAAAAAATTATCTCACAATTTGGAAGTTATTTAATCTGAATCCTGAGATAATAAAATGGGAAAATTCTTCCTCGTAATGTTGCTGTTTTACTAATAATTAATACATGGGATTCTTGAAAACGCCTTTGTGTTTATTCTTGTGTAATACGAACACCTGTGAAGCTGGAAGGATGTGCACGATGTGGAACGACTTTGTGATCATAAGGCTCTAAGACTTTTCAGCACATTTTGAATTTCAGCATAAGTGATTTAAGTGCATTTGATAGACAAGGATAAAACACAAAAGTGTGTTGTTGAGTGGCATCGGGAAAATATAAAAAGAATGATTAAGGTAAACAATCTGAAGATATGTCTGAAAGGAATTGGGGCAGAGACAGCAAAAAGTAAAACAAAAGAAAAATTACAATACAATCAATCCTTCAACAGGCACAGAATCACCGAAGATTAAAAGATCACAGCCAAGTTGAAAAAAGGAATACTGATTCAGACGGCAAAAGTAAAGTTTGGCATTGAAAGTGGAAGAGACATGATGAAGCCTACAATAATAACGATTTTCTTTTTTTATAAATGGCAGGAATACTGATAGAAAGCCCATACGGCTTGTAATGTTTTGGCCTTTTGATGCAGTTTCAATCAAAATGTAGAAAAGTTGATTAGTCTGTCTCGGAAAACAACTCCAACAATCCTTTAGGAAACTTCCCTTTTCAACTGCGACACATCAGGGACTTCTAGACATGACGTCTTCATACTTCAGCAGCAGGCTTAACCTCAGTTATCCTCCTCATCGTCACTGACGAAGCTCCGCCTGTCCTGAGTCGTCTCTCTCTCCCGGAGGAAGGTCTGTCTGATGGCCTCCAGCTCCGTCAGCTCCAGACGGACCTTCTCCAGGTGGAAGGAGCGGCGGTTCTGGATCGACCGCATTGGGAACGGGTTCATGTCCCCAAAAGCGATGTTCATCAGCTTCCTGAAAAAACAAAACAAGGATATCAGTCTGGGATGGCTTGCTTTTATTCTGCATGCTGTCCTGTTTAATATGTTTCAAGTTACAACTCATAGACTGTAGATAAGATGTTTGTTTGTAAACCGGCCACAGAGCATGAAGATATGATAAGCCATTGCGGACGCTGTACCTTGAATCTAGGATTGTGCGTGTGAAGTATCTGAGATATTTGAAGATAGCTGTGGAATCATCTAGCTTCAAAAACTCTTCCTCTTTGTACTTGAAGAGAGCGAGGGCGCAGCGAAACATGATCTGTGGAGAAAAATGACCAAAGCCATGAAATCTATTTCATGACTATCCATGCATGACATTACGATAATGAAACATATCACATCATGCCTCTGAAATGCGAGGACACTTTAAAAGACTAGAGGCGATTCTTATTTATTTTAGAGGAATGTCTGAACAAACAGTCTTGTTATGAAAAAAAAGGGTTTCATTCATCAAGTTAACACCTGAACAAAATTGTGAATCCGACCACAGAGCAGTGCATAGGATCTACATTAATGAAGTGGCTTTAATCTATATATTCATATGACAAGAATGGCATCACATGACTTGTGTGTTAAAGTGTTTGCCCATAGTAATGAACACACAGAATTATTACAAAACTTTGCTGTTCCTCTCAGCTCTACTGAATAGCTTTAGAGCTTTATTTATTAACTTAGTGTTTTGGTTTGTTGTCTCACAAGTTCAACTATACTGTTTGAATTCACCTTCACCCCTCTGACTGATATTTTCATGAAAAAGCTCAACAGACTTTGCGTCCACCAGCTGAACCACACAAAAAAAGCAGACAGCCAAAGTCTTCAGATCAACTGGTAAACACAAAATATGGAGGACACCAAAACCGAAACTAAAAAGAAAAGTGAATATTTGTTTTAGTCACAAACACAATTCCAAAATGAATGCAATGTTGCTATGGTTCTGCTGGATAAATGAATAACACATTCCACTGCCCGAAACAGAGATAAACAGTGACAAAGCGGTTAGCAAACAATTTCCTTGCAAAAAAGAAAAGTTAAAACAGGCTTAAAAGCTCTTGTGAAGGGTTTGGTGTAAACACATGTGGGTTCTTCACTATGAGCTGCTGGTTAGATAAGGTTGGAAAACAGTGGGTTGAACCAAACAACTGGCACTTGTGGGAACTTGAACAAGCAGAAAACTAATCCTACATACCATCTGTAGAAGAAGGCCCATTTAAATTCAGCCAACTGAAATGCTACAGCCCTTTTTTTGATGCTCTCCTTATCTAATTTTGTAGCTTCCTTCAGAGCTCTGCCAGCATGTCCAGACAGAAATCAGGTTATGTGAGCTCAGAGGATCAAAGCTTTACGGACTCGTCTGCCTCTCACCTTTGGACCTTCGTAGAGAAAGGCATCCCAGATCTTGAAGAGGATGTCGCTCACCACACTGTCCACAAACACCACCAGGAACCAGTTGAAGGTGATGAGGGAGAAGTCTACCTTGTACTGCTCGAAGTGGACATGAAGCCGGGGGAGCTTCTCACACATCAGATCCTTGAACACACGCTGGTCAACCTGCACAGATCCAACCAACAAACATTATTTAATTCTTCATCATGAACAGATAACTTTTGTTTTACAATAGGATTAACCATGGGGTCAAATCCAGAGGAGAGAAAGGAATCAAACAGACCAGATCACTACTGCTGCATTCTTCTACAATCAATTATAAGTCACATGAATACGACCAAACTGAAAGCAGTGAAACCTGTACACTCTGGTTAATGAGGCAGAAACATGTCTATGTGTCCCAATGCTTGTTTACCTGTGAGCCAAGCAGAGTCTTTGTGTAATAGTCTCTTGGCATGAAGACCTCCACAATGGCTATAAGGCACCAGAAGGCGTCCTCTTGGTCCAGATAGAGCAGGGCAATAGCTGCCAGCCTGAAGAAATGACATACAATGAATATAAAGTGGTTAAAGGGCATAAAAGAAGAGAAGGAGAGATGGTAGAGTCCGCCTTGTACCTGTTGAGTCCCTGGCAGTAGCCGATATCCGGATTCCTCCAGGAGAAAGCCATCAGGACGTTCCTGAGTTTCTGGATCCCGCCGGCACTCGGGGAGGAATAGTGCTTGTTGTTGGGCAAAGTGCGCAGTAAGTCCAGCTCGATCTGCTTGGAGGCCGGGTTGGGCTTGTCCCGGGCCACGTTCAGTAGGGTCTCATAGTAGTCTGCCGGCAGGTGGTCCCTAAACTTCTTGACATGGAAGGCAACGCACCAGCGCCACACCTTGGAGCGGTGCTCATGGGGAACGCCGCTCCGAAACAGGGCCTTGAGCTCAGGGGAGCGCACCATGTCTCTGTTCATGATGCTGGACAGATAGTTCTCCCACTTCACCCCGACGGACACCTCCTGATCCGTCATGGAGAGGGACTTCAGCTCCAGAGCTCTCACCTTCGCATCCAGCTTCTCCTCCTCTTCCTCCTCCTCAGGGACGGTTTTGAAGCCGAACGTGTCGTACTCACTGATATTAGATCAAGGAAGAGAGAGCATGGGGGAGATAATCATCAATCAGTGATGCTAAATTCACGATTACAGTTGTTTACACTTTTAGAGGGACCCACATTTGCTTAACCTGCTTTCAATGCTACATCAGTTACTGTAGAGATCGCCTGAATTTCTAATAACACATTTTGGCGGGAACATGCCTGAGCTTGCAGAGCAACAGCAATAGCAAACAAAATACTAATTAGCAGAGCTAGTTTTTCCAGTAAAGACAATGAAAACAGATCGGATGAAGACATTATATTATTAGTTCTACTCTCCTGCAATGGGTTTGTCTTTTATATGTTGTTAGATATATTTTAGTGATATTCTGGATACATTTGAACTACAATGTGATAGCCTCTACATGTAGTTGTTTGCAAAACATGTATAAATTAACTGATACATGTATTTTAAATTCTGTAAAATAGTTTTAACTTGCTCTTACAACTTAGACCCTTATATAAATCAGTTAAAATCAGAACATCATAGAGAAATGAAAAATACTTTTAAGTGTGGGAAAAAAAAACATATATCGTAAGATCCATTCATAAAGGCTTTTTGACCATACCTGACAGTATTTGGTTTGAAGATGAGGTGGTCCTGCTGGTCGGAGCTCTCTACCTGCAGCGCGTCCTCCAGTAATCTGGAGATGACCTCGCGGGCTGGGCTCTGCTCTGAAGACGAACACACCGGGTTCTTCACTTCTTGAAGCAGCACCAGATACTTACTCTCCACCTGACACAGCTTGGCCTCCAGGGACGTATACTGCAGCAGAGATAACAGAGAAATATAGTCAGCATCTTTGTTATCATAACTGACGGCAGTCAAGATCATGTTGCATTATTCATTGCTTTTACTTGGCATTTTGAGGTTAAGGGGGCCAATGCTGGACTTCCTCTGCTAGCTACTCAGACTTCCTGTTTCTATTAACAGAGTTACACCATTACGAACAAACGCAAGATATACCTTTGCTTCTAAGGTCTTTTCTCTGCTCTCTGCATTCCTGCGTAACACGGTCAGCTCCAGGATCTCTTTGTTCAGGAACTTGTTCTGGGTTTTGTAGCCTTGAAGACTGTCCTGAAATTGGAGAAACATGTATTGGGTTATGCAGAGTAAAACATTAACTAGAGCATAATCAAACCATGAGAAAACAGCTTTAAAATGTCTACAGTTTAAGAAGTTCATTCTAAAACCTAATATAATTGATATAGTCCTATACACTTTCAGTTCAGATGATCTGTCTACATTCTATTTGCTTTAAATCTGGTTCCTCATGTTTCTTTCTGTACCTTGAGGATGTCCACCTCCTGCTGATCTTTGTAGGGAAGGGGTGAACCGTTGTCTGGGTTGCCGCTCTGCTCGGAGCCCTCCTGCGACAGTTTGATGATGACTTCATCTTTGGCCTGGATGGTCTCCATCAGCATCCCCAGCTGGTCGTTTATCTCCCCCACCTTTATCTTCAGGCCCTTCAGCTCTTGTTGCAGACTCTCCTTCTCTAAGGCGAGGCGCTCCATGTGGGCACACAGGGCCTGGATCTGTCCGTCTTTCTCCTGAAGCAGGGCCTCCGCCTGGGCGACCCCTTCCTGGGCTACGACCGGACCCTGAATCTGGTCTGAAGCTGCGGATGGATCTGGAGCCGGGGCTGGACGGTGAACCGGCTGCCTGTCGTACTGTGAGGTCCTCAGGGTCTGCTGCAGGAGCCTCACCAGCTCCTGTCGGGGAAAGGGAATTTCATTTGTCAACACAACATTCTACAGGGTCAAGATTATGCCTTAAAATGTGGGACAGTTGCATATTCTCTTTGCTGGAATTTTACTTGAATAACTGCAGCGCGTAATTACTTTGGACATCATTTTGATTCCTTCTCATAATTTCTTACACTTTACACTACTGGGTCCAGAAGCATAACTATATCACCAAACTAGTGTCGCTTCCAAAATGAATTTATCGTTTTCTGTCATAACATATATCGTAGAAGTAACAATAGCCCATTTTTTTTATTATTAACAATAAACTATTGAACTACAATATGTTCAAGGAGAGTTTGGCTATCTCAGCTAAAATGAAGACCACTGTCATTAAAAATGGAAGAACCTTTTTATAATGATCTATTATATAACAATCACAATTATCTTATACTTCATGGTAAAAACATAGTCCCAATTTTCATTTTATCTTATTGTTACTGTTTTTCAAGTAATTTGAATGCTTCAGGGAGTGTGTTTTCCCCTCTCTACCAAATCATTTGCTGAAAGAAGCCCTGCTAGTTCACACTGTTTGACACAGGCCATCTAAGCAGCACAACAGCCGAACAATGCACAGACAACCAGCTGCATGTAATGACAGAGCATGAGACTAAATAACAGAAGTTTAGCCTGTATATTATTAGAGGTATACTGTGGCGAAAGTGCAGATACTTGGCTCACATATTTGCACAAGTGCATGTGACCTACACTCAAGCATACACACCCACTTGCATGTCATGGTCACACATTAGTAGATAAACTAACTGTGACAAACACAAACAGTTTTCATTGCCAAGCGTTTCCTAACATTGTGGATGGCAAGGTAAAAATAAACTGTCCAAACAGAGCAATGACAATTAATGAAATTAGAAAAACATTTCTTTCTATGCAATGTTACAAAAAAAAAGTCTAGATCCAACATTACCTGAAGGCCATAAATCAATATTATTACTAACACAATGTTTGCTTTAGTCCATACGAGCTAAGCAGAACCAGGAATGACTGAACATATCCAATAACACTAACGCAGATTCAACCAACTGAATCACTTCCTCCATTAACGTTTGATGCCAGTGAGCCATATCACAGGGAAGCATATACTCACACATTACATATTTATCTGGTTAATGTTGTAGCAATTGTGACCAGTTTGCTAGTTTAAAACACTGAAACAAGAACAAAGAGCATTGGGAAGGAACGTCACAAATGTGATTCTTATTGAAAGAACTGCAGTTTCCTCAGTCCTCTCTAAAGCATGACTAATCATTTGCTGTCTCCCTGTATTAGTGAGAGCATCAGGATTACACCAAACTGCACAGTCAGACACCATGCGTGTGCTGAATAAACTAAAGTGTCAGCAAAACCACTCGAGTCAACCTGGTATAAATCCTAAGATAATACACACATTAAGTCAATTCAGCCTTTACAGTTTTTCTACATTAATTTGTAGGTAACAAGACCCTCTGAATGAAGCTCTAAACATTCAAGTGAATACTACAAACCAAAAACATGTCTTTTAGTGAATCACAATCTAAATATTTGTAACCATTTCCCCGTACTCTTTCTGTCGACTCTACCCCAGAATGTTTTCATATGATCAACATATGTGAAATAACAGGATAGTTGTACCTTCTGACTGGCCAGCTCCTCTCTGAGATTGGCGTGATCCTGCTGCATGCGGCTCAGCTCTTCCTGCTGGCTCTGGAGGCGAAGCTGCATCTCCAAAGGTTTGTTGCCGTTACACTCCACCGGGGAGTTCTCTGCACTGCGCGTCTCTGCGGAGCGCCCGAACCTCCCAGAGCCTATCTTGTCTCTGAGCAAAGGCTTCCTGGGTCGCGCTGAGTTGCGCACAAAGTCGAATGTAAACGCTGACCCAAAGGAATCTGAGAGAGGAGAGATAAATACGTAATTAAAATTAGTGACTTGTGTTGAGCAGACAGAATCTCTTGGGAATAATGCATTGTTTGTCAGAGTATTGAGCAAATGAGTGGAGCAATAAAAGACAGTTCTTTTCTCTGGGGGATGTAACTGAGTATGTCCAGAGGAAGCAGGGAGCGTACGTACTTCTCTGAGTGTCTGGCGGATGTTTCTGTTCGGCGAAGTCCTTGGCTGGAGTGTCCACGATCTCCCACTCCTCCGCACTGTTGCTGCTGTTGGTGTAAAACATACTGCGTCTGCTCTCACCTCCTCTGCCCGGCCGCAGATAAGACATGGAGTTCCTGAGAGAACAGAAACCAGAAGTAAGGATGAGTAAGACCAAGACTGTGGGGCTGTCGTGCTGCTGGACATTAAGAGTCTGCTACTATGTAGAAGATTTTCAAATGAACAGGGATCAAGGGCAAACTTGTGCTGCTACTTTGTAAATGGTAACATTAGCACAAACGGTCTTTGTTGAGGTCTTTACACTTTTCCCACAGGCATTGGCAACAGAACTGTAGCTGTACACAATGCAACACACAATACAGGTAGAGATGTCCAGCTTTCACTTGAAAGGAGAGTATCATTTACACATAGGGCTTTCTTAAAAACAAACATAAAAAGGGCCTATAAGCCCGTAGAGACTGATGTCTTCACACTTTTAAATGTGAGACCACTGCAACCGCACGGTTATTTGTGTGCAGCTGCATGAACTTCAAGCCTTTCTCTCACCTCACACATATAAGAGGTGCTACAGCAAAGTGTCTTGTTGTAAGACATTTCTGCCCTGATCATAAGTTACAACTGATAAAAGTCAATGTATTTCAAAACAAGAGATATCATCATAAAAATAAATGCTATAAGAATGAATGCTCCATGAATCATGTGCAACTCTCTTCTTATCAGAGATACAAAGCAAATTCCAAAACATGTCACATTTTGAGCATTTCAGTGTTTTGCTTCATTTGAATAGACGTGTTGTACGGCCCAGAAAGGGAACTGTTGATGGTTGCAAACTAGAACAACTAGTGAGCTATGGATACAATAATTTCCTCTCCTGGAGTGAACCTCAGGAACAACTAAAGAGGTAGCTTTGTTAATTTATTTCGGGGCACAAAGCAGATAAAACTGGTCGTGCCAGTTTGACAGGAAGTCAAAACAAACACAAAATCATAATCATTGTTCAGCCCTACCTGAGTTCTGTACCGAAGTTTCTGATGGAGAAGTTGAGGGGGTTTGTCGACCCGGCAGAAGGCCCCCCCCGGGCTGACTGGATCCCCACCATCCCTCCACCATCTGTTTCTGTCTCCAGAGAAAAGTCATGGCGGACCTTCTCCATGCTTTCACTTAGCTTCTCAAAGACGAGCGCATCTGAAATGACATTCAAATTCATTTTAAGAACATGATTATAATAACTCATTACTCATATCACGAGAACTGTTTATCAGGACCGCTGCTTTATCATCCATTCGTTGAGGAAATGATCATGACACTGAATGGTAAAGAAATAAGGCAACATTTAGAGTTACCCAGAATGCCATTTACAACAGGGTGGATGTATGTGGTTTCTCTAGGCATGAGGAAATACAGTATGTAGCATTTCTGAGTCAACAAAGGTTTCCTCTTTGTATGAAATGAGTTGGTTAAGTAAGGGAACATTTTATAAAGGCGAACCAACTCCACAGAAATGTTGTTCAAATTGGGAACTACATACTGTAGCTGTTGTGACATTGCAATTAAGAAGGACTTTGTTCAAACTCATTGCGTACTGATTAAACATTTCAGCTGATATCTTCAAAAAAAAAAAAACTAATCCTGCCAGCCTCTCTAAAGCTGTGCCTGCTTTATTAGTATGGCTAAATTAGTCCCGCATTTAAAGCATCGGTTGTTTTGATGCTCTGTATCCTTTTACTATTTTAACAGATATTCCTGCATCTTGTTTATAGTGTGAAGAGAAGCTTAGGCATTTTGATCTTTCACTAGTAGCCGTGCAAAAAGAGCAACATAAAACATTTAACATCCTGTGAGAGAATTTCATCACAGCTCGCTGACAAAAGGTCAAGAACTTCTAAGACAAAAAATAACCCAAGGGGTCAATTTTATGTATAAAATATAAAACATTTGAAGTACTTTTAAGCCCTTTATAATTCTATTTTTGTTTTGTTTGAGGTATTTGAGGTAATCTGTCTTGTTTGGGGCTGTACAATGTTTAAACTTTATTTATTTTATACAAATAAACAATATCAAGTATAAACATATGTTTAACTAAATACCTTTAAAATGTTGTAAACACAAAGTTAACATGAGTGTTTTGTTTTTTATTATTTAAGAAGAAAAACATTAGTCATGCATGTAATGACAGGAAAAGGAAGAGGCTTTTTACAGCTCATTTCCCCTCAGCTACAGCAGTTTAAACAAATTAAACTGTAAGTGTGCCTTTACTGGCCTGAGTGTAAGACGCTATTCCTTGATATTATGATAACTTATCTCCTAAAATACAATATCTTTTCTGATGTTATAATATTAACTATTTTGGTCCCAGTTCAGAACTGAAATCGTTTTTTTAAACTCTCTTTCCCTGGATTTTTTATTTCCTTCAAAATGTCATATTTTAGTCTCTTTTTACAGAATATCCTGGACTGCTTGAACATGATGTCAAATCTTTGACAGAAATGATGGGATCAGAACAGCTGTATAACCCCAAAAAATAAAAACAAGCCAAATCCATAAAGTGCAGCAACAAACACTGATTTAAAGATATTATGCTCAACCTATCTTTCAGTCAAACCATGTGACTAACATGTCTATCTTCATAACGGTCGAGGGTCAACACCTAGAATGTGAAAAGTCCACAGAAGCGTCATGCTTACAGTGTCTTTTCCCAGGAAGTAGAATATCAAAACTTTGGTTCACACACATTGTTTGGATAGCCATAACACCTTATAGTGGTATTGATGGTGTTACAATTATATTACACTGAGTATTTATATTGTATGTACATCCTCTTTGTGGTTTATAATGTAAATGCTTTTAGGCTGTCTTTATTCTATCATATAACAGTAGCAGCTACATGTGAAAACCCTTGAAGTTCACACAGTGAGATTTTTTAGTGAGTGCATTTAAATGAAACACACCCCAGATAAAGTAGATGTGAACTCCTTTCTTTAGCTGTATCTTTAGCTGTTGATTTCTCATGTACTCAATGCTTGACTAACCACTCCTATCAGATCCACTCCTACTTGCTCCTTCAGTAGTTACCCGGGAACCTGGCGACAAAATAACTCGACTTGTGTAAATATTAATCTCTCAGATACAGGTGTTTACTTTTAGCCTTATCACAAGGTAACCAAGCTTTGAAAATGAGTTTCCATACACACACATGTATGTTTGTGTGCATGTATGTGTTTACCTTCTTTGCCTACGAGGCCGGTGGGGGGGTAGGCCATAGTCGGGGAGCTCCAGCTGTCTCTCCGACCGGAGACTCGTGTGTTGCTGTACTCCCAACGCTTCTGCTGTAACTGCTGGAGCCAGAAATGCATCACCTGCCTGCTGGGGGCCTTTAAAAAACACACAAATACACACAATTTACTAACATGGGAAATATGATTTTAGCCATAAAAGCTACAAAGGCAATGCAATCTTTAACATTGATATCAATACAGCATGGCAAGGAAAAGGAGAGCATCTGTGGAATCAAACAAAGCATATGAAACAGCCTAAGTGCACTTTAAATAGCAGGTTTGTTTGTTTATTTATTTATTTAAAAAGGACAGTGCACATTAATCCAAATTGCTGTAAATGAGCCAGTATTAGCCAGCAGGCTAATTTTCAACTGTTGTCCTTGGCAAGATGTTAAATAACCACAAGGTTACTCTTCAGATCCGTCATGTGAATGAGAGCAGACGCTGGTTTCAGTCTCAGTTCCAGCCTCAGGCACTGCAAGCTGTTTGGTATTAACCATTCTCACCATATGCTGAAAATGTTCCAGACTCTGGCGAGCAGCTGGCTGAGTGAGCCCAGAGCTACCTGTCACAGTCACATGATGGCAGAGAATACACCATCATCACATGAGAGGACCCTTTCAAAAGCTGTGGGGTCATGGGGGCAGATGAGCTCATGTGCATGAATACCCTAAAATAGTTTATCCATGTAAACAGTGCAATCAGCTGATTAATGTGCTGATTAAGCTCTTGTTTGGCAAACATGATACACGCATATTGGATTTTTTTTCAGAATGAGAATCAGAAACAGGTTTATTGCCCTAGGTTTACACATACAAGGAGTTGTCTTGGTGTATACATAAACAGTCAAAGAAGATACATTGTAGGAAAAGGACCAATAAATAAAACAATTAAAATAAACCTAATAACATTAATATATAGTATACATATTTACATGAAATATAGATATACCAAAAAATATTTGCAGTTTTGGTATGAAAGTTAGAAAGCCTTGTAGATATTAAAATCGAGCTTTTCTTTAAAAGTTGTCAAATCACAGCATGTAAGCAGAAGTATTTTGCATATCCAACTTAAATCAAAGCTGGGAATAACACTAAGTAAGAATGGGTGTGTCTGCCTTTTTCCACAATAAGAAAGGAAGTGACAAATGACAGCAAAGCAGAGCAACACATGCTGAAAAGTTGCTACCTTCAGCAGGAACTCCTTCCCGGCGGTGCGGATCTCAAACTGGCCCTCTTCCCCCTCCACATCGTAGCTGAAGCTCGCATCGCCGATTTCGATGTGCCCGAGCGGCAAGGCATCTTGGGGAGTCTTGAAGTAATACAAGTAACATTTCCTCGGATCGTACACGAACCATCTCGGCTTGTACCCCCTCAGAGGCCCTTTGCCGGACAGTTTGTTCAGGTATCCACACAGTTTGGAGGCCTGCTCCTTCGCTGCGTCGCTGTCGGCCACTTCCACGGATCTGGAGGCAACAATCCGAGAAGCTCTGCAGGAGTTTGCTTCGCTGCCATCCTCCTCTTCGTGCATCTTTCCTCAAAGTTTCTTCTTCGTGCAGCGAAGCGGATGCCCACTCCTGTTTCCATCCGCATGACTGCCTGCCCCTTAAAGAGAGGAGCCTGGGAGATGTAGTTTTGTGTCAATGGGTACGTGGTTGTGATTGTGCATGAGACAGCAGTTACGCAGGGTGGTGCTGTTGGACCAGATGTGCAACCTGAGATGATTTCACTGTTGCAGATTACAACAATCTACTGTAGGCCTACAGTATAGTAGAAGTAAACACATTTCTGGTGTTAAAATAAAGATGTATTACAATTATAAAATTGACAAACTAAAATTCCCATAACTGCAGATAAAGTACTGAAACATCCTCAAAATTAGAGATATTTAATGACATACAAATACTTGTTGAAACCGGGTTCTACTCTTTGTATTTTAAACATCTATGGTATTCCCCCAAAGAGCCATATACAGCATGCAAATCAGAACTACTGGAAATCTTAATATAAAAATAAATAAAATATCATTAAAACATACCTTAAGTAGAAAATACTTGTTAAGTAGAATGGGTCCTGTCTTTATAACGTTATTATAATATTCTATTAGTTTTACTGATGCAATAACATACAGTAACGTTAACTTTATGGGAAGAAAATGTGTTTTATTTATATACTTTTGGGGAGTTTAATCTATATTAAAACTTGTCTCTAAATTGTCACCTGTACTGTCACCAATCCAATTGAGGCACAGAAAAAGAGAACAATGGACATTTCCATCCAAAGTATGCACTGGTAACATTGATCCATAAATCACTCCTGTCTACATATATGTTATCACCTTTAATGTATGATCTGTTATGCTAACATGCACTTAACTATATGTTATTCACAGAGAGACCCATGAAACAGAGGGCTATAACAGAACAGTGTGTCTGGTTGGGGGCTCCAAGTTAACTTTTGGAGCTGCAGAAATGAACACCCGGTTAAACATGTTGATTGATGGTTAGACATGAACGTGCTATGACTGGTCTTGTGCTTAGATATATGTATATAATTGTTCCTGCTACAAGTGACATTATTATATTTGTCAGATTGAACTTTGGCTCACTGAGAAGTTGTTGTTTGTGGGATGCGTGTTTTCCACTCAGATTTAAAGGTGAAAGTTTTGATCTATTGACATTTAACCAACAACAACTGTCTCGTGACCTTTAGAAAGCCCACATCCCTCTCAGAGGTATGTCCCCAGAACAATGATAAATATATTTTGTCTGGTGTGATAGCTCTTCCTTGTATATATTACCTCAAACCTGATGTAGATAAGATAAGCTGATCACACTGTTAAGGTATGATATGCATGTTATATTGAATCTTTACAAGCACGGAAACAGTGATAACATTTGACCTCAATCCTCTTAACACCCCCAAACGAGCACATAGTGACTCACAAAGGCAGCGCTGTTGTGATGATGTTGAAATTCTACACCGTTGTACTGTAGCAATACTTAATCATACATGGAACATAACAGTTCACATGGGGCAGACGTTGGCAAACATTTCCATTATATTAAAATGGCAGGAAACTCAGTAGACATTCAGAACCACATTGATCACACTTTCAGAGACAAGTTCAATTATCTGGAAAAGATGGCGGTATATTTCCTGAGATCAGAGCACAGGAGAAATGTTATTGTTAATAAGTGCTGAGACCTCCGGCTCATCCCGCTCACGATGACACATACTATTTTCGGTTATTGTCTCTCCCCCACAGGGACTTGTTACAGCTCATCACTGAGCAGAAACCAACAGAAACATGATTTATGAGAACTGTCTCATCCCTGGGAGTAATGAATACAAAAAAAAAACCATGCTGGGAAATCTGTCATACTATGAGAGTTTTTTCCATGCCCTCTTAAATCTCTGAATTTTCCCAAACATGTCCACTCTTTTGAATGTGCTCCTGCTTTGTGAGCTTTGATCTGAGTTCATTGCCAGCCCTTGTCAGAAAACTGTTGACGCAACTTATTTCCCGCAATCAGACAGTCTGTGGGTAAAACATCTCCTCTTGCAGACCAACACACTTGTGTGCATAGAAACCACAGTTTCTGCACAGCTTACTTTCCATTTCTCTTCAGGAAGCTCCTGCTTTGTTCAGAGGGGCTTTAGACGTCTGTGACATGCAAATGAGCTGTATGAACTGTGTTGTGCCGTGCAAAGCGGAAACGCTTTCCAAGTCGGTGGAAAAATGTGTGTAATTGTAAATGTCATCAGTCTATATCTCGCATGTACAGTTATACTCCCTCAGAATACCTTCTGTTTGAGATAAACGGCTGACAGACATTGAGAGGAGCTTTTTAACGTTTGCTGAAATGACACCCGGTTCAAACCGCACACTCTCCAGGAAAGGTATGTACACATTTATCACTGTACAGTGTCTTCGCTTCACATTGAACTCATAATTAAGCCTTCATCCATCTTTTTCTAGGGATTGAAACAAATTGCTGCATACTCTATAGAAAACCCAAAGCCAGGTGTGAGAAGATCTGCCACTTTACAGAGTCAAGGACAAAGGATCAGAGACATATAAAATCTCCCTGCTTCAGGAACTGTCTGACTTTTTGCTTCAAGGTAAGTACTGTTACCAGATCACCATGAATGGTCCCTAACTGCTTTAATGACTAACTTATTTCCGTTGATCTACATGCAAAGTAAGTTTGCCTAACATCACATTACAGCATAGGAGCTCATTGCATCATTTATTTAGTGAGAATGGACTTTTGACATTATGGATTTGCAGGTTTTATCCACCCCCAAAAAGGTTGTAATTTAACATTTAAGAAATGTTGTATGGTGTATGTTTTAAAAAAAGGTACACAAATGAATGATGTGGTGTTTCCTGCAACAAATAGAATAGTAAGCTGCCTTTATTCTCTGGTTGACGCCTCCTGGAAAATAAGCAAATGAGATGGTTAAAATACACCCTGACTGTTTGGGAAATGAATGCATGTTGTCTTCAGCGGCTCTCTGTGTGGCTTTCTTTAGGAGCGGGCGAGGATGGAGCAAAGGGAACCAGCACTGGATGTTGAAGGGACTGAAGGAGGACTCAGGGAACTGGCCTCAAAGTGGTTTATAGACACTCAGTTACCAAACATCGTCCAAAACGGCTTCTTCCCCAGCTGGTTCCGCGGCTTCATCACAAGGAAGTGAGTGTTCATTCAGTAATTTGGATTTTGTGGGGTTAAAAATAAACTTTAATGCTCATTATTAGAATAATTTGTTTTTTTAAGTACTACTAAATCATGTTTTTTGTAACTATATATAACTCGATACAACTCAATACTATACAGTGTGGTAAAACATGACCTGCTGCACTTTTAATTAATTAATTTATTTATTTATTTATTAAACAAAAACTATTTTATTTAAGCTTTTACGATGAGCACTATCAGTCTATGAGTCAGAGTTTTAATCAGATGCAGTGACAATTGATACAAAGCAGACATTTATAGATACATACATAATCAAAAGTGACGAATTTGCCAGAGCCTGTGCATTGGTAAATGACAGTTTTAAGGAAATTACCTGAAACAAAATGGATCTTCCTTTGATGGAATGTAATTTTCTCGGGAAATTACGTGACCCGCCTTTCCCCACTCAAAATCTAGCTCACTGTTCCTGTAAACTCGGGACAAATTAGGCTTTTGGGAAATACTTTTTGAGGTTTTTTAAGGTTATTTGTGTCTATCTACAGGGAGGCAGAGCACATACTCAGAGAAAAGGAGCTGGGATCTTTTCTGATCCGTCTCAGTAAAAAGGCCATCGGATACATTCTGTCTTATACGTGAGTATTGGTTTGCTCTGAAAACCTGTAACCTGAGTCCTACAATGATTGTGTTTTGAAGCAAACTTATTTAGTTGACATGCAGGTTTAAAAGGTTCATTAACACATTGTTGTCCCCTTTTAAACTATAGGTTGTTGTTTGGTGTTTTTTTTTATCTAATTCTTTTTTATTTCCTTCTGCAGAGGCAGGGATCGGTGTCGACATTTTGTGATAAACGAAAATGAATCAGGGCAGTTTGTAGTGTTTGGCGACACGAAAGGGCACGACTCGCTCTATGAGCTCATAGATTACTACCAGACGAACGCCATTCAGCCTTTTGAAGAGTCCCTGGCATCTTCATGTTTTGAGGTAAGACAAAACTCCTCAGTCACTTTCTTTAAGTCACATTTGATGGATCTAACTGGTGTTTTGTTCTTGCAGGAACTTGACAAAGAGCTGTATGACACCATCCAGGTTAGCCCTAAAGAGAGGCCTGTTCGAGCTATAAAGAACATGCGAACACCACAGATTAACTCAGAGCAGCTTCCTGCACTTCCACCCAGGACACAAGAGGTGAGTACAGTTTTATTTATAATGTATACGTTCCATACCAAATGTTTTTGTATTAACACCCCCAAGCTGACTTTAAGAACCTGTCTTGTTTTTTAAAACAGGAAGTCCCTCCTTTGCCTCGGAGGAGCAGAAATCTCGACATTGGTCCGTTGAATAACCTTGAGAAGGTTTTATATTCTCAGTCTAAGAAGCAAAAACCCAGGGAGATACCGAGATCCGAACTCATCTGTCAGGGCAATTTCCCTGGAGATAAACAAGTGAGAGCTGGGAGATCAACAACTCAGGATCAGAACATGAGCAGGAGCAATTCTCCTTCTGGACCAGAGTCTGTTTACTCTGAGCTCAGCCTGCTGGATACCAAGTGCAGGTCTCTACCGCTCCTGAACCACAGCTGTGAGGGAGAGCAGTCTTACAGGCTGAGTGCACCCCCCCTCACGCCACCCAGACTTTCCCCTAAGCCTGTCAGACAAGCCACTTCCTTTAGTCCTCTGCCTGAGTGGACAGACTCGTGCAGCAGTCAGGATCACATGAGTGACGCTGCTGTTTATCACCTGGCTGGCAGAGCTAGCAGCCCACACCATGCTTCCTCTGGGACTGGATCTTCAGAGCAGCACAGGGGGGTAGTGTACGCTGAGGTCTCAAATAAAGACCACTTCCCTCATACATATGAGCCGATTCCTGGTCACAAGGACACAGACGCACCTGAACCCGACAGCAACACCTACGAACCTCTGGAGGACGTCAGACCCAAACATGGTTACCTCACCTGGGGGTTTAAGGTTAGTAATGTGGGCCAAATGCTTCCATTTTAACACTTCATCCAATTTCATCAATCTGTCTTCTTTGAAATCTCAAATCAAAACCCACCTCTTCAGAACTGTTTTTAACCTTTAATTATTGTTGTATTTTTAATATTTTAAATATGGTGTTTTAATGTTGTTTTTATGAATTGTGTAAAGTGTCTTTCAGTACTGGGAACAGCAGTCTATAAATACAATGTATTATTACTATTCATATTTATTTATTGTTTCACTTTTGTTTTACCTCCTGCAGAATGATAAATGGAAATGGCTGTTCCCTGAAGTCAAGAAGAAATGGTGAAGAGCTTACCTTGCCAACTACTGATGAAATGTTCACCCACTTTCTCTACACTACAGTGGTCCTGCCTTACATTCACTCTGTGAAAGAATATTTGTAATGTGTTCATCCTGGGCCCTCATGTGCATAGTTTAATCAATGACATCTTCTGTCATTTGTATTTCAAATCTATTTATTTAAAGAAATACTGTAGTCTATTTATTTGTGTCGAGACCACATTTGAATAAATGACACATGCAAAAAGGAAAACTCATTATTTTCCCAGAGAAAAAAGGGTGTACTGTGTTTCCTACTGATCTTCAAACATATTTTGACTATAGGCTGCTCCCATCAATGTTGCAATTCACTGACAGGAAACTTTATTTGCATGCAGATTACAAACACATGTGTACGGCAGCAACTCAAATGTGTTTCATGATCAGTTTCCAATGCCAGTGAGGAAACGCACCAGGATATTTTAATCCAATATAAAATATTAAACATTTCCGAAGGCAAACAATATTTGGACATATTCCTTAAAACTCTTAGATAAAGATTATACATTGACATATTCTTAAAAACACAAAAGCAAGATATGATCAGTGCCCTATTTTTGAATAATTGGGTTTCTACACCTGGGAATAACTCTGACATGACACATGCACTAGCTTCAGTAAGAGATATGAAAAAAGGGAAAACCTATAACCTAATTTCTATCATACAGATAGTACAATTTTGCGATGCTGTGGTGAAGAGATTTTCAATACAGTGATGATTGATAACACCGTATAAACACATTTTATATGAACATGACTTGTACCTGTTAACAAATCTCTCTCGGGTAGATTTTAAACTATTTGTAACTATATTCAGTACGTAATGGTTTAAAAAAAGGAAAAATATATAATCAATTAATTACTTATACTGCTTATATAATAAAATAATTGGTAGGGTTAAAACACCACAATCTTAAGAAAAAGTAGCAATGTAGGAAATATTGGTACATGACACAGTAGCATTGAGCAGTCAGACCTCCAGCCTAAGGAATAACCTTAAATCACATCAAATTAAAACAGACAAGATCCCATTGAGTGAAATGTGTGAGTTTCACACACTGTCTGTTTACAGGAACAGTTCTGTGCAGTTACGGTTGCTTTACAGCTCCAGTATCACATTGCACCAGAAGCTTCTCAGCTGGAATCATAATTAAACAGATGTTCTCTGTGAGACCAGTAATTAATGGAGCCACACAATCAGCACTGTATTACCCTGAATATTCAATGCCCTCATAAAAGCAACTGGAGATAATGGGGGAATTAACCGGCTGCTCTGATGACTGCACACTGTTTAACTGACTTCAATGTATTCCCCTTTTTAGGTGAATGAAGACACTTAATATTAACTTTTTCCTATATGTTTCATAGCTGTCAGTGTGCATGAGAACACCATCCACCATGTAGCTATATTCATTACAATCATATTTTGGTGTTGATCTGTATGCACGTTATTTTTTCGTCTGCTATAACCATAGACTGTATATATAAATATAACACATGAGATCAAGTCTGAACAATCGACTTGTTGCATTTGTTATTACCATTTGCTAACAGGAAATTATATTGCCTCAAAACACACTTGAGTTTGGATGGTCTATGCTAGGTTTAAAAAAAAAAAAAAAAACAACGTTTAGCAGCTATTGCACAAAGGTGTAAAGAAGACCCAGACGTGACTCTTAGCAGGAAAAACACAATGTTCTTGCACAGTATGACTCACTGCTACAAGCTGAGCTGAAAACATGCTGAACTGAAACAACATGGCACTCCACGTGTTGCAAAATTGTCACATACAGACCCATGATACAGATATAGGAATCATCAGTCAACATGACCATTCCCTGCAGCTTTCTGGTTTAATGTAACTATGTGTGCAGGATGTTATCATGCTTGCTGACACAGCTCACTCCTAATGACCACTTCCTGCTTAACAAGTTATTAAGGCTTATATGATGGGCTATGCAGAGGCGCAGTCATTTCCTCATCTTTACCATGCATGCTCTTTGATCATCATGGGTGGGTGGGTTAAGATAAATGGATATATGGACGGGATATTAATGAACTCATCAAAGTTGCAGGTCAGACCTTTTACTTGAAATGGTTTGTTTTTGGTTTACAAACAGTAAGAGCTCCTGTGTTTAAGTATTATTTCATGCTTTTCTCGGTAACAAGACTAAACCTCACAAATGCATTCATATACAAAAAAATCAAGACAGAAAAAAAAACATTTATTAAAAGTAAGACAAATACCTGAAGTCACATAAAATACTGTAACATGTATATCCAAAAGATGGCTGTATTTGTTATCTTTTGATAATGGCTGAAGCAGAAAAAGCTACCAACATTTGTTCAGACGACAGAGCCCTTCATGTATCTGAAAAACAGTAAGATATGATTGTCGTGATCAGCTCCACAAGCAAAAACACAACCCCAAATGATTAAAAGCAACACACTGCATGTACAAATATTGCATATAAAATATCTGGATGCCCTTAATGCCAATGCTGTGCTTTTATTCACTTCAAGCTTTGCCCTTAACCTTATAAACACTAAATATGTTGTGTGTCATTGTGGGAAGAATTTATATATATATTTATATATATTCTGTATCTCATGTACAAGATAGGTAGATGAGCATTTTATGCATTCTTGACTGAGCTTAATATGCATTAATACAAAGTCTGGCTCATTACAGACTTTTTTCATTTATAATATTTTAACTTTAAAATGTGGAAAGAATAGTCTGTTTCTTCCAACAAGAGACCAGTCCTTGCCAAGCCCTTTTATAGCTGGTAAAAGGAAAATACATTTTCATTTGCAATAAAAAAAGTCTGTGTCCTTGCAAATGTATTCAGTAATATCCTTTACTGCTAAACAGACTTTACTGAGGCCAGAAAAGTCTGATTGCAAACATTTTGTTGACCATTGGAATGGGAGACAGGTGCAGCTAAAGTCCTGAGGTTCACAACGCTGCCGACCTTTGACCTTCCACGGTGCCATCTCAGATTCGTATATGGAAGGTACTGGAAACAAAAGAAGACAATATGAGACAGGATTACTCATAGTGCATGCGCACAAACTGACTCACAGGAATCAGGGAGAGATGTGTTCAGCATTTCAGTGGGGACATTGAGTGGTGAGTCCATTTGCATATAAATGAATGTACATAGTGGTGCCTCGGGATTAAAGTGATAAGCTGGCAGTTAAACGATGAACATGATTAACAGCCATCTGGGGTTTGAAGACTGAGTAACCAGAGACAAACAGCTCAGAGCACTGCAGCATGAGGGATAATGCCTGATTTTAAAGGCTTATAGCTTGTAATGTAGAATGAGGTGTAAACATTATATTGAAAAAATCCTCAAAATAAGACATGCTTTTTCTTTAGTGTGGTACATTTAATCACCTTAAAAAGTCTGGAGCCCTGGTAATCATGTTTTCAAAGTCAGCATAGGAGAGTTTGTTGTCTCCGTCTAAATCCGCCTCCTCGATGGCTTTCTCGCACACCAGCACCACCTCTTCAGGAGTCAACTCCTCCTTCGTCAGCCTATTCAAAGTCTTTACCAGGTCCTCTTTGCACAGGTAATTATCCACATTGAAATCTGTGAGAAAAAGAGATTAATGGCATTGATTTCTGGATGTAAACAAACAATTTAAATTGAATGTTTTTGGAATGTGTCATTACCGTATATTTTGAAGGCGTATATGGCCTTTAGTTCCCTAGGAGCCATTTCACTGAGGACTGAGAACATGTCCACAAATTCATTGAAGCTGAGGTTCCCCATCCCGTCCTCTGAGAACGACTCTACGATCCTGTTGCGGAAAGGATTTTCCTACAGATAGAAGAGATGACAATCTTTACATACATTAGTGGGACTGTTGATACGCATGGAAGTACATGGGAAATCAATATCTTAAAGAATAATAAGAGATTCACATGTTAACAAGCTGTTGTCGGTTTCATACATGATCAGGTATGAACTGGTTAAGTGTTTTCTGCTGATCACAGGTTTCAACTGAAAAAAGCTGACTGTTATTGTGAAGCCAATATTTGTTTTAATGGTTGCTCAACCACAAGCTGCAATCAAAGAATTGATATCACAGGCAATTAGCTGACACAACTTGTAATAAATTCAAACTGAAGGGGCGACCATCAGCAGAGACTTGGAATCTCAGTCATTTATTACCTTTATGCATCTTACTTACTCTTTACCTCCAACCAATATGCACAGTTGTTGCCCAGGAGATGGTTATCATTTTTAGGCCATCTAAGGCAATACTGTTTTAAACTTCATAAGACATGTCAGCACAGCATGAGTCAGTCCAATCAACACAGCTAATAAAAACTTCAAATGTATTTATGGTAATGAAGCAGTAGAGTGATTTGGGTATTGTCTTGGTCTTATGAATGAATCCTGCCTTGAGTGGTCTCCCTCCTCCTCTTCTCCATCCTTACAGGCCGTGCACTCATGTGACAGTTTTACAGGCAAAAGCCAATTATGCCCAGAAGAAGAACACATTATGAGTCTCTGTGCTAAAATCTCAGTGGATAAGAACTCCATGAAAAATGGTGTGTTACTTGAGGGCAGGATAAAGGTGAAGGTAAAGGTGGGTGCAAGGTAATGCAACATGCCATTCCTAAACTGTCTGAATGTTCTTTTCAAATGGCAGGAGCCTCAAATAGGAGAAGACGTGCCCGTCAGTATGGAGAGGCTGAGCGTTTCATGGCACATTAACTTTAATGATCTCACAGAATGTGGTTTAATGCAATCATATCCATGATGCCGATGGCTAAAAATCAATTCTGTCCTCTGACGGAGAGTGTTTATTGATTAGGTGTTGGCCCACATAAGTTGTGGGTGCCATTTTTGTTTTATTGTCCTTACCGCACAATCCAAAATAACGAAACAAAACACATGTACACTGCTGGTGGAAAACAAAGTATGGCAGATCCTTTAGGAAAGCGTTTCAACATAGACAATAATAAGGTACTGTAAAGAAGGATTTACGTTTAATTCCGGCATGTTGACTATTAAGGCTAAAGGCAGTTTACAGTCAGGATCGTTGGTGTAGTCCATGGGGACGAGATGTGGAGCCAATTCATGATATCTGCTGTGCAATCTAGAATAAAGAAAACAACATCATTATATTTATTTTGATGCTTCAGGTGTGCTGTTATTTAGGAAAGAGAATTGAATACCAAAAAACAAGCGTTGCATTTTCAAACACCTGAAACCAAAGATAGGATAACACTTTATTTATCCAACAGGAAATTATTTGGCCTTACACACATTTGTAGCACAACTCATGTAGTAAGATGACATAACCAACCTCTCACTGTCTCTCCTGTTCGGTTCTCTCTGTGTGAATGATCAAATCATTATGTTGGGAAAGGGACTTATCCTACAACCCCATTTTCACTCTGTCCTTTAACTAATCTTGTCATGGTGTACCTGCGATGCCAGAGCAGACACATTCATCAGCAGGGAAACTGGCGTAAACCTGTCAAATTGATGACATTTTATTGGTACTCCACAAGAAATGAACGAATAAACCTGCAGTGCTAATGTACCATGACGATGGAAAGTGCTTTAGAGGTAAAGGGTCTGTAAATTTGTCTTATTAACATTATGTTTTATTTCCAAAAACACAAGATTAAGAAAACCTGGAATGTTTATAATCTGGTTTTAATGCTAAGATATGACATAAGGCTGAAATGTAAAATCTGTTGGACCTTATGACCTTTAGAGATGTTTCTTTTATGTTACGTAACTGTTCTGTAACGCTGCAGCTGGGGACAGAAACAAGAAGTGTTTTATGAAGGTCATAAAGTGGAGGATCCAATTACGCCCACTGCTGATTGTCAATTATATTTCCAGTCCACTGAAACTAAATTAGATTCAAAGTCAAGCCAATATCACTGAAAAGGAACATGTACATGCACACTGCTTGTTAATAAGAAAACAAAGGAGAAAAAGCAGCATAAATGCAGTGAAATTGAATGGAAAAAAAAGAAAGTCTAATTTAACAGAGCCCTGCTGAAGAAATGTGGCTATTGATGTACGGTACTCATTTTATCACCTCTGCTTTACAAATGAAAAAATGTAGAATCAAGCAAACCCTGTTAATTTGTTTCCATTATGAATTCTTGATAGTTTGTGTGATTCTATAAGACAATAACAGGCGAGACAACGGGACACAAATGACTGCATTGTCTTACTGTCATTTAAAAACAACTTTACTGCCCATATACTGATTTGGCAATTCAGAGCCAACAGTCCTCCATGCAACTTTCATCCTTTTCTAATGTTACACTGAGACATTCTTGAGTAACAGCATTTTGTTTCTTTAAGCAGCTATTTATCTTCCAACATCTAGAACCACTGATAAAAGATACTGAAACATTAGCATTATTATCCAATTCCATTAATAAGAAAAGCAAGACATTTGTTTAATTTATGCCTGTCATCAACAGGCTGAGTGACGGGAAGAGAGAAATGATGCTGCCCAATGAATCATGATACCTCATGTAATCATGAAGAGTAGATTGATATTTTTGTAAGTGTTGAGTTTGCACATGTCGAAAGAGGTAGAAATGTGACACTGAAAACAACACCAGTCAAAAGGTCAACATGGTTTTCAGAGGTTTAGGTGATGCTGAACATGTAAAGATTTTTACTTATCTCACGTAAAAGCAATCTTCATGGACATAAGTGCACATTCTGTGCAATTCATGTAATTACATTTGTCTGCCTTATATGTTATGCTGCAGGCTGTTGATGGGAAGATGTAAAAGGATAATACATTGGCTGTATAAGATGATCATTCAATTATATTTGAACTCTAAGCCAAAATGCACACCACATACAATGACAAGATTGATTGATTCCCATTTGAATTGTAATTTGATCATTCCAATGAGCCGTTACTCGAACAGCACACATGTAATTGTGTTATACTCTAAATACGACAGTAACTATAAATAATGAACTGTATATATTGGAAGGAGCGCATGTGTTAAGGCTTTAGTTCAGCTTGTTAGAGCTCAAATGTTTACCTACTATTATTTATCTTCCCCTGTTTGAACATTTCCCAAACACAACACAGCTGCCTATAAACCAGTCTCAGCATTCGGTCCCCAGGAGGCCAGCAGTCTGCTCTGATGACTTGGCAGGGCATAACGTGTGAGACACTTTGAATTCCTCCAACAGGAGCCAAATGTACTCTGAAGCCGTGATATTTTGTAAACACTCCCTTGTAATGACAGTATGGTGATTTAGTATACAGTATTACATGCAATGCTCATGTTTACAACAGAACAAGTAGAGAACATAGTGATATAAAAGACATTCGTGTGGTAACATTATTGTGTGTCAGCTATATTGTGGCTACAGCAGGTGGTTTACAACCAACAACAACATCTGTGAGCAATCCATCAGAAGCAAGAGGAAGAATTGATAATAGTCTTACCGAAGAATTTCTTTGCGGGTAAAGAACGTACAGTCCTGCAATGACAAAAGAAAAGCATGATGTCATGTATGACTGTATGACAAGTGTTTATGGGACAAAACCCCATTTACATATTTTATGAAATCCTCTCAATGACACTTCTGTGAGTCACGTGAACTACCTTTACTGTAAACGCTACTCAAGGTGTCTAGTGTCTCTTTTGATGACATGTGTGAGTGTTGTCACCGGCCACTTGCAATAGGAACGATGTAGCGAGGGTAACATGATCTGATGTTGTCTGACATGCACGTGTTGGCACACACATTATCCAACAGGCCTGCAGGAGCCACCTCACTTTACATCTCCGCTTGTATCCACTCTCTCTGAGTTGTGCTCGGAGTGGGAGAAGCAGAGCGGAGCCAGCTGATCTCTAGAGACAAATCTACCCACTCAAGGCAAACAGGACTACTTAGGATGTTTGGGTTATGATAATTATGTATGTAAAGCATTATATGAGGTAATTATCAAAACCAACTAGTCTCCAACACGATAGACCACATTATAAGTAAAGCCTATAGAAAATGTAATTGGAGCACAATGAGGTCTTGAGGTTGAATTTGGTGTATAATCGTATATTTGATCCTAGAAACAAAGGATGAAAAAATGTATGCCCAAGACAGAAGCTAAGTCAAACATAATGTAACAGTATAATAATAAGGTTTTTAAGGAGCAGCAGGAGTAACCAGAGAGGCTCTTGAGAAGTGACCTGTCTCCTAGAGTAGAGTTTCACAGTCACACCGGCTTGGCATCAATTATTGAGTCCACACCTAATCACATGATAAACCTGTGCACAAAAAGATGTGTTTCTCCTTCCCAGGAAAACTTGGATCATTGTTACAGGAAACAGAGAGCCAGATCTTCTCAGATAGAGCAAACGCAAGATCCTCAATGAAATCAAAACCTTCTGCTATCCTCCCCTCGAAACTGTAAATATTTAAGCAGTAGTCCAAGCTGACCAGTAGGAAATTGATTATTGCAAATCAATTATCGATGAAGACTATGACCAACTGATATTTATAACAAATGTAAATGTTCAGGCTTTTTTGTTAGACCCATTCTATCCAAAACACATGGGGTTAAACTGCGAGGTTACTTATTGGAAATAAAGAGAAACAGTGAAATATAACAATAATTTTCAATAGTAATAAATAATAATGGAAAAATGCATGCATTTAGGCCTTTAAACACTCACAATTAATACTTACAAGCATGACAATGATGTATGCATAGTGATTTATTACTTATTTCATGCTTTAACATGACTTTCTGAGTCTGGATATTGGCATTAATGATCTATTCCACCAACATGCTTCAGGTACACACACATGCAAGCTCACCTGATAGGCATCAAGTTGCTCGTCAGTAAATATCGTTTGTTTATTACCCATCTTAATCAGGTAATCTGTTGCTTATACACATTCACAACACTGAACGTCCGAAGCCTTTTCTCAATGAAAGGCATTTAGGGGGTCTGCGGCAAAGACCGAGTCTCCGCTCAGGATGCCGCCACGGTGCAAACTCTTAAAGCAGGTTGTAGGTGTTGTTGTCCTTATTGGAGATTTCCGCCATGACTGGTAAATCTAGAGAATGAAGCAAAAACAGGAAAAACGTGAAAAATGAAGAGAACAAGAGCCGTGTCCAGTCTTGTCGTAGCCATGGGAGGTTGAGCTGCAAACTGATCTGCTTCTCTTAAAGCACCGGCTGTCCACAGGAGGCAAACCAATAGGACCCCAGCCTCAGGTAAAAAAAATAAAAAAGGCCTCATCGTGAACTAGAACCTTCTGGTAATGAAGAGGCTGTGTTCTCTT
Organism: Notothenia rossii; assembly: GCF_949606895.1. NCBI lineage: Eukaryota > Metazoa > Chordata > Actinopteri > Perciformes > Nototheniidae > Notothenia > Notothenia rossii. Next base: position 16,086,810 of record NC_136903.1, read on the forward strand.
GATTCAGGAGTTTCTTAATGTTGGTGAAAATGATATCCAAAATACGATAGTAAACTGTAATGTAGGCTAATTACATTTTTACAAATATATAATATGTTCAACTGAAGTCCCTCATCAAAATTATCATATTAAACATTTGCTAACGTTGCCTATTTTTTTGTATCTTTTTTTATTGTATTTTTCTATTTCTATTTGGTATTAATGTTCTTTAATGTGTAGCCTTCTTTCTCTGTATTTTTGTTCCCTCATGTGTATTGTATGCACAACAGAACAACTATACCTAATTGTCAATACAATTCGGATTTTCACTCTTCCAAGTATGGTTACTTCGGATGTCACATAAATAATGTAAAACATATAACATCTCCACAGGATATGAAATAGAATAGAAACATTAAGTAATATCAAGTTGTTACATGAAGTAACTACTCAGAATGCAAGTCGCCTTATTGTAACCTATGTTGTAGCCTACTGATGAGTAGGCTACTTCATCAGCCTCAATAAACGTAGTAATTCCCATCTCTGGCTAATTGTGCCTACAGGTGCAAACTCCCGCACCAAGAAAGTGTGATTCTGACCCCCAGATACTTTCCATTAACCCACTTTCCAAACATGCATCTTTTCGTAGGTTATTTAATCCCTGATTGGATAATACTTTGCATGCTCATTTATTATTTATCATATTGATGTAATCACCACTTAATTGGCTTTTCATTCAGAATTGACTCAGCCTTACCACAACAAACCTCTATGGATCATACTTTTCGGCAATACTATAACAAGAACAACACTTTTAATTGAGTCCCGAGAACCTGTTGCCCGGAAAACAACATCCACAAAAATACTGTAACACATATTCCAGCCCCGTCCTTATCTCCCCTCTCTCACAGTGCATTAGACTAATGCTCTGCATTATGCTGGACTGCAGGCTTTAATCCACCTGCCTCCTATTATTGCAGCAAAGCAGTACAGTGAGCGTGTCCTGACTGCACCTCAGGACAGATGCCAGTTTTACATTTCCATAAAACAACCACTGCCTTGTCTTTCCACCACATTGGTTAAAATCATCGCTTATTGCGATAGTTAAGTTATCTTGCAAAGTTGCTCATGATGGACTCTAAGCGAGATAAAGACCAAGGTAAGTTACCATGGATAGCTTGTTGCTACGCTAGCCACTAGCAGCTTGTGCTAGCTGGCTGCAGCTTCAGCTAAGAGCCAGCTAACAACGTATCGTTCGTTACACAACATTTTACGTGTGTCATCATCAGAGGAAAAAATAACAATTCGAATTTCATTTAATAACCCACCCACTTTCATCCGGCTGAATCATCTTCATGAGAGTACGCAGCCGCTGACTCACAGCTAAGAAACAGATGGCTACTAACACAAGCTAACAACATTTAGTGGTGTCAAGCTAAGCTAAAAATCATCAGCCTATTTATTATTGCAGCTGTTGACATATGCAAGATGTGTGTTTGGTGGCCCTACTCATTCCACCCATGATTGTTTCCCCCATCATGTTGTCTTGTCATACTACCCTGTCTGGCATTCCTTTTACAATGTGTATAAATACAACTTGGGGTGATTACAATCTAAAAGGATGTAATGTGAAAAAAGACCCCAACATCATTATTTTTGGTTAGTCTGATCTTTCTTGTCAGGTGAATAAGACATTCATGCATGCAGTCTCATGAAAGAGTATTCATGTTTATGGAGGGACCAAATCTGCCTAAGGAAATTAAACCAAATGTAGCGTATTCAGTTGTTATTCATGCAGATAACTGGGGCGAGCTAATACCATAAGAGACAGCACAGAGGACAGCTCGTCTGTCTGTGTGTGACCCCTTCCCTCTAGAGCTGCCAGACGAAAAGCTCATTGTGCGGCGAGATATGAAATGCAAGGTCTGCCTGAATTAGTATTTTTTTTAGAAGGGTTGCATGGGTTGTTTGATTGGTCCACCGTACACAGAGCAGACACAGTGCTTGCGGCATTCTGCTCTTGCATCCCTGACTCACACATGCTTGCTCTGTGATTGTGTTGCATTATGTAAAAATAGAAGACGTGGTTTGTTTTTCTGCACTCATATTTATCTGATTCTTCCAGATGCAGACTGTGAGAAGATAACGCCTGGGCTGCTCAAGTCGCGCACAGGAGAATTTGATTTGGAGTCAATACTGTTTCTCAAACTGAGAGGTCTTGGTAAGTTGTAATTAACATCTACTATTTAACCCCTTCATAAATGCATCATAGTGTATAATGCTAACTGTGTGTCTTACAGGAATAGTTGATCTTGGATGCATTGGAGAATGTTTAAATTTAGAGAAACTGGACCTCTCTGGAAATAACATAACAAATGTAGCTCCTCTAGCATCTCTCCGGCTTCTTTCTGTACTCTGTTTGTCTTCAAACAGGATTTCCAATTTAGGTAAGATTTCAGGAGCAATTTATTCTTTATTTGCATACTGTATGTTTGTTCACTTATCATGGAAGTCTCTGCCATGAATAGAAATAGATTTCTTAATGCATGTTATTGCTTTGGTACTTTCAGAACCCCTGCGCAATTGTGAAGGTTTACAGAACTTAAACTTGGCTGGTAATATCATATCCAGGTATCACTATACGACCATTGACCAAATGTTTACTCTAAATGAATAAGAATGCCAATATGTTATTGATTACAATGTTAATATCATAGTATAAGAACTATTTAATGTCATTGATGTTAAATATTTTTGCTGCAATAATATTTTTAAGAGCAATATTCTGGATAAGTCCTGTAAAATCATCTCTCATCTGTTTCTTTTTTTGTTTACCAGCATTGAGAACCTACAATGCCTTCAGCTGTTGAGAAAGCTAGAAAGTATACGTCTTAAAGACAACACTTACAATTACACTAACCCAGGTAATTTTGTGTGAATTTGCTTTTATACAATCTGGTTAATAGAACATCTTGTGAAGTGAACTCACAATATCTTTCTCTCTGCACAGTGTGCAGGAACGCAGCATATAAAAACATAGTCCTTGAGATGTTCCCCCACATCAAGGTGCTTGATGGTAAGGTACATGTGTATATATAATGTTTTAATTTAGTCTCCTGCATAACATTAACTCTTAGACTAATTTTACATTTTTCATCCTGTTTTTAATTTGTAGGGGAAAGAGTGGTTGGGCGTGGCAGTGAACTGTACCAATTATGTAAAGACATTGATGAAACCATCAAAGGTACATTAGCTATTTAGTGTGTGTTTTTATCATGAGTTGTATCTGAGACTATGTTTAGTTGTACACAATGTATGAATGGCATCCATGACATGTTCAGGATGCAGTCATGTCTTCTTCCTTGCTTGAGTAAGTTGTCTTGTTCATGTAAAAATATGACTGAACTGTTTTTGTTTTTTTCTATTCAAGCTGGTTCATACAAGAATGGACAGCTTGTGGAACACACTGATTGCAAACCATGGGTGGAGGATAATTACTGGGAGTTAAAAAGATCAAACAATGCCATTATTGAAGAAGCCTACAAACAGTTCAATGGTAAGAGATTCTGTGCAGGGCCTTTTTGTAATTTTAAGAAATGTTTTCATTTAATTTGATCTACAGTCCACCGTTTAATAAGATAAGATATACTTTATTAATCTCAAATTGGGAAATGTTTTAATTGCAGCAGCATGTAAAACAAGTATTGTACATAATTAGAAATAAAAAAAAGACTAGAAAATAGAAAAGAAAATCTCAAAATAGATGATAAAACCAAACTATAGAGTGAAAATATAAATGTTGACCGTGAAGAAAAAATATGTAAGCTATCTGACAAATAAAACAATACTGAAGGGCTAAATTACAGCTAACAGAATATAAAAGTGGGATATTATTTACATTAAGTGTGCAAGAATGACAGTGTGTTATCCTATATCATAATTGACCTTCATTTATTTTTCTACAGATGTACTTCATGAATGCAGACTCCTGAACAACAGAGCCTCTCATGTTATTTCCCAAACTGAAAGATCTATGAGCCTGAAGAAGCAGCCAAAGCAGTATGCTATTTGAGTTGGACTATATGAACACATTTACGTTTTTGTTGTATGATGTACCATGGCTGTACTGTAGGCTTTTCAAATTACTAAGCTTTATCCAAATGCTTGATCAGTATCAGACACATGCTTTGTATTTGCATTTTGAGGCATTTGTTGAAATTCTATCTCATCCTATGCATTGAGTATCAACGATACGCATAAGTGGTTTGAAAACCTTTATCTATACTGACAACTCAGTTTGGTTCAAAGATGTCTTTACTTGCACAGTGTGCATTTTGTACCATGTTGTATCCTGCATTTATGCTAGGAGCTATGCTGCTTAACAATTTCTATAAACTTCATCCATATTGCATTGCTGGATAATGTTGGGAGTTAATGTGTCCCATGCTGTTTGCTTTCCTTGTAAGTTGAACTTTTGCAATAAGTGATAGAATGATGTTTCAGCTGTTTCTATTTGTTTTATAACATAACGTTTATTATGTGTACGAACAACTTCTGGAAAAAATACAATGTTTTAAAACGTGTTCTTCAGAGCTTTCATTTGTACTTGTTTACTTTGGACCACTGAAACTATACTATACACTACCTTGCACATCCACAGCCAAATAACATGCATATTAGTGAGGTCGACTCGCAGTTGCAGTCCACTGGCGCCACTTGCTGGCCTTCCACTGTCTGTGCTGTGCTACTATACGACCATGGTTCACACCAAAATATGTCTTTAGCCTGTTAATGAAAGGGATACCATTTATTGTTTGAGCTGGTTGAGTTTAGTTTCGTTTATTAATTGAGCTGTATTACTCCATACACTACACACAAATTCACCTACATCTCAGTGCAATCCCCGGAAGATGTCCAAAATAAGAGTAACGGCAACCTTTTCTTTTGCAATTTGCAAACATAAAATTATGTATTAAAAATAGTCTATAACTGAACGTTGCTATTCCAAAAATAATAATACGTTTTTTTTAAAAGTACGAATTATGTAAAAGGATTTAAATGTATTAAAGGGTTTATTTTGAAAAACACTGGTTCAGAGCGGATATCCGCTTTGTTCTGTTGTTAGCTTCACAGCTGCTTCTGGCGCTGCTGCATCGACCTTCGCTAGTAAAGGATGGCAGGAAAGGCGTGGAGGTCAACGGTATGTACGGGGAAATATGTTAATCGTTGCAGCAAAGGCATGCAATTGTATTATAATAAACTACCTAACGTTAGCTTATTTGACTGTCGTTCACAAAGTGAAAGACTTCCGGCATTCCAGTGACAGTTCACCTAGTTAGGCGCTAAAGCTACTTGTTTGGAGTTACTATAGCAACCTGACTCTGTAGTGCTAGATGGCTAGTTAGGTAGTATTGAACGAAAAGGAATGCTTAGCTAGCAGCAACCTACATGTTTTATTCTATCATACACTGTTTTAAGATTCATTTTATAGGTCATTGTTCAATTTAAACGAAATATCAATGTAATGTCCCTTATCTACAGATCTTTAACCTACTAAGACAGTGGGGTTTGTCCATCAATGGCAAGGATAAAATCGAGGCTCAGGAAGTAAGTTAAGCAAACGTATTTCGAAAAGGGCTAATGCTAACTAGCAATTTCCCTCAGTAAAACTGTTATTCAAATCTGGAATGGGCCTAATGTTTTGCTAGTCGGAGCGCCTGTTAGATGTCAGTTGTGCTAAAGGTGACCTCTTGATTCACTTTTCCTACTGGTGATCTACATCTCCTTCTCTTGTGGTGTTGCTGTGTATCATCGGCAAAGGCAAGGTACTGGATTTATAGTCATTTACACTGATACACTTATAAAATGACCCTTTCAACACAGCTTACATGTTAACATGTGAACTGGATTGAGTCTCGTCTTCCAGAATGGCCTTTGCAGATTGCTCCCATGTCATGCTTTATCTATCTATCTATCTACTATCTATCTCAACAGTTTTGGTCATAAAGTGTATTACATGTGAACAGTTATCCAGATCAAGTAGTCTATTCTATGAAACACAAGTTCTTAATTCTCAGGTCATCACCATTCTGGTATGTTCACCACTCTTTTCTCAATAAGATTTGCTCAATTTACTAGTTTTTACTAATTTAATTTATTTAATGTTGCCTTTTCTTACTATTTTTGAAAATATACAATAAAGCACTTTATATGACTCTGTGTATATACACTTTATATATGCTGTCAACGTCAACAAAAACGTGGGGGGGGAATTGTTTTATTTGTGCCTGTCAGGTGTCGCGGGTGGTTGGAGCTTTGAGGACAGAAACTCCACAACCCAGGACGTATGTGCGTGGGGTATGTGTTTGTTCTGAAGAACTACACAGAAAATGTGATGTTACTTATTGCTACTGTGCATAATTATTATTTTCTGATACGTGTTTTTTGTTCTGCCCTACAGATTCACACTGTCACTTTAATCCCCGGTGATGGAATTGGTCCAGAGATATCCTCTGCTGTCATGAAGATATTTGAAGCAGCTAAAGTTAGTACTGGAGGAGCAGCACAAACTGTATTTTTCACTAACAACATAATCCAGCTAAATTATCGTTTAGGTTGCAACAGATAACTTTTGTATTACTCCAGCCTCGATACTTAAGAGACCAATCTGATCCAATCAGTAAAGCAATTCAAGTCTGCTTAATGTATACTAATCAAGTGATTTTGCTGTACACCCCTTTTTTAAATCTAGGCACCTATTCAGTGGGAAGAGAGAAATGTTACAGCCATTAAAGGACCTGGTGGTAAATGGATGATCCCTCCTGATTGCAAAGAATCCATGGACAGAAACAAAATTGGCCTAAAAGGTAACCTGATTAGCAAACTTTAGATTACTACAATAAAAAGTAAATGTCTGTTAATTATTGTTAATTATCAATATTTATTTACTACAAGACCACTTTAATAAATATATACCTTGTGTTAGTAAAAGGTTTTTAATTCAAATAAGTTTTAGATGTGTTAGCAGTTGAATCAGTACATTGTTTTGAATTACTTTTATTCTTCAGGTCCTTTGAAGACACCAATAGCGGCAGGCCATCCCTCTATGAACTTGCTGCTCAGGAAAACCTTTGACCTTTATGCCAATGTCCGCCCCTGTGTGTCCATCGAGGGCTACAAGACCCCCTACACTGATGTGAACCTGGTCACCATCAGAGAGAACACTGAGGGGGAATACAGTGGGATTGAACATGTGGTAAGACCCTAAACAAAACATTACATTTCCAGCTGTTAAATTGTTCACAGTTTTTCTCTATTGACGTTTTGTTTATTTTCCCTTGCACAGACCACATATGATATTAAGCAATTAAATCAATTTAATTTATTTTGTCACATATTATTACCATAAATCTCTTGGATTTGTGTATTTTCAGATTGTTGATGGAGTTGTACAGAGCATTAAGCTCATTACAGAGCAGGCCAGCCAACGCATCGCAGAGTATGCTTTTGAATATGCCAGAAATAATCAGAGGGCCAGTGTTACTGCTGTTCATAAGGCCAATATTATGTAAGTTACATTTAGTACAAAGTACTTCAACTCATTTGTCATTTTAAAATCTATTTCCTTAAATTGAATTATTGTCCTCTTTTGTCATTTTTATAGGCGCATGTCAGATGGGCTGTTTCTGCGGAAATGCAGAGAGGCTGCTGAAAAGCACAAAGATGTGAAATTCACAGAGATGTACTTGGATACTGTGTGTCTGAATGTAAGTCCCAATATATTTAATCATTAAAACGTTGAATATGTACACTGTTTTAGATGGATATAAAGCATGTTTTGTTATACGTTAATTAATAGTGGCATTGTAATACTTGTTCTTATAGATGGTACAGGATCCCACACAGTTTGATGTATTAGTAATGCCAAATTTGTATGGAGACATCTTGAGGTAAATAAATATTCTACATGGTAAACCATAGAGCCAAGTATGTACAATAATACATCTAAAGGCAAGTGTATGTGTTTACCATTACAGTGATCTTTGTGCTGGACTGATTGGAGGTCTTGGAGTGACTCCTAGCGGGAACATTGGGGCCAATGGTGTTGCCATATTTGAGTCGGTACGGTTTTTTAAAATTTCCATTTGTCAGACTCTTCATTTATTTTTTTCTTCAGTTTCACTTCCATCACAAAAGTACATGTTGCACAGTAGAAATTAGATAATGTGATATTAGTTCATTCAAGCACATCAACGCATATCACACTGGTGCTTATACAAATCTCAAACATAATGAATGTTTCTGATTTATTTCTCCCGTCAGGTTCATGGAACGGCCCCAGACATAGCAGGAAAAGACATGGCCAACCCCACCGCCCTGCTGCTCAGTGCAGTCATGATGCTGCGGCACATGGGCCTGCATGGCCACGGCAACAAGATAGAAGCTGCCTGCTTTGACATCATTCGAGACAAAAAGGTAATCTACTTTTAAAGAAATTGAGACATGCCGTTCTGGTTTGATTTGATTGTTAATTACGAATTTTTCATCCGTCTTCAAGGTTCTAACAAAAGACCTGGGAGGGAACTCAAAGTGCTCAGAATTCACAGAAGCAATATGTCAACGAGTGCTGGATCTGGACTAAAAGGATCCTTAAAATACCACCGGTTGATTATTAGGGTCGCTTTATGTCACCATGTTACGGTGTATGTGCACATTTAAACCATATTATGTATTTTTAAAACACTCAGGAGTTAAAGATCCTGATTGTGTTATTGTTAACTTTGCAAGCTCTAAAGTAATGTCTTAAGAACAACAGTTACTGTAATTGTGTGTATATGTGGATATTGTTTATTTAATGGCTTAATTTGGCCACTTGTCGAATGTAATTGACACTTTTATTTGACATAAAAGATGCAATTTGTAACGTCCATGGTCGCTTAAGTAACACTGAAGATGTTTGTCAAACAATCAACTATGTGTCTTACATTCCTAATGTGAAAAAAATGGATTAAAGCTTTTATTAATTTACATATAATCAGGCTTCTGTTACGTGAAACAGATGTTTTGCACTCAGTTTTTATTTTCTGTCATACTGCTGCAAATATCATGAATGTTTAAAGAAACATAAATATCACTATGACAACTGAACTGCCTGACCTTTTATTTATTGTTATGCAATTACTTGACTATCTCAGCTGCTATGATGATGACTCTAGTAATAAGATTCCTGTTGGAAGAATATGAAGAAGAAAAATATATACTTTATTAATATATTATAAAGATATTCAGTTTTCACTCTGTTGTTATACAGTTACAGTTGAAATACACACATGCACACACAGGACCATATGGGGACTCAAACCAGTCTTTATGGACCAAATATCTAATATTCAAAACCAAATGGTATTTACACAAAATACAGATAAAGATCCTGTCATGAAAGTAACTGTTATGATTTAAAGGCATCAAAAGATGTAATTGCAGACCAGAGTCGAACATAAATCAAAAATAAATATTTCTGCCTATGAGAAAATGAATTAAAATTGTGTGACTTTTTCAGTATTATTCACTATTTATTTATCTGGTAACATCTTTAATGTAAAAGAGAAACGTAAATTGTTCCTGTATTATTTATGCATTCTGAACACAAGACACAGATATAATTAAATGCCATGCATGTCCAAAAGGATAATGAGATATGCAAGTGATTTTTATACTAACAGTTACACAGTCATTTCTCTTAGAACGTGACACTACTCTTGATAGAGGCTCTCTATGACCTGCTGGTACATCTCCAACACAACAGGGCGACGGAGCTTCATTGTGGGACCTGAAACGTGGAAATAATTATAATGAGCAATAGTTCTTCTCACAATTTAATTGCTTTAAATATTAAAGTGTAATCTATTTATTATTATACAACATTCTCAACCTATCCATGTACTGCGTAATTTACCCAGCTCTCCTCCAGAAACAGAGAAGTCCTTTCTCAGGATAGCCCACTTCTGTATGCATTGGGCGTTAGAGGTGGCTGTAGAGTTTACTCTGTTGATCGCTTCTTGAATGGTCCGGTACACCTCTTTGTCTTTCCCCTCGATGATGTCAGACACCGTGGTTGCTTGGCTGCCCAGCTGTCGGCAAAGCTGCACAGCCTCACCACTCAGCTCCTCCGTTGGCTCCATGGTTTCTGTATCGCTACAACACTGGAACATGGAAATACATTGCTGGGGTTACAAATATCTCTCTATGGAGATTGACCAGAAGAACATTAGATGACATTTGCTAGTTAGTGTTAGTTTTTGTCTGTAATTGGTGTATTTGCAATAACCCTGACCTTGGTAATGTCAATAATACAGTACAGCGTAGCATCATCGGGATAATAACTAATGGCTAATCTAATAAGATACCTTTAGTGTTAAAAGCATTGTCAAGAACTTCCTCTTGTCCCCAATAAGCATGGTGTTGCTGATGATAGGTAGCTCCTTTTTCACTTTTTCCTCTATGGAAAGAGGGGGAATGTTCTCCCCTCCAGCTGTGATGATCAGCTCTGAATGGAGAGAGAGGGCACCCTGACATTACATGGATAACAGGGATAATGGAGCCGTATGTTCTGTGCAGAACAACTTGCACTTAGATGTGGGAAATGTACAGAACGTGAGCTAGTGACCTATCACAAGCAAGTTTCCTAATATAGCCTTATTTGCTGAGATTGTTCTACCTTTTATTCTCCCTGTGATGTACAAGAAACCCTCTTCGTCAATCTTGCCCAAGTCTCCAGAATGCAACCATCCATCTTTGTCTAATGCTTCTCTTGTTTGGTCTTCCATGTTGAGGAAACCCATGAAAATGTTACGTCCCCAAAAGCAAATTTCCCCTGTCCCCTCAGAGTCTATGTCGACCATTTTGTATCTACAGCCAGGCACCACCTTCCCGCAGCTTAGTCAGAGAAAAAAATATGTTAGTATGATTTTAAAAACACATAACCACACATACAGTTTTTCCGATCCTTGATTTTGTATTACCTTGGTAGTTTGTAAGCTCTGGGACCTGACATAAAGTGAGGTCCTGTGCTCTCACTCATGCCATATGCCTCATACAACCTGATGTTCAGGCCCAGGAAAAACTGCACCGTTTCACTACTGATCGGTGCTGCTCCTGAGAAGAACTTCTGACAGCAAGACAGACCCAGCTCAGTCCTAAGCCTCTGAAGCACAAGGCTGTCGGCCAGTGTGAACAGGAAAGGTTTGTCATCATCCCTAAAACAAAGCATAAGAAAATGTCAATATTATTGAATAATCTTTGCATTTGATGGCTCAGTTTACTTCTTCAAAAATATTCAAGTTTCATCAGCACTTACGTTTGTGTACACTTTTGATTAGCTTCCAGACTGACTGACATTGCCCATGTCACCAGTTTCTTTTTCACATATCCACACTCACTTATTGCCTGTTTCATTTTCTCCATCATTTTCTCCCATACTCGTGGGACACCCATGTGAGATGTAGGACAAACTTCTCGCATAGTTGTTATCAGGCTTCCCTATAACAAATAAGGGACAAACCGAGCTAAAAAAAAACACACAAATCAAGTGACATTTATTATTGACCAGATTATTCCGCTTGTCTCTTGCACAGCTAAAATGTAGTTTGCATGATTGATTAAGGAGAATAATGCATATGGGAAAACTAGTAGTTGCACCCACAGTGGAGCTATTAACTTTAATTTACTAAAAGTCTTACAGATTAAAGACTCTCATTTGATAGTTGTAGTCCTAATCTTATGTACCTAATATGGTACTTGAATTAATATTTTCCCTATTTATTTACTAGAATATTCATTAACATTTACATTCAATGTCTATTTAGGTTTTATTATGTCTCTTTATTGTGTATATTATAATTATTTAATCTTATTAATATAATTCCCCTTTTTGTCTGATGTGCTGTCTGTGGTAGGGGTTAGTGTGCACTGTTCTTTGTTGTTATGTCTATAACCATTATATCTGTGATCTAAGTAATTGTATTTACCTTTAGGGCATCTGGCTGTGCAAAGTATACCAGCTCAGCCCAATGGATGCCCGTCCACATATCATAGATCTGAGCAGCGATGTGGCTGAGAGGCAGGTAGCTCACCAGTGACTCCTGTTGGGTGTCAGCTGGCTGCATCTCCCCCACCCTGCTGGCATGATTGGCCGTCCATGTGATCTAAATACACATCACAGATAAAGATAGACGTTTAGTCTCCTGTAACTCTGAGTAAGTGCGGACTAAGAAAAGTAAACTTACATTGTCATGACTGAGCATAACTCCCTTGGGCTTGCCCGTGGTGCCAGATGTGTAGATCAGGATGCAGCATTGGTTGGCTCTCTGGCTGTCAATGATGTCATCCAGCTCATCCTCAGAAACATCTAGACCCAGATCCATGAAGTCCTCCCACTACCCCAAAACAGCAACATAGAGCATCACAGCCTGAGCTCAACAGACACTTTGATCATGTAATCAAGAGGACTTACGGAGTAAAGGTTTGGAATCCTCTGCTGGGGGTTTCCACTGAACTGCACTATGGCTTTCAAATGGGGCAGCCTGTCTCGTATCTAAGGTATAAAGAGGGAGACATTTACAGTATGTTCTGTATGTGGAGAAAAACATTTACATATTATATACAGTACCTGCAGGATTTTATCCAATTGCTTCTGGTTTTCCACCACAATAATGTTGGCTTTGGAGTCATTTGCAACATACTGGCAAGCTTCTGGCGAGTTAGTTGCATAAATTCCTGTCATTATCCCCCTAAATAAAAAATATTCATCAGTCTCAGGAGAAAAAAAGGTTAACGGATGTAACATTGCAAAATGAGCAGTTGAAATAATAAAAACAGCATTAATAACAAAGACACTGAATATTTGGGTTTATGCTGATTCATGTCAGCTGTTGATGCTGTGTCTTTCTCACCCCGCCATGATGGTACCGACTGAAGAGAAGAACCATTCTGCTGAATTGAATCCTAGTATCGCCACACCATGGAATCGTTCTAAACCAAGCTGCACACATTTTTGTCTTTTAAAAAAAAGTCTGCCCATTGATAGTACTCAATAGTTTAAATAATTTAGTATGTATTACACACAACGCGTTGTTTTTATTTAAAAAAAACATACCTTTATAAAGCTCTTGGCTGCTCTCCGGCAGAATTGATAATACTCTGAGAAAGTTATCTTTTCCCATTTGTTGTCCATCTTGCTGGCCAGTGCATACATGTTTCCATATTTCTCAACAGAGGCTTTAAACATTTGGTGAACGGTAACCGGTTCCTCTGGGCATCCTTCTTCTATTCTCAGTCTCACCGCACCTTTAGCATCAGTGGTCCAAAGAGAACTGGCTTGAGCAAGTGGTGTGCAAGCAAACTGAACTTCTAGGTTTTTCCTTCCTGAGAAGAGGGACAAAGGAAATTAGAAAAAAATAATCTAGTTATTCCCAAGAGGAAAACAAGTTTACATACTCTAATTCAACAGACCCATGTGCTCATAACTCACCTACAGAGGCATGTTCTTCACCATCTATCTGCACATGTGCCATAGACTCCTGAACTCTGAAAGATAAAGAGAAAAGATGGGCCTAACAGCTCATACACACTCGCATTGTAGCAATCGGGCCACTCGGTCATCACATGGGTCTAATTTTCAGCTGCGCTGTTTAACACACACAATGTCAGGCTTTTGCCAGAGCTGAAGCCCCATTGTTTTGTTTGACAGAATATTTTCCATGCAAGCTCAAGTTTATTTACTCTCGCTCATTAAAACTCACAAAACCCAACTCACAAAAGTCTCTAAATGAGACTATCTGGACTTTAAGCATCCATTCCTTTTCTATATCCATAAAGTGTTGGCAACGATCAATTTTAATACAAGGTATACAGGATGTAGATACTGAAAGCTGGTGTTAAATTACGAAATCCGGTAAAACTTTCATCAATCTTCCAATTTAGTAATGTAGTCATTTCAAATGCTAACTAATGAATCTGGTCCACTCAGCCTTAACTTGCCGAACTTCTCCTACAGCTAATTTAACTTCTACTTAAAAGTAGTGTTGTCTAAAGAGACTAGCATCTCTTCCTCCTCTAGATAAAGTCCTTTTTGTATAGCTTACCTGTTTTCAAGTTGAGCTTCTCCCTTCTCCTCACCAGGAAGGTCCATACTGTTGTAGATATATTGGTAGTGAAGCAATCCTCTAGGATCTAGCCTCTTGTTTTGCTGAAAGGAAAACCTTTTCAAAATCGACTGGTATGAAACAGAAAATGTTTTCTTACAGGACAAGTGCACCCTTAAATAGTAGGACTTTAGAGCAACTGGTAACAGCAAGCCCCATGAAGTTTTAACTAGCTGTGAACAAATCAGAAAGTCCTCGAGAGCACTGCATGGACCTGTTGGCTCAAGAACATGTCCAGAATTTAAATGAGCTTAGTCTTTTCATATGTAAAACAGTATGATTATAATGATAAATTACACACAGACATGTTAAACCCAAATCCTAACAATTCTAAGTTACATATATATCTGATGAGAATTATAATAACCCAATATCTGAGTTTAGTATGCCAAAGATTGATCACTTGGGTTAATGTGAGCTGCCTTATGTTGAGCCCTTCTGATGTACAGTATAGTCACTTGACGGAAGTGTAGCACTTTTTTGTTAAGTATCAAACTACCAATACAGCCACTCACCTATAGTTGTGGCATAAAAACTGAGTTTATTTACTCAGGTACTGTATCTAAGTACAATTTAGTGGTACTTGTAGGCTACCTTACCTGAGTATTTTCACTTGAGGCTAATTAATACTATTAATTAATAGAAGCTGTCTTCCAAACTAGAGGGCTTTAATTTAAGATGAACATTTTAAAACGATTTTTTATTTTTAAAAGATTGGTTTGTTTACATTCCATTGCAGTACTTCAAAGTTTGGGCTTTGTGTCTTATAGTTGAGTAGTTACAGGATGGATAACATGAACTGCATATAGAAAAATATATACTTTCATTAGGTGAGTTACAGCAATGAGTTGCAAATGTAGGATTGGGTGTGTATTAATAATATAGATTTATTTATAAAACTAAACTTGATTTTTGGTTTAATGTAGCTTTAAACATGGAATATCTCATTTATTCTGGCCACCTGGGGGCAGCAGATTCAGCTAATGATTATGTATGTTCACTATCACCAGACACCTTTTCACATTGTTCTTTCACGTTTTAATTTAAAATATTGTTATTATAAAAAATATTGATAGTAGTCACTTTGTGGTTCTTTCCTACAAAGAGTTGGATGTTAAATTACCTTATATAAACACCACTTCATGACATAATAAAAATAATATATACTAATATTAACTAATATTGTGCTTTTATCTCCACTAAGATTATATGACAGCCGTGGTTACTGTTAGATATTTTGCATGGCAATATTGCATAGGTACAATTTAAACACAGATAATAATACGTAGGAATATGCTTCAACTTAAATAAATTATAGAAATATTGCCCACATTTATAATAATAAAAATAGTATGCCCATAACACCAACCTTTTGAGGAGGCGTATTGGGGACACAGAAAGCCAACCCAGAATGAGTAAGAATTATTTTTACTTTTTCTGCTTTTATATTTGTAGCCTAGAAGTACTTTCTCCAACATTGCTTGGCGAACTTCATTTTCATTGTCATTAATTAAACAAGGTAATGTGAAGTTCCTAGATGAACCAGTCAGTCTGATCATGCCACCCCTCCCCCAGGTCTTTTGGTCTGTTCTAGACTGCAGCTCAACGACACTTCCGGCCACTCTTCCACAGCTCTCCAGAAAGTTCCAAAGCGCAGAGCCGAGCGACTATAAGAAGAGCCAGCCATCTTCCTCCACCAGCCTCACCGTAACCCGTACTAAAGCTAAAATAGTAAAAAATCTCCTAGCAAGTAAGTAGGCCTACACTAAACGGTGCTTTGAAAAACTGCTTAGCTATACGGTTAATAAATGCTAGCTTTTTCATTCAATGTTAATGTAATAAAGGCTAAGCTTGTGTATGGTTGATCGTCATTTAACCCCACGCTTACTCACGTTGTCCGTTTCAGGCTACTGTATTTAAGCCACCGGTTCTTTTGTAACGTCGTGTATCACATGCTGTAGGGACATTCGGTTTTTAGTAACACGGTTGTTAGCTAGCGTACGGTTTATGGTTTTAGGCCACCCTTCGTATTTGATGGATGCTGATTTGTTTTCTGCCTTATTTAAATTTAGGTTGTAACCATGGTTCACGAAACCGGCTTCTACGAGTTACTGGGTGTCAACCCTGAAGCCTCGCAGGATGAACTCAAAAAAGCCTACAGAAAACTCGCATTGAAATACCATCCCGACAAGAACCCCAATGAAGGAGAGAAGGTAAGTTAGTAGCATGTAGCTAGATATCCTGCAGCCCTTTATGGACAGTAACAAATGCTGTCTAATTTTAAACTGTACGCCTTGTTGAATTTACCCTGGGAACTTTCTGGAGTAAGCTCGCAGCTCTTCTGATTAGGAACAGGGAGATATGCCCTGATGCCCTGCTGAAACTGGGGTCAAATGCCACCGTAGGTTGTACAATTTAAATAAAATGAAGGTGGTTGTTAATTGTACTTTTAAGATGACACTTTTAGGCTCCTAATGCTGATGGACTTGATCTGATACATTTAGGATACCTGCCATTTGCAGGTCACAATGTGATGATAATGTAACAGTTACACCAAGTAATACTAATATAATCTCTACTGTATACACCCTGTTAACCATAGCAACGTGACCTTACATTGGCAATTGGCAGCATTACCTTATATTAGCAAAACGATCTAAATGTATACTACTATATTTGATTCTGGATTCTGAGATGTTTACTTGAATGATCACTTCTTTACATATCTATTGAGCATTGTTGTCATACTGGTATTCTGTACAAACTGTGAAGTCCACCGAGACAAATGTTACATTTGTGATATTGGGCTATATAAATAAACATTGATGATTGATTGAAGGGAGCCTGATGCTTCAAAAACTTAATTTTTGTTGTTGATTGTTACAGTTCAAGCTTATATCTCAAGCGTATGAAGTGCTGTCAAATCCAGAGAAGAGATCCTTGTATGACCAAGGAGGAGAACAAGCAATCAAAGAAGGAGGCATGGGAGGAGGAACTTCACCAATGGACATGTTCAACATGTTCTTTGGAGGTGGAGGGAGGATGCAGAGAGAGAGAAGAGGTAATATTTATAAAAGTAACCTAGCAGCTGTTTGTATATATAAACCTTCCGACGTATATAAATTACTTGGCTAATTTGTTATGATTGTTTTGAGGTAACACAAATCCTTTTTTTTTTTTTTTAAATCACAAGCTATATCATAATCCACTTCATCAGCTATACTGATGAAGTGGATTATGTTTGTTGACTAATTTGGTATCATTCAACATGAAACTGAAGAAATCGGGTTAGATCCCAGATCAGTTTGAGATGATATTTCTGTGGTCATCCACGGGCAAGGACATCACACTGGTCACTTACTACAAGTGAGCAGCAGGCACACTCATGTTGAAAGCTTTTGTACAAGAATCCATAAGCACCACCATTTCCTTACGTTTTTGTAGTACCAGCTGCTTTGAACATCTTACATTTAAGCTTAAAGCTCAAATATTCAATCTGGCTAAAATAGCATGGAAGATTATGGGGATGTCCTAACTCAACACCCCCCCCCCCAAAAAATGTCTTCCAGATACATCTCATGGGAGGCAATAAACTAACCTTAACATCCACAACTCAATAACTGTTTAATTTGGATGTATTTCCTTTTCCTGCAGGGAAGAATGTCGTCCACCAACTTAGTGTAACACTGGATGAGATGTACAATGGCAGTACAAGGAAGCTCGGACTTCAAAAGAACATCATTTGTGACTCATGTGAAGGTACGCAGTGTTGTCTTTTTTTTATTTTGTATGAAATGGTGATTAAATGTTCAGTTAATGACATTGTCCTGTTTGTTACAGGCTATGGTGGGAAGAAAGGTGCAATGGAAAAGTGCTCCATTTGCAAAGGAAGAGGTGTTCAAATCAAGGTGCAACAGATTGGGCCTGGCATGATTCAGCAGATCCAGAGTGTGTGTGCAGACTGCCAGGGACAGGGAGAGAAATTTAGCTCCAAGGACCGCTGTAAGAGCTGCAATGGACGCAAAGTAGAACGCAAGAAGAAAGTTCTTGAGGTTCACATTGACAAAGGTATGTTGTTTTCCACATTTGATAATATATATAAATAATAGCAATAATGTATGTATTAGTGCAAATGTGTCTTGCCACCCAAACTAAACCTAAGATAAATGTTTGGTGCAGGTATGAGGGACGGTCAGAAAATAACATTCACTGGAGAAGGGGACCAGGAACCTGGACTGGAGCCGGGGGATGTAATCATCGTTCTGGATCAGAAGGATCACCCCTTGTTCCAGAGGAAAGATGAGGATTTGATAATGAAGATGGATATCAAACTAGCTGAGGCTCTGTGTGGTTTCAAGAAGACTATTCAAACATTAGACGACAGAACGCTCGTCATCAGCGCACTACCAGGTAATTGACTGAAATCAACCTCGTCTACAGTGTTGCCTTTTCTGGTAGACTATATTTGTAATTAAAATATAATAAACATCTTGTTTCTGTCAACAGGTGAAGTAATCAAGCATAATGACATCAGATGTGTTCAGAATGAGGGCATGCCAATTTACAAGGAGCCTTATGAAAAAGGGCAGCTCATCATTAAGTTCCAGGTAAGGTACACTGAACACAAAATTGTCCCACTGACCGAAATCTGGATATCAACCAATTGTTATGCTGTAAAGAAAAATGTATTTAAACAAATTGTTATGCATCCCGCAGGTTGCGTTTCCAGAGAAAGGCTGGCTTCCAGAGCATCTTATGTTCCAGCTGGAAAGACTGCTTCCTCCCAGAGAGGATGTGATGATTACTGATGACATGGAGGAGGTAGAACTCAGTGAGCCGGATCTGTCATCACAGAGAAGGGCCAGTAGGGAAGCGTATGAGGAAGACGAAGAGGGTCCCAGAAATGGAAACGGGGTGCAATGTCAGACGCAGTAGTTGTAAGAGAAGAGAAAAAAGTCGTAGAGCATGTGGATTTTTTTTTTGTGTGAAAATGCCTTTTCTTTTTTAAGTCCTGTCTTCACAAAAAACATTGTGATGGAAATAAGTAACATTAGGTTTAAAACAGTTGCCAATGCCATTTTTGTGTGACTAAAGGGACACAAATATGCAAGTGGAGTACTCCTTTCATGTTTTGTTTGTGCTCCCTAAGTTATCAAAACGGTATTTTGGTGTCAGTGTCTTGTATGTTCTCTATTTAAGATCTGTGTTTTATACCCATATGTTTCCAATGAAATCTATGGTACATATGTTTTCTTTTCAAAAGCTGAAAAGACTACTTGTATGCTTTCTATGAAGGTAATTTCAGTCTTGACAAACATCATTTTTCTCAATAAAAGTCCCAGAATGCTTGAACATGTTTTCAGAGTGTTTTATTGGCTTATAGAAATGTAACCTTAATCATCTTGCAGAATAAAATGTTTGCTAGTTTACAAATTCTTCATAAAAGTTGGACATCTGTATAGTGACAGGACCTGCTGTTAATGAATGCACAGTTACTTTGTTACATAATGGGGAGATAGACTTTATCAACAGCATGGTTTAATTGCAATCATGACTAAGTGTCCCTTTTTAATGCTGCTTCCTCCTGAAAGAGCAACCTGAAAAGCACAAATTAAAATAAGTTAAAACTGCCTTCCACTTACAGATATACACATGTAAAAAGGTGATACTTCATAATTAACAAAGTACTTTATAGGACTCGCAATAATTCAACTTATGTGGATATTTTACCTTCTGTCAGTCTGGCCTTTCCTCCTTTTGACTGGCAAAGCACTGTTGCGCATCCCACACAGAGTACCACTGTCTGAGCATGGCTGAACACTGTGGTGATCTTGTAGCAGCCTATAAAGAAACATGATTAGACTGTAATTACACAATAATGCGATTTAAATGCACTCAGATTAGCTTTTCATAAATGTTACTTGAAATGGAATATTGAAGATGGCTAAATCAGTTAAAAACATGACGGAAGAAATAACCCCATGTATGATAAAACCAAAAAGGCATACAAACTCTGCATTTATTATTCTTTACGCATTTATCATACGTTGATGAGAACTTAAATCTGATGAGTGTATATATATATATATATATATATATACACACATACCTGGGCACTTCACGTCCATAAAGTAGGAGTTGGGACTCTGAACCAGCCTTTTCTTTTTATGTTGTCTTCTCTCATGTTCAATTGTAGGGTGGAGGAGGTCTCTTGCAAGCTGGAGTGAAAAATACAAACCAGGTTAAATGCATTTCAACAGTTTTGAGGGAGTTAGACCTGAGCCAAGTTTAGTAAAATATGAGTATAACAGCTGTGAAGCTTATTTGACTACATATATATGTATAGGTAATGCTACTGCTTTGAAAAACAAGGGAGGTTACGCATTTTGTTATGTTTTTAAATCTACACATCACGGCAAAGGTCATATGTAAACTAACTTAGATTTTCGAAACATCATGTATGTTGGAATAACACTAAACATCGATAACGTCGTTGTTCTTCAAAAGTAGTTTTTGTTCAATTGACTTTGTACACTATAATCAGCTGGGGGTAACCGTACGACTGGCCTTGTGTTACACAAAATCAGGTACAGATTATTTCCTGGACCGAAATCAATCTGCAACGAGAACACTCATCGGATACTGTTGCGTTTCAGCAATTAGTCGCCGCCCGTTCCAGACAGGGCTAACGCTGTTAGCTAACTTTCTCGCCATGTGCTGCTGCTGCTACACACTAACAACACAACTTTCAGACCGCGAACACAACGGCATTCTTTGGCGATGGGAACTCGACATATGTACCGACAGTTGACAACACACTATAGTAACTCTAACTAAAGGAATTAATAACTTACAGGCATTTTCAATGGTGTATGCTCGTTTCGCTGTGCATACGCGAGCTGGTTGGTCAGAAAGAGGACCTGTGCAGTTGCAGAGCTTGGGTTGCCAGATCTGCGCTATCGATGAAATGCTAAAACGGGTATCTTAAGAAACTTGAGAATTGCCTTTTAATAAAACCTTTTAACACGTAGGTGTTATAAATGCAAAGGAAAAAAAGAGACCGTCTTGTTCATGACGCAGTTACATTTCTAACTATATTATAATTTTATCAAAAATAAAGTGTTTGTTTAGTTGATAACATCAGGTTTGATGGTATGGGTGACTTTCTTCAAATGATCATCATCTCTTGAAGTGGTGCTTTTGAAAGATGCCTCCCCTAAAGTTATCCCTGAAAAAGGGTGAAGGTTGCTCGCTGCCCTGATCGTGAGTTTACAGCTTTATATATACATTTATGGTTTACAGCCAAACCTCGCCGCATCGCCGTGCACAGCGCGGCGGGACGTGATGTACGGGCACCTGCTCCCGGCGTGTCATTCACATGCTAGTAATAATAGTAGTAGTAGTAGTATTTGGTGCTGTTTCTTTGGCTGGTAATCACCAATTGCTCTGTACAACTGATATGTTTAAGATTAAATTGAGACTGCTACATCTGTTTCATTTAACTGTCTCCAGATTGATACATTTCACTTCAAAAAGAAGACAAAAGATGTCCCTCCCCTGGGAGTCGAACCTGGAACACCTGCAGGAAACTTAATGCATAGACCTCTGGACCACCAATGTGTTTTTTAATCAATGAATGCCAACTATAGGTGTTGCTGTGATGTGATTTTTGGTGAAATTGTACCTTTACGCACACAAGCACACCGGTATGGAGGACATATGACATATGTAAGAAATACATAAATACAGGAATAAATACAGGAATACAAAAAATACAAGAATAAATAAATGTGAAAAAAGAGAAATATGAATGTGGAAATAAACAGGAATAGGCTACATAAATGTGGAAATAAATACAGGGGGGAACACTATTTTTTAAATAAATACAGGAATAGAAAAATACAAGAACAAATAAATAAATATGGAAATAAAAAAATTGAGAATAATACTGAATACACATTATTATATATCTTCAATTTATTTCTACATTTATTTTCACTTACATTTATATTTATTAATTTTTCTGTGTGTGTGTGTGTTTCACATAGTTTTGTTTGGTAGCCTTGTATTCTGTGGATACAACAACATGTATTCAATTGCTCTGAAAGTTTCAACAAGTGCATTGTCTTCAACATCATCTTTTAGTCGCTACAATATTTTTATTTCACTTAGTCTGACCAGTCCCTCTTTTCTTTGGAAGCTTTGTGTCAAGTTTTACACAGTGCAAATGGCGCCTATCCTTGTAGGGACGAAATTAAACGTGATGCTGAGCAACGGGCCAAAAGCAATTGTTTTGTATTGTATTGTAATGTTAAGATGCAAATGGTACAAGGATACCACGCTCCTGTCTCTGATTAGAGGTCCTATGGGCCAATTTAAATTCAACCGTACAACATTAGAACAGCATTAACATTAAAGAAGTGAATCCATTAAGTGTTGTTTATGTTTGTATTTTATCCATTTAAAAAGCATAGCGATTGTTTAGAAAAAAGAAGACTATATTTAGTCATGGCTCACACATTATTCTTGCAAACTACATAGACCACAATGCAAAGTAGAACGTGACGTCACACTTGTCGGCACCGGTCTGCTGCTGCCAGTGTCTGAGACAGCTGAGGATTTCCAAACGGGGATCCCGACTCATACGGCCTAATATTACCGAAACGTTGCAGTGGATCGTGTGTTTAAATGGCGAAAACGTACGATTATCTCTTCAAACTCTTGCTTATCGGAGACAGCGGAGTCGGCAAGACATGTCTGCTGTTCAGGTTCAGCGAGGACTCCTTCAATACCACCTTCATATCTACAATAGGTGAGTACCCCGCTGAAAACGCCCCTCAAGATACATCTGACTTAATTATTGCCCATACTGACAGAATACAAGGCTTTACTGCACTGCACTACTGGTGATCAATATAGAGTCGTATTAAACCCTATTTCCTTATATTATACAGACCAAGAATGTTTAAAGGGGAAGTAACTGAATAAGAGCAGGACAATGGGACTGAGAAACACATTTGAATGATCTCATGTCCTTGATGGATCATAGGAACCACTGCCAGGGAGGTTAATGATATCAATAGTAGTCATGATGTTTGACCATTGGGAAGCGTATTGAATTGTGAGTTATTTTTGGTGCCATTCAGAATCGTTATAATTGGCTATTGTTAAATCCATAAAGCTTTACACTCAGTATACTGCAGCAGCTAGTATTGCTGTGATTTTGAATGATGTCATCCTTTGCTGATATAGGATAACCAGTCAATAGAAAAGTTACTAAAGGTCAGAAAAGGCAGCTGCTTATTGCAGAAGTTCCTGGTTTTTGGTGCATCTTAGCAACATGTTTTTTGATGACATCTAACTATTCAATGCAGTAAGCATCAGCAAATACCACTATGTCTTTGTTTGTTTATTCAAATGCAGGAATAGACTTCAAAATCAGAACAATCGAGCTGGACGGAAAAAGAGTCAAGCTTCAAATTTGGTAAGTGTAATTTGAATATGTTTTTTCTTTAAAAAAATCCAAGTGTGACACCAACTTGCACAACTTAATGTTTTGTAGGGACACTGCAGGACAGGAGAGGTTTCGCACCATCACAACAGCTTACTACAGAGGAGCAATGGTAAGTCTGCTCCTTATCCTGCACTTCCTTCCTATTGGTTTATCTTACATATCACAAGATCTATGAAATTGTTTGTGAAGAGGACTGTTTTTCTTCACAGGGCATTATGCTGGTCTATGACATCAGCAATGAGAAGTCCTTTGAAAACATAAAAAACTGGATTAGAAATATTGAAGAGGTGAGCTCTGAGTCAAAACTTGTATAGATTTGAAAACAAATAACATAACATGATTTTATATTTGGTAGAAATAACTTGATGATATTAACAATGTGTTCCAAGAGTGACATATATAAGACTTGCAAAATTACTGTTTTAACTTCTTCCAGCATGCCTCGTCTGATGTGGAAAAGATGGTCCTGGGCAACAAGTGTGACATGACTGACAGGAGACAGGTGTCCAAAGACAGAGGAGAAAAGGTAAGTTTCACTTGTTACTAACAAACAATCTTGAGCAAGTTAAAATTATGGGCTTTCTTCAGTGACCCTAACATGGTGTGTTTGTCTCTCTTAGCTTGCTATTGATTATGGAGTTAAGTTCTTGGAAACCAGTGCAAAGTCTGGCCTGAATGTAGAAGAGGTAAGAAACATGTTTTAACCCTGAAAGCACAACATAACACAAATAAAAAGAAATATGTACATTTACCTGTTTTTTTGTTTTTGTCATTCTAGGCTTTTTATAGCATGGGAAGAGACATATTACATAACCTGAGCTCAAAGACCGTAAGTGATTAAGAGATTCTTATAATAGATGCAAAGGGTGTAAAGTCCACTGGGGATGGGAGGGACTTCCCTTACTTCTAAAAATGTGATATAAGCATTAAGCTTTGCAAGCAGTAGCAATTATTTTAGCCCTTCCTCCTAGGCTAAGAGGCCAATGCAGTCAGCGTTGAGGTGGATTTTTAAAACTGCAGCTGGAGAGGAGGACTGCTGCAATTATTTGGGTGCAAAACATATTTCATTGATTTCGTTTAGAGTCTATATTCTCCTAAAAATATGCAAAGAATAGAAATCATTCAAACAAAATGCAGATTTATCATAAAGCATTAGCCCTTTATTAAAGAAAATCACATGTTAAACATCAGTTAAATCACATTACTATTGGAGTTACTCATAAAAATGTTGTTTTGCTTGATTTAAATGAATATAAATGCCATAAATAAACGTATGCCTTTGATCGGTGCTCCACTTAATGTGAAGCCTTACTTTATTTCTCCGCTTTCATATCTCTCCTTGCTAGACTGACAACAATGCCGGAGGATCTGGAAAGCCTGTCAAGATCACAGAGAAAAAGTCAAAGAGGATAAAATTGTTCAAGTGTTCACTCCTCTAGGATCTGGCTCTGGTGTTCTTGGCTCTTAAGTGACTTTCCCGTTTTTGGAGGGCTCCTGCCTCCCGGGCGTCCTTGCAGCAGCGGCATCATTGGTAATATTCAGAGAGCCTTACTTCCAGCTGAAGCTCACAGGTTCATGATGTTGAGATCCCATCCTGATCTGCTCCTGACCAGATGAGGCTCAACCCGGAATGAGGCCTGAAACTGTTTATCCGCTCATGCAAAGGACTTGTTTGTGATAATCAGCATTGGTTAGTAGCTGGCCATGCAGTGTCTGCTCACAGGAGGCAGAGACTCTGTTGGCTTTTATAATACTTCTGTTGGATGTCATTGAATAGATTTTATTAAATAGAATACAATTCTGCATAGTGGTCTTTATAAATGGGAGTAAAAAAAGAAAAAAATCTGAATCTTTCTTAACTTGTAGCATTGTTTTACAAATACTACCTATTGTCATATTTACTATGATGATGCTTTCAGATAGACATAATGAGTCTGAGCATTGATTGTATTTGTCTGTGTAAATGTATGTATTCAAACCTGCCTATATTGTCCTGTTGCACTGACAACATTTATATTTCTTCATATGCGCCTTTGAAGGAGTTACAGTATTGTGATAGAAAAGACAAAATTGTTTATATATATAACCGTCTGTCTTTAAGGAAACCTTTATGTATACAGGTTTTTTGTGTCAAAATTAAACTGAAAGGGTGTTTGTTTCTTGGAAGATGTACCTACATGATGTTATGCCACTGACAGTATTTGCATGAAAGCTATAGGCATTCCCCTGAGTGGATCATTATTAAGCACATTTTACAGTATCTGGACAGAAGATGTTTACAGACCATATTTAAAGTGTCAATCGTACTTAGGAAATACATGTTTTTGTTGTACACATTGGGTCATAATGTCAGACTAACTAACTTGATTTATTTTCGCCTGGAAGTGTAGACATCAAATATGGAAACACAATGACTGATTAAAACTGTAATGTAAAGGGTTGTAAGCTATTGTACATTACACCAATGGAAGTTAGTAAAGTAAGTGGATCTTTAAAAGAGCTTTGTTGGTTTTCACTACTCTGCACTGTCAATAAACAGAATTTGTTAAAAAAAAAAATTACTTTCATTTTCTTTTCTGTGAAATCTATAACTGTTTTTCGGTTAATGGCATGCTATGTTTCCGTGCTCAATGGTAGCAGCAGTTCCTTATTTTCATTCCCTATTCTGTATTTCATTTCTCCTTTTTTTGTGGCTATTATTTATTTTCCTGTGCATCATCTTCTTTTTTCTCTGCCTCCATCATCCCGCCCTCCTCTCCCCCCACCACCGTGCAGACTTGTAAGATGTCTCTCTCGCTGCTGGAGGCTCCTGGTTCCTTGTCCACCACCTTTGCTATCTCGTTCAGATTAAAGCTCTCAGCTACAGTCAGATACTCGGTCGTGTCTGAGAGGATTCTCTTGGCCTTCATCTTAGTTTGGTCTGTCGTTTGTTCTGCTGCTGGAAGAGCTCCATCACTTTCTAAAGGAACAAGATCTGTCTGAATGTCCTCTTTTTTAGGCTCTGTAGGTGCAGTGCCACTGTTAAACTGCTGGGCGATAGTTCTCACTGTTGAAACCTTGGGCATGTGACCAACTGCGCTAGGGTGCACCTGGTACTCCAAGTCTTCTGGCCACCGATTTGGTGTTTGAGAGACCTGCTCCACTACTGATCTGTAGTCCGCCACTTCAACACTTGCATCCGCTGGGTTGTAGACGATGCTGCTCATGGGTCTCTTCTTTGTGGTAGGGGAAGTCTGGTTTTGGATTTCAGAAGGGGTATAGCTCAACGATTTTGTCCTCTTTGGTGAAGAGGATGTCCTTGGCGGCAGTTCGGGCTTCTTCGTGAGTTCCTCTGCTTCCACAGGTTCATCAGGCGGGCTGATGATGATGGTGCTCATAGACCTCCTCTTTGTTACAGGAGAGATGGCTTGGTCTTCGACTGGATAGTATCTTAAAGATGTTGTCCTCTTTGGTGAAGAGGATGTCCTTGGCGGCAGTTCGGGCTTCTTCGTGAGTTCCTCTGCTTCCACAGGTTCATCAGGCGGGCTGATGATGATGGTGCTCATAGACCTCCTCTTTGTTGCAGGAGAGATGGCTTGGTCTTCGACTGGATAGTATCTTAAAGATGTTGTCCTCTTTGGTGAAGAGGATGTTCTTGGCGGCAGTTCGGGCTTCTTCGTTGGTTCCTCTGCTTCCACAGGTTCATCAGGCGGGCTGATGGTGATGGTGCTCATAGACCTCCTCTTTGTTGCAGGAGAGGTGGCTTGGTCTTCGACTGGATAGTATCTTAAAGATGTTGTCCTCTTTGGTGAAGAGGATGTTCTTGGCGGCAGTTCGGGCTTCTTCGTGAGTTCCTCTGCTTCCACAGGTTCATCAGGCGGGCTGATGATGATGGTGCTCATAGACCTTCTCTTTGTTAAAGGAGCGGTGGCTTGGTCATCAACTGGATAGTATCGCAAAGACTTAGTCCTTGTTGGCGGGGAAGAAGGCATAAGGCTATCTAGCACTGTTTTGCCTTGTCTTATATTGGATAAGATCTCATGACTTGATGCTGCAGAAATAGGCTTTTGTTTACAGGGAGATATGAGAATTTCCACACCCGATCTCTCCAAACCAGTAACCTCTATGGTCTGACCACCTTCATTTTTGTTTAGAGAACATCTACCGGAGGCTTGCCGGAAACTCTTTTCTCTCTCTACACCACTTTTAGTTGTCTCATCTGCCTTCTGCTTTGCTGCCAAGTCCTCCAAGTCCATGTGAAAGCGGTAAAGACTGTAACCATCAGCGCTGTTAATACTGCCCTGGCGAAGGAGGGAGGAGGGGTCACACACAGAGGAGTTTCGTGAGTAGGTTCTGGTCAGTTCCAGTCTGTCTACCCCTGCAAGCTTTTCCAGTGCGACTGCCATTCGTCCGTGGATCTCCTCCAGCTGTGCCAAGCGCAGATCCACTGTCTGCAGGGAGGCCTTCATGTTGTTCTCCCTCTCGTTTACCTCCTCTAGACGCATGGACATATTTTCAACTCTAACAAAAATACCAGAGAAACGAAACCATATGTCAGTATAAACTGTATTCAACATGCTCAAAATGATCAAAGCTTTACTTGAGTAGTGTGTTTACCTTTCTGAAGTAACCTTGATACGTTCGTCAGTTGAGGACTGCTGCTCGTCCTCTTTCTCACGGAAATACTCCTCCACACACTGTTCTTCAAACTCGTACAGAAATTTGAGCTCCTCTGGATTCAGCCTAAGCTCTGGAAGAAAAGGATTACATGATGTCATGATGACTGTTCTCCAAGTGTATGTCTATGAGCTACAATAGGATCTTTTTTGAGCCAGAATGAGACTATATTAAATAGTTATACCACTATAGTTTTTTAGTATCATTAGTGGTTACTTACTGAGTCCGCGGTCCTTTTCATCCAACTCTCCCTCTTGTTTCTTCTTAAAAAACCGCCGAAACAGCCTGTTGAAGAGGATGTAGAGGTGGCTGAAGATGATGAGAGGTGGCGGCATGATGGGGCGGTCGTGGAACGTCATGATCAGCTGATATCTCTGAAACTTCCACACCTGGTTGGAAATTGATTTGATTTCGCAGAAAGTGTTGCTGTGGAACAGAAAACCAAATGCAGTGAGTACACACTGTGAAAGTAGATTTAAGATCATATAGCAGTTAGACATTGGGGCATATACATACTTGAAAACTGCAATGAGCAAGTTGACCAGAAGAATGTTTGCCACCAGAAGGTAACAGGCCATGAGGGCAGGGGTGAGCCAGGCACCAGGGATACATGGAGGTAGTTTCTTCCCATCCTCGTCATATAAATGGTCACCACATGGAGCTGCAGGGAAAAATAGGTTACAGTCATACAATGTATTCTGATATCTTTAGTTTATGGATTATAATTGTACTTTTGGCTTATAGAGTACTCACGGTTGATTTCCATAGCATAGACTAGGAAACAAACATGGAGAAAGCGTTAACATTGTTATCATAATTCAAGGTCAAGTTTAAAACCGTGAAAGAGAGGACAAGTATTATGAAAAAACAACATGCTACTTATCAAACACTAAGATGATTGGTGTACTTTTTATATGGCCGCTTTTTAAAAAATATTTAAACAGGCAGATTAATTAGCCACTTATTTAGAAAACGACTGTTTTTATAATGAATGACCTTGCCAATTTAGTGTTTTCTGCTAGTTATTGCCTTCTCGCTGACAAAACTTGAAGGCAGATGATCATGCTTGAGGAGATGGATAATAATACCTATCCTGCACGTCCTCAATGCAGAGTACTATGTATTACATTTCTTTTAATAAACATGCCAGCAGAGGGAGACAAAGTATTGAGGGTTTACGGTGTAGTACATTGTCACCAAACAAAACAAAACTTAAGACATAAAAGTAAATGTAACAATGATCATCTGCCCAGAATCAGGAAACAGAACCTTACTATGAATTCTAGTCTTACGGTCTATCGAGTCCGCAAAAACCTCTCCGTATATCATCCAGTAGGGCATGTAGAAGATGTTTCTGGCCAGGCGCCATGTCGGCTCCTCATCAGGGTGAAGGATGGCCTGCCGAGCCACTCCAAAGCTCATAAGCACCACCAGCATGATCACCACAAAGTACAACATATCTATCATCTGGAAGACAAGAAACGCATAACCATTCAAACTCTGTTAACTTCCCTACACTCTAACACATACTAACACTGATGTCATGTGATATTAACAAGGATAGTTTTTCTAGTTACCATCTTCCCTATCATCATCACATAGGGTCCCAGGTATTTATTGACTCCAAAGATGTCCAGTACACGGATGTACCAGAAGATGATGTCTATGCAGTAGATGACTCTGCCGTAGCCCAGGTAAGGTTCATTCTGCAGGCGTAGCATCAGTGCGAAAAGGAAGGTGCAAATGGCAGCCAGGTCTGTGATGTTCCAGTACTCCTCCATCCACACACTTATCTTCTGTTTCAACTTCCCCGGCTCTGACATCAGAATCTAGACATTGAGGTTTAAAGGTCATGTAGATACCACAAACTATCTCTTACATGTAATGACTTGAACAGTTTA
The DNA here is from genome assembly GCF_949606895.1 of Notothenia rossii. Classification (NCBI taxonomy): domain Eukaryota; kingdom Metazoa; phylum Chordata; class Actinopteri; order Perciformes; family Nototheniidae; genus Notothenia; species Notothenia rossii. The sequence continues at coordinate 16,117,061 of NC_136903.1, forward strand.
AATATCATGTTTTATGGACAGTATACCTGTCTGATCTTTTCAGAGCCAAGTGTGACGATGTATGCGATGACAGTCCACTCTTGTAAGGATGGCCATCGCTCCATTTTCACCAGGATTATGTAGTTGTACAACATCAAATAGCCCAAATAGCAAATCTTTTAGAAGAAGAAATACCAACATTAAAGTGCACTTAAGTCACTATACAAAAAAATGAATAATATAGTTTACTGTTTGCAAAAAGGAAACTTACAGTGTTGAACCAGAATTTGGTGAATGGCGCATTATAAAACTCAAAGATCCTAGTTGCTATTGGGATTTTACGGACATGAGTGGCGTCCTCTTCTTCATCCCCCTTTCGGGAAGTTGTATCATTACCGTCCTACAAACAACAGCAAACCCTTCTGTTATGATTGTTCACTCTTAAAAACTAATATAAACAATATGGTTTTTTAAATTAACAATTTAGACAAGGTCAGTGGGAACCTTGGTGGATTTTGCGTCGTCATCCTTGTCTTTTCCCTGTTCTTGGCCAGGTGCATTATAGGAAGCATCTTCTGCAAGACGGAAGTCCAACAGTAGAATCAGCGGAGGAAAGACGATTCCCAGAATAACCTAGGTGAGAAAATGATCACAGTTTTTGTAAGACACAGTGAGTTTATTGTTTAGATACAGTGAATGACTCTCTAATGTAACGCGAATGCTACAATTATTATTATGGTTTTTTTAAGGAATGCCCTTAAGGAAAACAATCTGTGATGCCCACCTTAAGGCCAGGGTTTTTGCCCATCCTCAGGCATCCCATCCACATGTCGGTGAGCAACATCTGGCAGCAGGTGTGGGCAATGAAATCACGTTGCTTAGCAGCCACAGCCAACTTTAGACAGGTGGAGTTACTCCAGTTAACCAGCTCATATGTTAAGAGTTTCATGGCCACCTGTTCATCATGCTTGTAGGACTGGTCCAACAGCTCGTAAGCCAGCTGGCCAAATTCTCTATGAGAGAGAAAGAACAATAATATTAATTTATAAATTGCACTTGTCGAAATCAAAAAAGAAGTGGAAATTAATAACAATAATTACATGACACATACACTATTATAATATGAGCCTATATTCTTCAGGGTAGAGAACAGGAACCCCAACGTAAAGGTGCTACAATTAACAATAATTTAACACCAGAATATCCTAATTGTTGATCAATAAATCAATATATCTAAATCTAAAGTAATATGCACCCGTGTGGTTTTCTTTATAGTAAACAGCTTGTGACACTAGAGGTGATGTTTAGTTTAGAGATGTACTGACTTGGAGTTGTTTTCCAGGTCTTGGGAGATGTCATCCACTAGTTCACTCTCAGAGCACTCATGGGCCATGGCTTTATACAGTTTACAGGCCACCAGGGCTTTGGCCATAGCTTCTTCTCCACGCTGCCACAGAAACAGCGCCATCTTCTGACGCTTCATCAGTACCGCCCATAGCATCAGCTCATGAAAGGGGAACTTGAATCGACACATCTCTGGGTCATCGACATCAATTTCTACCTCTTCCTCTTTCTTCTTTTTTCCCTTTTTCTTGCCCTTTCCCCTTGGTTCATCATCCTAACAAAAAAACACAATGTGATAGATTATTTTTGCTGTGTGGGCTGTATTGTTTCTGCTACTTGACAGTATTTTGTTTGTGGAAAGGGTACCGCACCTCCATTCCTAGAAGCTTTAGAGCCTTTGGCTGCAAAAAGAGAACAAAACATGATCATAAATACCAAAATGTTACTGTATATGGTAAACGTGCCATCATCAATTATTTTCTTCAACTCATGCGTACCCTTTTAAGTCCATATAAATTATTGTAGAGGTTGCGGAAGGCCTTCCTTGTGTAATTGCTCCTGTAAGCTCCGCCCATAAAGCACTCCAACACCAGACCAATATCGATCAAAGTGATCTGATAATCTGGAGGAAGGTTTCCCTGCAAAATCACCAGAGTAATATATAATCTAGGGAGTGTATCAAAAATGATATATAACCCTAAAGAAGTGTTAATTATGCAGGAAAAGTGAAGATTTAATGGGATTGATTTTTACCTTTTTGATGTCCCTAACCACACCATTGAGTGAATTAATAGGGCCAAGTTTCTGAGAGAAGAGAAGATTGTTTGTGATTAGTGTCAACCTTCATGCATTTGTAAGGTCTGTATTTTTGATTCTGACTTTGTCTAATTTTAATTTGCTGCAGTGTTTCCGGCCCACCGTGTTGTATAACTCCTCCAGTCTGGGAATTGTGACAAAGTGGTGAATATTGACCCCGTTTTCAATGAGCAGTTTGACAAAGTCCACTCTGTCCAGCACCAGAGCATCCATCATAGACTGCTCCAGAGAGTTCACCTGAGGGAAAGTAATACATATGACTTATTATTTAGCCTACACATCACAACCTTTATATTATCCTCATATACTGATGTCAATTTGTTCCATAAACCCCTCTCTTACCCAGCGAATGATCTCCAACTTCCTTGGATCTGTTTCCTCTGGAAGTTCAGGCTTTGATTTTCCCTTCCCCTTTCCCTTCTTTCCCCGGGCTTTGCTTTTAGTGGCTCTGGAAGGACTCTTCTGCTTGTCCTGGGTGGAGACTAAAGAGGTAGCACTGGCCATTGCACCGGCAGGCTTACCAAGCAGGAAGTAAGGTAAGTTAATCAAGTTTAGCATAAATATTTCTCTTTCATGCTATTAGTATTACTTGAATTGAAGCACAACACAATCCAAAATAGATATTTCTGTTCTGCTATAGGTCGAGGACAGACTGTTATTTCAAGATCCCCTCCAGACATTTTTGAAGACATTTAAAATACTCTTCTTTGAACAAGAATGTATACCTGATAAGGATTTTTTCCCATTAAGTCAAGTAACCATAAGCTAAATTCATTTTTGAGTGGAGGGGGAATTTGAGCAACTCCTTCAAAACCAAATGATTTCCTTCTGTACTAAAATCATTATTGCCAACTTTGTTATCTTATTTGGAGTGAATCATTTTCACTTTTGAGATGTGAGCAACACTTACTGGCAAATTGTGTCCATAAACAAAAATGTGATTGCGAGCAATATCAACTCTGTTCCAGGCCAGAGCCAAGCCCAGCTGATCAGCTGCTGCAGCATTGGTGCCTGACGTAAAAGAAAGAAAGGTAGAGAGAGAATAGCAAGGATTTAGTTCATTGTAAGTGAATTGTAAGTGATTTGATAGTGTGTGAACAAGTGATGTTCAAATGTGATGCAGCCAGATAGTACCTTTTAACAAGGCAGTAAGAATGGCCATTTCAATATCTTGTTGTCCCTCAGAACCCATCCGAAAAACTGTGATCTACATATAAGAAAGGAAGGAAAAGCCACGTGAAGCCATATGTAATGGATGAATAAATTGAAGACAAACAGAATCCATGAACAAATGGACAATTTAATTTGCATTCCCAGTCGCATAAACATGTTGTGATAAACTGATTCTTTCGGTGGGATTCTCACTGCAGGCTGACCCTTAGAGCAAAAAAAGCTAATTTTACTTGTCAGACAGCGAGATAGTGCTTTCCTTGTGATAGACTCGACTATACTAAATGAAATTACGCTGACGGGCCTGTCACATGTGCATCTGGTAAATAGGATTACGTTTGCATGAATACGAGGCACACCGCCAGAGATTTCAGGGCTGGTCTCGGGATGCGTTGATAATTAGCATCAGTAACTCTGGAAACTCGTGCTTCCTCTGGCTCAGACAGTGACAGGGTGCACTGTGGGCTTTTTGCAAATGGGGATTCTTTTCTTGCTTTGGTGAAAATGTTGCATCCACGAGTTACATCACTGCAAATGTCAGCCCTCTGAATCAGAGTTTTGATATATCTGACCCAGCTGTTCACATTGGATGCACTTAGGATAAAAAGGATTATTTGGGGACTAGACTGTGACACTGTTTCACCTGTAGGTAAGTCATGGCACTTTAGATTAAGAGCAGGCAACATAGTGCGGCCTCTCGGATGCGTGTATAGAGCTCAAACAACGTGGTTGTCTGGGTCACGTATCAGTGGAAACTAAATGCCCTCAGCAGTATGATCTTTGAAAAAGCCGTTTAAGTTGATTATCTGAGTGTGTTGGCGCATTAGGCAGTCTAATACATTGAGGATGGAGGATGAAGAGTCGCTGGTGAAGTGATAGCACTCTGGGGACTGAAAAAAGCCTGGGGAGTGGAGAGAGAGAGAGGAACCTGGCGGAGGATTAGGGAGATGGATCCTCTTTTCCATCTGTGTGCTGCATGCTTACTGTGATTTGATGAAGTAAGAGCCTCTGCTTAGCAGGTGGTAGTGTGAGCTGGTTTTACCCACCCAAATGTATGGAGTGTGGAGATTATATGTGCTGGGTATTACAAACCACTAATCACAACACTTACTGAAATCTGCTGCAGATGCAAACGTGCTGACTATGCAAACTCTGTATATGCAAAGTCTCCAGCAAACACTTTGGAAACACTCAGGGATAAATCTGATATATGTGAAGACTTTCACTAAAGTGTTTGCTTCATATTCAAGCCGTATACTACATTGTTTACATTATAGTAAACCGCAGATTCCCCCACCAACGCTTTACAGCTGTGTGCTTATACATGAGGGCTGATGATGTCCCACAGTGAAGCTGCGAATGCCCCAGATTACATGAACATACCACACATGATCACAAGGAGAAATGACAAGCACGTTTTGGGGATTATGTTTATTCAATATGTTAATGGCAAATACACAGATGAGTGGAATGGATGAAGGACGATGGAGACCAGATGTTTCACAACTCAGGAATGTTTATTGATCGACACAGATTTTCATATACAGTATACTTATAGAATAGCCTAAAGATAATACAGCTTATATTTTTATTTCATCTTTCTACTCACCAGCTCCCTTTTCTTCATGCACTCCGTAACCATGAGCAGGATCTGCTGTGATTGGCTTTTGCTATAGTTGAAAGTCTTCTGAATAGTTACCAAAAGTTGCTCTCTGGCATCGTCATTAATCATGCTGGAAGATGAGATTCAAAGAGGATATTTCAGCTTTTTTTTTACCAGAGGAATAATGTCCTAGTACATCGAAAAAGAAATAATCTAAAATCTCACCCTCCTTCCTCTGAATACTTGTGTGCGAAGGAGATTATGTCGGAAGCTCGTCCGCTGCCGTCACACACCACCACGGGGACAGGAGGCTCGTCTCTCAGACTCTCCAAAGCGATGGAGATCACGTTGGGACCTCCCTCCACTATCATACACACTAGAGGAACCCCCTGACCCAAACCTGCAACACACAGTCAAAAATACTCAGCCTATGTATCCTTTTACCATTTAGAGCACATGTGTCAAACTCAAGGCCCGGGAGCCAAATCAGGCCCTTGATGGATTTAATTTCGGCCCACAGGATAATTTGTAATTACTATTAGATCTGGCCCACCGGTATATTGTACGCACACCTTCACTCAATCCTGAGGGTTTCCTCAGCTCAGAGCCTGAGCCCAAACATTGATGAACTTCCACCCAAGATGAGATGCCAAGTATCTGGCTTAAACTAGCATCACAGAGCAGCACACTGAGTTTCCATGGATGTTTCCTTCTGCACTTTTTCTCTTGAGACAGCAGGGCATGTTTTCTTTGAGGGAAATAGTTTGTTTGAAGCTGTTGTTGGTCTGTGGAAAAATGTAATCATAAGAAATGACTCTGGAAAAGCTGCAGATAGAGCCATAAGAAATGAATGCAACTGATTATTTAATGTTTAATGTTGTTTTTATAGGCAATCATTTAAGCTTTGTTAGTTCCAGGTTTAATATGTGCAATAAGTTCATTTCAATAAGTTCTGCAATAAACATTGAACCAGTCCGGCCCTCGACTAGTACCAATTTAGTAATTTTGGCCCACTGTGTATTTGAGTTTGACACCCCTGAGCCACCTTATGACATAACATTGAGGACAAAGCAGAACACGTTGATGTGATGTGAAAACAGACAAAACCAGAGGAGGGTAGGAGTGAAGTCTTTGGTGACATTTGAGCATCCCTTTGCTGTCCCTGCCTTAACCGAGCCCCAGGCATAGGATGACAAAGGGAAGCCCACGGGCCACAGAGGAGCTCTCCATCCACATGTCCAACAAAATACACCTTGCACACCATGGACGATGTTTATTGACATTACACTTACGTGTGTTGATCTTCTGCAAGGAGATGTGCTTCTCCAGCAGCCGGCGAAGTTTGACCTCTGAGCCATACTTCCCACAGGTGCCGTTGTCAGTCAAGATGAAGTGGGAGTGGCTGTTGTTGAGCACAGCCAGCTTACTCAGTGGGTTCGCCATCGTCTGATAGGGTTTGGTCACCTGGAAAAAGGACAAGAAATTAATTTTAAGAGGAAGAAATATTAGTAAGAATGGAAACTAAATGCAGTTGGTGTTCTTACATCTTTCCCAATGAGATCCTCCTTGTTTTCCAGGATCCCCCATGGAGCTATTCCTATAGCGCACACCTTCCCACGTGACTTGGAGGAATGTTCCTTTAAGGCGTCTCCAACATGGCGCATCACCCCTAAGGTAAAAAGAGCCAAATAAATCATGAGTTTTCCATAGGACACACTGTGGTTGGGTAACTGCATGCTAAATTCACACCAGGTTCTCACGGATGGTCCTTTGTGATGAATTTCCCAGACAAAAGCTCTAATTACAGTAATTAAACCAATGTCAATGGGTTGATCAAATCTCCACTAGCAAAATGCAGAATAGGTATTGTGCAATGACAATTTAGGGCAAAGGTAATCTTCTAATGTCACAAATTGTTATTTTATTAAGTGAAAGTTAAAAGCATTATCTTGAAGTGTCAGTGTCTTACCAGTGTTGACTCCCCCCGTGATGATCCAAGCCCCGGTGGTGACGGCGGCTTTTATCAGGCCTTTACCAAACACTTGCTTGAGTTTGGGCGAGAGGTCGAAGTTTTGCAGACCTCCGTGCACGGAGATGAGCAAAGTTGGCAGCTCCAACTGCCAGTCCCTCACCATCAAATGCAGGATGTTGTCCGGCTTGGTGTCATAGGAAACTCGGATATACTATGAAAGAAAAAAACAGTTTTGTGACTTATTTCCATAAAAAAACCCACATTCACTTTGCAGTAAGTTTTCAGTTGCTGAGACTAACCATGGCTTTGTTGATGAATCCTCCACCCTGGAACTCCACTGTGCCAAAGGAGTCCGTCGGGTAAGTCCGGGTGTGTTTTACCACGTTCCATTTATCCTTCTGGGCTTCAATCTGCACCAGCTGGTTTGCTTCCTCCAGTGAGTTGGCCCCAGCGGGGATGGCCACGTGCTGCGTTGTCAGCTGACCACAGGCACATCTGAATAGATCACAAAGCAAGCATCATTTAGAGAACATGTTAGTCTGTTTAATGTGAGGCCCTGATTTCCTGGTGATGATCATTCATATAAATTCTTGAGCAGTACACTATTCAGTGTTGAACTGTAATTAGTAACCTTTGCCAAGTGTTGTTTAGTCTACTTATGAAGGCCATTTCTTTCCTCGAAACACATCGCAGGCTCTTTTATGAATGTGGCTATTTCTGGGAAATCAATGCCTCAGTGAACAAAGGCCTGCACTGCCTGGCTGCTCTTGGGGCCCTGGGTAATTAACACGTCCAACAACGGACTCGGAAAATTCAGTTTTAATCATCCTGATAAATGCCCCAAAACCTGGCGGCATGATTCCGCAAACTAACAGATAACAAGATGAATGATTTCAAACCCTTAAATGTTACTCATAGTGAATTTGGAGCTTTTATAACACGATAAAGACTAGTAAAAATTGTATCAACAAGTGTCCCTTCATTGTATTTAATATAAAAAATAAAACATTTTAAAGCCTTGTATGGCATTCACATTTGAAATACATTTGACTAAAATGGAAAATGTTTGTAGTAAGATCTCTCAAGCAGTAAAATATATTATAGCATATTTTGCTATCATTTGATAATGAGCTGCTTTTTAAACGTAAGACCAAGACCAAGTATCAACTAAATATTTTAAGGACAATTTAAAGAGAGAAAATTACCTGTTTGGGTCCTTGGTGGGAAATTTGTGAACACATTCTCTTTTAGAAAAGGTCCTCTCAATCCAAGCTTTTGCGAACTACAAAGAAAAAAGAGAAGAAATAAAATAAAAATGTGAGTTCACATGGTGTCATACCAAAGTCACAAGGAGATCATGCAGGCAGATTACCAATTTAAAATTCACGATAAAAATCCTTTTAGTTGTAATCCCAGCTAAGAGATGAAGAGTATAAGCACCCTGTAAAACAGACCAAGTGAAATTGCAGAAAATATAAATTGAAGTAAGAATGTTCACTTTGAAATACAGTTTATATTGCATGTCCACTGGAATCAACCGGAACAACCCTTTTTGAAACTTTGATTATGAGGGCACAGTTCATGTTGACCGACACATTGTCTGCCCAAGCTTGATATGTGGCCAGCGATAAGCAACGCACTGAAATACTATGCCCACGCACTTTGTCATATCCTGCTCTGATTGCTGTCTGATGTTTCAGCGCTGTGCAAAAATAACCCGAGTTCAAAGCTGAGTTCCTCTGAGGGCCATTGTTGACGGTGGAGGCCCAATTAAAACTGAAACATTGGAAGGACATCTTTCCAAAAAAACACTTGGAATTTAAATAGTAAAAACCTCATACAAATTCAAAGCATTTCAATATACCGGATACTGTGTGCTATTATTGATAAGAACTGGAACAGAACAGCTACTGTTCTTAAATGTTTTTATCCGTTTCCCCCTTTGCTTCACACATATAAATATATATTAAAAAAACGTTCTGCTCCCTTGTAATGTTTGCTAGTGCAATGTACACAGTCTCGATGAAAATTAGAATAGCGTACTAATTATTATTATAACACTTTACCTTTGTCGCCTTTTGCAAAAATAATTTGAACGCCTTGGATGTATTTTTAAAAGTACAAGTCAGAGAGTGGATGTTGCTGTCTGTCTTGTTTCAGCAGTTTTTCCATCTCACTGCTATCATGAGTCATTAAGAAACCAGAACTTAAACTCTAAATCACCACATCTGAATTCACATCCACAAGAAAAGGAAAAAGGAAAAAAAGCAATTTAAGTTTTAAAAGAGCTGCAGAATGTAGATACACTTACACAGAGTCCGAGGTGCAGGGTCCTATCAGTAGTGCTGCTGGAGGTAAAACCCAGAGAGCAGAGAGGAGGTCTGCTGCTGCTGCTCTCTCAGTGAAGTGCTCCACTGAATCCCAAAGGACATGAAACTTGTTCACTTTATGAGGGCCAGCTAATATGATGAGCATGTGAGCAGGCTCTTTGTTCGCCCAAGTCTCATGACTCCATTTCAAGGTAATCCTTTTGGGAGTCCCATGACCCCTTCTACATGCCCACAGGGTATTTTCATCCTTCGCTTGAACAAGGCACAATAAATCTACTTTGATAACCGGCCCCTAATCTCCCAATTTGTTGAAACTCCTTTCTTTGTGTTCACTTCACAGTGTGGAAGATATTAGCTTGTGTGTGAAGACGGAGCAGATTTGCTAACCCTAAAACACTGCAGCCTCGTTTAGAGGTTCCCCAATTTTTTATTTGAAACATTTTCACCCCCTCCAACTACTTTGATTTCAACCTAATTTGCATAATTGGGAGAATTGGATGCAGGCATTCTTTTGGAAGGCGCCTTGTTAAGAAATGACTGGTCTCCAGTTGGGGGCAAGGTCAGTCAATGCTAATTGCAGTTAATCTCTATTTCCATCCACCATGTTTCTGTGGATGAAAGGAAAATGCAGGGGTCCAGCTATTAAATATTCTCTTGCTTTTTTCATTTTGTTCTTTTTACATTTATGAAACATCTGTAATTCTATATAATAAATATCCTCCCTGCTGGCTTGAAATGGATATTACTGTTTAAAAACAATCTAATTTAGCCTGCTGGCTGATATTCACAAATGTAAACTGTGGGAATACCAATAGACTTCTGTTTGGGTAGGAAAAAGTCAAACATGATCTATTTAGATACATTTAAAATAAATCACATTGTTTGTTCATGCTGGATTTAATTGAGTAATTCAGTTAAAATTATTGAAGTCATTAACGGTTTCCTGGAAGCGCTTTAATAACTAGGGGAAGGCATTAGGTGAGTTAGAAGCTGAGATGGAGTTAACAAGCACAAAGTTGTAGACATCCATTTAAAACCTCCCTCATGTGAAATGGTTTAATAAGCTCTCCTTTTATGGCTGAAGTGAGCAGTTTGAGCCTCACTGTATATCAGAGTGAAAAAGACAAGAGAGGTTGGTGCTTGATGGATTAGAAAGACAGAAAGAAAAGCTCAACATCCCACTAACTTGGCCCTTTTGGTTCTGCTCCGGTAAAAATTGCACGTGGGCCGGTGTTAAATATAGCCTGGGAAAACAAAGCAGCATTTCCACAAGGGTTTGGTGAGCATGTCCTAGTTATTTCAGCTTACTTAAACTCATTAACCACAGCAATTAAAACCCAAATCCAGTCAGCAACCAGCTGCCTCATTAAGAGCTGCCTGTGAGCACTTAGTATCTAATTCTTCTAGGTTTTTGTTACTGAGGGATCAGATTGTGTCACAACAAGCCAATTAACAAGACTTAAGACAAGCCTTGGAACAATAAACAACATTCATTCCAAAATGCTGAATGTTCTGAAGGAATAGTCGTTCAAAACAAAAGATGATTGTGTGGAAATGGAAATAATACTTACTAGGTTGCTAATGAGGTGACAGAAAAGATGTCAAATATATGTATGACCCATTTTCTCTCAAATTTCCTACAAACAAAGTATATTGCTCTGGTTTATCTAAATATGCCTCCATCCTGATTCAAGAAATGAGCACTTATACCAGTTTCACAAAGCATTGGACAAAGTATTTGTCTCAGTTCAGATGTATGCCATTTATTCATGCCTTTTGTACTGGAATCACATGGTCCTGGTCTCCTGACCCACAGCTTAGTGAGCAACCACATCAGAGCAAATGTGTTCCAGTGCTGCTACAATTACACGGCCGGTTCAGATCCCAGCAGCCATAGGAAAAGGTATAATGATAACTGTAGGCGAAGACATCTGACCTGGTCAATTTCAGTGAATTCTGAGCACATCATTGTTTATAGTCGGTGGCTTTAAAACTTGTATGTGGGATTTGTCCTGAATATTGTAGTGACGAGGGACTTCACACAACAAAAGCCTCATCAGCACAAGTGAAATGGATCAGAAAGGATTTGGGGGTCCTGGTGGAATGTCACCAGGGTTCAAGATAAAAGCAACTAATTGCTCTGCTTTGGTTTTGAATGGCGATGTGGTTAGAGCTTGATGCTGTGTGACAGGAAGGTAGCCCATGTAGACTCCTTTACTGTCTAAAACAAATCGGACTCATGGTCCATCCCACGTGGAGCGAACAACAAGCTGCCTTTTACATATTTTCACTGGAGGGGAAAGACATTTGGACCAAGCGACACACTCGAGTTATAGGATCTGGATAGGCACATTTGCATTAACTGTGAAGCTAACTGTTTTCAGACGTCACTGTTTGTAAATGCACTCATTGTTCCTCCTTGGGTTGAAAATCCAGTTAGCAATCACATGAGTGCAACATGTCACTGATTATTCCCCAGAGTGGTGGGAGTCACAAGACATGTTTTAAAGCTGCTGGTTTCCCCCAGAGGAAAGTCTGACAGAAAAGGAGAGCAAATTCATTTAAAATAAAATCAGGGAATCAGAATAAAGTCAGAAAAAAGTAGGAACATTTTTTATATTTTTTGTATTTTAAGAGAAGGATCTTGCAAGTGAAATCAGCTCTAAACATTTTTATTTTTAAGTTATGACAGGTAGCCGCAAACAGTTTTAAAGTTGAAACAGTTTTTATGTTTGCCGTGGATCCCATGTCATGTTTAAAAGAAACAAATACTACCAGTTCAAAACGAATTGTACTGATAGTATGTGGAGTGTTTGTGTGATTCTGTCAGATAGATATAGTGTCTCAAATGATGGCCAATATGTAGCAAATATTTCACATTTTTGATATAGATAGATAGATACACGGATAGATTCACAGATAGATTGCTGGATTGATAGATAAAGTATAAAGGAATAATTTAGAATACACTTTAATATTCCATTAACCAAGATATAATCCTACAGTGGAAAGTAAATTGTATATTATAATATTATATAAATAACATTATATATTCAAAAAGTGTTCAAATGATTGCAGTGCAATTGTTTTAAATTATTTTTAATTAAATGCAATGATGTGAGTTGAAGTTGTGCAAACTAAAAAGCAACTAAACAACTACAACTTTTATTTAACAAGCAAAACAATTGAAGTGTATTTAAAAAATGCCAAAGGAACTATGTAACACATAACAACGTTTAATTTTATGGGGTGTTAAGTTTGTATTTAAGTAACAAAATACAATGTAACTTTAGTACATAATGCTGCAGCATTTAAAGAACTAACTTGTTAAACTTTAACGTTTCCAAAGCTTTAAACCTTCACACATAGGGGCCTGTTGTAGTCCGGCCCCCGACCCTGAGCCTTAAAGCTTTCTGTGGATTGTTGGCCCTCACCTGACCTGAGCCTGATGCTTACATCACATGGTCATATGATCTTGCAAACCCTCAATAGAAATGGTAGATTTAGTTATTTACAATTTAATTCAATGTGATCCCTTTTATTGATGGAGTACATTTCATTAATCCAAGAAACATCACGTCTTTAAATATTCACACCCTTAGGGCTACAGATGCTTTTAGGCAATTCTAAAATATTGGACCTTAGGCTACTAATTCCTGATAAAAGAGGTAAAAGGTCAGGAGAGGCAGTCTGCTCTAGAACAGTGATAATGGAAGATGGAAAGATAGAAGTTAATCTATGCCAGGGGTGTCAAACTCAAATACACAGTGGGCCAAAATAAAAAAATCGGTACAAGTCGAGGGCCGGACTGGTTCAATGTTTATTGCGGAACTTATTGAAATGAATTTATTGCACATATTCAACCTGGAACTAACAAAGCTTAATTGATTGCCTATAAAAACAACATTAAACATTAAATAATCAGTAACATTAATTTCTTATGGCTCTATCTGCAGCTTTTCCGGAGTCATTTCTTATGATTACATTTTTCCACAGGCCAACAACAGCTTAAAAAAAACTATTTCCCTCAAAGACAAAAGCAAACATGCCCTGCTGTCTCAAGAGGAAAAGTGCAGAAGGAAACATCCATTGAAATTTAGGTTGCTGCTCTGTGATGCTAGTTCAAGCCAGATACCTGGCATCTCATCTTGGGTGCAAGTTCATCAATGTTTGGGCTCAGGCTCTGAGCTGAGGAGACCCTCAGGATTGAGTGAAGGTGTTCGTGCAATATACTGGCAGAGTAATTAGAAATTATCCTGCGGGCCGAAATTAAATCCACCACAGGGCCTTGAGTTTGACACATGTGGTCTATGCCATGGCAACAAGGTAATATCATGTGATCACATTGAACTGAATGTGCTCTCTGTTTGAGGGCAAGCGTGACGTTTACACTCATTTCTAATCATGTGCCATCCTCCCAGATCCAAAAAGAAATGGTCTTTTCTCTGTTTCACTATATCGCGGATGAAACATAAATCCTTCTTCATACCCTGACCCACTGTAAATGATGAATTGTACGCATATTGTTTGAATAGGGAAGATAAATCCCTGATTAAAGACTGTCATAACAACATGATGAATACACACAATCAGAAAAAAAGGGCAATGTTATCTCTCAGTAGCCTGGACTGTGTTTATATTTAGCAACACATCGGATCTCATAAAAGGTGCAGCTGGGAGCCATTGACATCGCTGATTGCTTCCCTAGTAAAACCCTCATATATAAAGGCTATGGATTATACAAAGAATATTAATCTCAATAAATAATGCCTGTTGTATTTTATAGAAACCCATCACGCTAAATTCTTCAAGTGATGTGAATGTCAGATACTCTTGATATATGGATCACAAGTGGGGCTGAATAAGCACATGGTGAACAATATTCCTCAGTATTTAAAGGAAAAACATAACTGGAACATTGTGATGTAAATGAATGATTATGGAAAGGGTTATCTATAAAAAAAAAAAAAACATTTTAAATAAGAAAAAATTAGTTTTTCTTTGACCTCGTTGCTTAAGTGCATCAACCATAGCAACACAAACTGAGCACAGTCATGCTCTAATCCCAAAAATGACATCTTTCTTGCTTTCAAGGACATGTTAACAGGACTGTGTTAATCACATGAAAGCAGACTTTAGAAAGATATTAAAGTCCTTAATCTATCATGGCTGTGGCGGTCCATACTGGGCCATTATGCAGGATTAAACTGCAGCACTGAAGCCCACTCAGCTACAAACACCACTTAACAGTTTGTGGGGCTCGTAGTGCAGAACATGTGCACACCCATATGCAGCTAGCCGTCCTGACTGGAGCATGTCATCAGGCAGGACAGAGACGCTCTAAAATGATTGGTTAGGATTTAATGTGACCAGCTTGTAATACTGGCTGGATGTCACATGCTGTGCAACACAAGACATTCTCAGAAATGGTTTTAAGGTTCCTGAATACAAAAATTAACAAAAGATAACAAAAATAAGATGAGATAGAGTGCAGTTAGCTTCTATTTATAAATAACTTGAACTAAACTGCCACAAACACAGTTCAAGAGTAAAATAATATTATAACAGCACTATTTTTTTTAAACTAAAACACAGCCCTGATGTGTTAAGGTAACGCAGAATCACCTGTTGATTGTGCTTCATCTTACCTTCTGTGAGCCAGATGTGGTGCGTTTGAGGGAGCCCCGTTTAAAGGTGGCCCTGGAGTCCATGTTGAAGACTTCAAGAATCTAACTTCAAAAAGCGATCCCTTGAGATTGGCGACAGGTCAGGGTTCAGCTGCAACGTCCACATCAGCACCAGACAGAAACCCTCCAGGACATGAACCACTAGAGAACCAAGGCATGGCAGCAACCTCTGGATTCACACTTAGAAAAAAATGATCAGAAATTCACATCTTTTAAGGTTTCATCGCATCTCTTTCCTCTCTGCAGCTCACTCTCGACTGACAAGACAGAGATCCCAGCCAGGGATATAAATCACTCGATGACACACTTGACACATAGACCCTTTTCCTCTGCCCCGCATCCCATAATCAGGCTTAATGCAGTCAGCTCTTATGAAGCCTCAGAGTCTAATGGATAGAGATTTAATAAATGGTTATTGAAGGTAAATCTACTTTGGCACACCACAACCCAAAAACAGGCTTAGAGAGACCATGCAAGCTGTGAGGCTAAAGTTAGCCGGCGGAGAGCCAAAGGTTGTCCCACCAGATGAGGCTCAGTGTGTCTGAAAGGGAGACATGTCCCATCAGGATGCACACAGGAAGGTATGCACTGAGCGGGATGTAGAGGCACAGGCCAGAATGAACACAGTCATTTTAATGTGCTAGAAAGCATTACTCTGGGAGAAGCACACCAGGAATAATATCACCTATTATTTAAAATCGCACACCATGATATTAAAATCTTTCAGAAAGATCTGTACAATCAGTGCAACATGCTTTAAGGTCAAATGGCTGTGATAGTCTGCTACCATCAGAATATAGCAGATTGATGACAATATTTTACACTTAGTTCCACATACTGTAAAGTCGTTTTGACAGAATGTAGAGCTGCCCTTTATCTCTTCATTATACAAATACAATTGATAAAACAACTTAGGCTTAATGCTACATTGCCTTTGACCTACACTGAGGGGAAAATGTAGAGCTGGCTTTTCATTTACAGAGCTTGGAATATAAAAACATTACTACTAATGAATTGTATTGCTCGATTGGTAATTGAATCTTTTTCAGACCTAAAACCTGCTATGTGATGTGAATTTAACATTATATTATTTAGCTGTAGAGGAAATGGTATGTTTAAGTGCCTCGACTTCTAAAGCTAAGAATAGGATATATCTGCTACCTGATCTGTTACACGATGTTGGACAGATTATAGAGCAAGGTGTATACATTATTATGCAGATTTGGCTTTGTCTGTAGTATCTGAGCTACGGATTAATAGATTCAAAGACAGATACATTCGATATCCAGCAACACCCTCTACTGGAGACTAAGTGGAATTGTTCTCAGTGCGAAACAAAGGGAAGGTTTAAATTTGATTGTCAAGCGACCTTGTCTAAATTACAGCAGTAGGCCCACCAACATTTCTCATGGAAATATTGAAATGTAAACTAAACAGCAGAAGGATAGTTTATATATCTGATTATTTGAAACGCATACACATCTAACGTAGCAGCACAATAGTAAATCCATTGATTCCATCTCTTAATTCAGCTACAGTATTTACACATGGTGAACAATTAAAATGTAACCATATTTAATATACTTATAAATGTTTACATATCCAATAGAATTTTTATTGAATACATAACTTTGTCAATTTACACACAGTTTGGAAGCACAGCATGAGTGTTCAATGAACCGGCAGTGTGAGGACAGCAGGCTTTATGAGGATAAACAAATCCTCCTGTACTAAAAGGGAAGCTCACAGAAACACATTGTGGCACACTGCAGCCAAAGCCTGTCAAAGTCCAGAGAGAAATACATATTTAACTAATCCACAGTATGAAATCATCTGCTGTGCTGTTGTCAGTGTATGTATGAGGTTCAAACCTACCTGGTTTGGTCTCAAACTTGGCAGAGAGACTTTTCAATGAATGGATAATTGTTCTTCTTACTCCTCTACAGCCATGTGTCTTTGTGTTGTCTACCTATGAGAATGGATAATGCGTAATTTCTCCAAGTAAGCAGACACAAATAAGCTTCATCATCTGTTGGGAGCTTTGCATGTGTCAGTGGAGGAGATTATTTGTCTCAGAGAGAAGGTTGAGCACTGAATAGAGCAGAAGCATTGATGAAAAGTGATTTGAAAAATGTAAAGAGACCAAACACGTGGCATGAAATGTATCACTACATGGTCATGATGTATTTCATTATGTGAATGATTGTAAAGATGTCCTGTGATGCAGTTATACTGAGATCAATAAAGCTGTCCCCAAAAGGCAATAAAGTAAGATCATATCTTATTCTGATTAGGGGAGTCATGCAGGCTTGTAGTGTTTTATACTGCTGACATTATTGACACGTACATTTGCAATGTGTTATACAGGACAGGAGATTGCAATAGGATGTTGTTCACAGGCAGAAGGTAACATTTTAAGAAAATCCAACCTGACCTCATAGAACAGGGTATTCTTGGCAGAGAAGGTAATCACCTTGCATTCAGTGCTCTTATTTGCACAAATGTATGTTAGAAAAGGAAGCCTTATAAAGTCATTTTTTAAACAGTTCATTAAAATAATCAGCATGTGTTTCCAAATCTATTAGTGAAAATGAATTTGACTGCTTTAAGTAATTTAAATGCTCTTCTATGATCACCAGGAGCAGTATATCAGCTTCTGGTACACAATGCTCCTCAAACACCCGACTATTTGAAGCACATCTTCGGGCACCGGTGTCTTCATAGAAGATCATTCCCAATGTAAACCACAAGAGGGCGGTCTGACCTCTTGTATTACCCATGGATATTATTCATTATCTCTGACCATGAGGGTCACAGAGTTGTTATAAGGAACACTTTGTTCCTTAATACTATCAGGTTGCCTGAGGTCATCTGTGTGTCACATCCATATGCACAGCCAGATCCATGAGAAGAAATCTGCATACTCAACACAAACAGAAAAGCGTGTGTCCTTTACTTAACATCTTACTTCAGACACTTGTTGCTGTTCCAAGTTCAATTTACCAGTTGTTATACTCGATAATTTGTACACGTCCTGTGTGACTAATGTATGCTTAAGCCAGATGGGATAAGGCTAACAGCTGGAAAGCAGGTTAGCGTGAAACGACTTTCACATGTGATGCTCTGGAAGGAGACACCCTTAGAGAAACAGGACATGTTTCACTACGTGCATTTCATCTGTGTTTCGGAAGCACTTCTTTGTTCATGTGAACCGTGAAGAGCTTACAAGCTCCACCCCTGGAAAGGAAACCCAAACATTTAAGTGCACGCAACACGAGTAGAGCAGATAGCTGTGGGGGAAAAACACCAAACAAAGGCATTTAAGTCTGTTTTTGTTTGCGTATATGTTCTGTGTTTTATCCAGCCAATCTGCTGTGACCTACAGTAATTAAACAATACAAGTTGTGTGTTTTTGGCTCAGTGAGCAGACAGTGTTTCTCCTGGTTGCTAAGGAAACAGACAACACCCTCACTTGAGACCTTCAGGTGTGTTCAGTCCCTCAGTGCTGCAGAGAGAGCAAACACAATCAGCTGATAAAAACATGCACACAGTTTGACAAACAGATAAAGAAAACCCTATGTTACATTATTTACAGGAAGACAATAAAGATGTTGTGTGAGTGCTGACATTTCATTTCTCTCCACAGACCAAACACTGCCTGAACCTACGGGCAGGAAGCGGTCGTTAGTGGTTTGTTATGTGGGGGTCATGTTAGCACACGTTACCTCTCTCTGCATTTACCACCTCGTGTTCCCCACATAATAACCACTTATTAGTCATGACAGTGTAATAACTTGATTTGTATGTCTTAGACCAACAAAAGGATATATTAAGGAGGTGTGGAGCTGAGTCACGAATCAATCAAAAACAGTCTAACTTTGAATTATGAGGTACTGGTATTAAGTCATTATTTAGCTGTAGTTGTTGAAAATATAATAAGAGACACATACATATGTCTTTTTGAAGACTCTACTTTTTATTGGTTTATGACTAAGTGTATGTGTAAAAGTAAGCAGACTGCACATTTTATATATTGGTGTTGGTTATTTTATAAACTTCACATCCAATTTTTATCATTCCTCTCCCATTTCTTTAATTATTTATTCTGTACATTTTTTTATTTTTACTCATATGTCCTTTTACTGCCATGATTACTTCTGATTAGATGCCAAGCTGCATTTTGTGTGAAATAAAAATGTGATATTTTAGTAATATTTCTAAATGTATATGACAATGAGAGCCCACCTTTCTTTTCTTTTAGATGGATCAGACATGCTGAGAAATAAACTAACTTTGATCCTGAAGGTGTAAACAAAAAATCTGATTGTGGGAATTTCCAAGAGCTGGAAACTCTTGCTGGGCTCTTTATTCTTCTTAGGAGGTAAAAACCTCATGCGGCCTTCTTGTCAAAATAACAATTTTGTTCTTCAAACCTGTTTTAATGAGCAGGTAATGTAATTGATATTTGTTTAAATTATATAGAGGTTTTTTCAAAGGTAAAGTAGGAAGCCCCCTGTGGGTCACGAGTCTCATTAGACAAGTCCACCAATGATAGAAAAAGGATGTTTACAATGTCTGGGGCTTAAAAGGGGCCAGAACGTGGTGAAGGGTAAATAGGCAGCAGTGTTGAGCAATGGGTCTTCCTGAAGGTTACAACTGAGGGCTATAACACGAGATGTTGCATTTATGTTTATAGGAGATGTCTTTCTGCTCTGCTGTCAGCACAAACTGGATTCAAGAGAAGTGGGCGGGGCAGACTATAGGTCTCTTTGTGGCTAACGGCTTCACTTGTGGTGAGCAACAGGGAAGCCTTGTGTGCTCCCAGCTGTCTGCTTTGCTCTCGGTGAGGCTCATTGCACACCACTGGAGGAAAACTGTTCCTGGAAACCCGTCCTCCTGGGAAAAATGCATTCGATAAATCTCAAGCATGGTGCAGCTAAATGGCCAGCCAGTGTACATATCTCTATTCTGATCCTCACTTAGCACATGCTGGCGTAAGTCTTTTCAAAGTTTGACCTGGGGCCCACACAAAGGTTAACAGGGAATCCATATGCTGCAGTGGGGCTGTTAAACAGCAGCTCTCTTGACCTGCAGGAAGCTACTTCAACCACTGAATCCATTTTACAATATGTCTGACTGAAGTGAACATTGGCTCCTTCCTTTGATCAGAGCAGTTGCATAAACCCCCATGTTTGTTATTGCAGTGTCTGTTCTGCGGGGGGGAAGCACATAAGCCTTTCCCAGTGAGCAGTGGAGCAGATCTTTCTCACTGGAGGAGGGGGTGTTGAATCCGCTTTCAGCTGCATAAACTCCCACAACCAGCTCATCGTCCAACATCCGAACAACCAGATGTGGGATTTACACTCAAAGGCCTTATTTCCGCCGCACTTTCCCTGACCTTTTAAGTGACTGTCATGAATTTTGATCTAAGGAGGATCTGAGTTGCAGTAACAGTCTGGAGATGTGAGACAGGAACAGACAGCTAGAAAGAAAAAAAGACCACAGAACTGCTGATCAACATTTTTACACCAGGAACCAAAGCCACATGATGCAGTTGTTTTTGTGTCAGACTATGAACACAGTTGTAAATAATTTCAGAATGGGATGTAAGCATTTCGAATCAATAGCGATTACTTTGCTTGTTTGATTATCACTTTGGCCGAAGAGCTGCTGTGAGCGGGATTACTGAGCATTAAGAGCAGAATGTCAATATTTTCCTCTGAGCCATGACTGACATACATAAGGCATAGTTTGATCTGAGAGCAATGACCTCAACTAACTTCAGAATCAAAATACTTCACTGGAAATAATGGATGTGGGTTATTATTCTAATTCAGCGTAAAAGTGTAGAGTACAATTATTCTTTATGGTCTGGATCATCTGAAGAAATTATTTTAAAAAACATTAATTTCCTGTTATTAATAAAGCTGTTTTGATGTGTCCCGACCAAAGGCTCTTGGTCCATCAATCACATGCCCACAAATGAATTGTTGGCTTTAATTGAACACTCATAACAGATATCATTAGAAGTCTAAGCTCTGCTAGTCAGATGTTATATTCATTACAGCCCACACCATAAAGATGAAACAAGGTTTTTTTTTTCTTGCTGGGGCCTTACTAATGACTGGATTAGATAATACATTCTTGTTATGACAGATGCACAAGAGCCAATGTCACTGTAAACATTAGAAACTCTGATTTCAACAACAATTACCAACACATTAGTTTTCTATACCTTCCGTACAATACAAGTTAATAATTTGACCTTTAATTGTGACGGAAAAGGGATTAGGATCACAGATAATAGCAATGGCTCAATTGCTATTCAACGAAACAAAATATTTCTTATGAAGGGGATGTCGATGGTGCTGAGGTTTCAACTTAATCAGGTTTCATCCTCCTTGGAGTTTAAATATCGACAGAAGATTCATGGATATCTTGACTTAAAGGTCCCATGTCATGCTTTTCCGGTTATTAACCATCCCCTTGTGTGTTATGAAGGTTTTTATGCATGTAAACGGTCTGCAGAGTCACAAACCCTTAAAGTACACCCTGTAGCTCCAACAAGCCGTTTAGGAGAGTAGCATGAAGCTGCAGCGTCGGAGACTGTAGTTTCAGGACCGCACTCCTGGGACCCTAGGGAAGGAGTTTACACTTATTTAACCCCACCCCTTCTCCCAAAAACTAAATTAACATTTGTGTTTTCTTTAAACAAAATATACATCTAAATGTCTACAATATACATTTACAATTATAAATAGATTATATCATACTACAATATATATAGGCTATATATATTTACGTTGTATGTCAAATTTGATAAGAAAAATATAAAAGACTATCTTTTTACATCTGACATACAAAATATATTTGTTATTAAAAAACAAACATAATAACAACAAATTGTTGTTAATAATAATAATTTAATTTCTGTAAGAAAAACATATTTTCATGCATTTTTAGATCGTTAATAACAAGCATTACAATTTATAAAGTGACTCGCTGTGTATGAGACTCAATACTCGCTGGTTGTAGCTTTTGCGGGCATCCAATTTGCTATGTGGACTGCGGTCCTGAAACTGCAGTCTCCGACGCTGCAGCTTCATACTATTGGTTTAGGACAGAGAGTGAATACACATACTATACAGAGATGCTGTATGAGAAACCAATGTGAGTTTGGAAAATTGCACAATATAAATATATTCTAGTAGACCTCAACAATGGAATTATGATCAGTAGAAATGGCCATGATGAAATGGACCTTTAACTTTCAAGATAATTTGATGATCAGGTGAAAAGAAGAACTTTACCTTGAAGTCTGTGCTGAACACATCTCAGGGGTCATCAAAATCATTAGAAACCATCTTCCTAAATATTTCAAAAGCAAATTATAACCTCCTGTATCCGAGACATTAGCCAGATGCGCATGTAATTATAAAAGCAAAAGAACAAAAATGTGCAACCAAAATGTGTTATCTATTTAAATAATAAGCCAAATCTGGTAACAAAAGTCCCATAGATGCCCTGTGATCAAACACACTTCAACAGTTAAAACTGTGACTCATTCACAGAGAGAATGGTTACAATGACAAATAAACAATTTTAATTGCAATACATCAAAGGACAGTTCCAAACAATTCTAACCAAGAATAATCAAACACTAATTAACATGTGTTATCGTCTGTCACAAGACAAAGCTCTACAAATATGACATGGAAAATAGAATTGCTTTATTATCTGAGCAGGAGACAAAGAGTCTCCTTCTCGTATCGTCATTGATTGTCTGGGGGTGTGTAAGAGGCCATAAAGCCCAAGTCAAAGCTGGTCGACAAGCACCTGTCTAATCCTGCTGATCATAGCAGCATTGTCATTATCTATGGGCCCTTGCCTATGACTGTAATTAGAACTGCCTTGGGTGATCTGAAACACAGATGGTACTGGGAGACTAAGCAAACGGGAGCAAGGTAATCGTTTGGGGCTGCAACAGCAGACAAATCTTTAAAGAGATGAGCTGACTGAGGCTAAACACTCAAACAATGTAGTCAGGGTTATCCACTCTGATCACATTTACTGAAGCTTCTTCATTCCACAGATAGACTGTCAAGAAAACCTCCTTAGCTATGTTTCAGTAATAGGTAATCTGATGGACCTGAAATGAAATTCAAGCATGTGAAATGCGGTTAATTGAATGAAAACAATGACTGTTGAATCACATGAAGTCTTGTCCTCTTTAGTATTTATTAACCCCTTCAACCTCGCCCAACTCAGCCATTATTCAGTCACGTGTTGTGCACCGAAGCATCATTCAAACACAAGTAATTTCATCAGGATCCCACAGTTATTTCTGGTTTTGAGTGCCATTCTGCATGTACTGGTGTTTCATCAAAGTTTTACCTGAGCTGAGGTTTCATTGTCTGCGCTATATCAAAATAGTTGTCCTTTACATAGGGGTAGGCCACTTTCCTTCTGATTTATTGGGCAAAAATTCCATAAAAAGCTTTGAGCCTGTGTCCTGAGGGAAAACTAGCTTTCTGAACTCGGGTCTGATCACAGGAGTTTCTATTAGTTGTTGCAGATTACGTCCCTTTAGCCGATGAAGGCTTGTTTCAGCAAATGAAAAACCTGCTGCAAAACCTGCGATTCCAGAATGGCAATAAATGCAATAAAATGTGACAAATGTTGCATGTGACAATATTGTAAAGCATTTTAGGGACTGATTAGCAATCATGTGTTGCAAATAGTTTAGCCTGCTAACCCTAGCCAAAGGTTGTTCTCTTAGAATTGCTGCAATATACCAGCATTGCGGTCACAATCTCAATTGGGATGTTCAATATTAATGAGTAGTACTCCTGGTTAGAGTTAGGGTTATACACGATAGCCATGCTCGTTTAGTGAGAGGTGCTTAGGACTGAGAGGAAAGAGCTGCAGAGATGGGCGGTATTTTCAAATTCAGTTGAGTTGTTTTTGCCAACCCCAGCTTTAGATACAACGGTTTCCTCACAGTCTCAGGAAGTATAGGGTTTGGCTCAAACCAAGCTGACGTAATACAGAAACTCCCTGCAGCGAAGTATACCTTGAGGATTATGAAGCACTTAAAACTTAATAAAAGGATCATAACATAGATTTATGATACTCACTCAAAATGAACAGCTCCCTGTTTTAAAGCTAAGAGTAGGAGGTAAAATGAAGTTCTGGCCATAAACGCTTATCACATGGTCTTTATCAACCAATTGAATTTGTTTTAGTTTCAGAGGTTGGGAATTAACTGTCATGCTCAATTTCTAAGTCATAATGGGAAACAAAAACATGCCAAGTTTGAACATCTGCATTTAATGGCATTTGAGGAAACACATTATGTCTGATGAGGACTTTGTCTACAGTCAAACAACCAAGAAGTTGAGTTGTGGTTGTTTGATTCAACTTTTTTTTTAAACAGCACTTTTGCAATGCAAGGACTTATTTTTTGTGATTTTAATAATTCCACATGATGTTTTGTTTGGCATTTAAAAATGTGCATCATCCAGGGGTGAACGCCTCCACTCTCTTGCTTTTTGGGTGCAGGTGTGAAGGATCTTTGCAGTCACAGCATGGAAAAGATTAAAGAAAATTTAAAGTTTAACAAGAGCACCAGCCATATGACTGGGTTCAACCGACACAAGTCAGCTTTTTGCATACATCATATAAAGATGTACGGTATGGGCATAACACAAGTACAATTTTCCTTCAGTGTGCTTTTCGTTAACCTACAATTGCCATGTCAGTCCTCAAAATCAGCCAGCCCATAGATCCTCCAGACAGGAGACTCCCAGAGAACATAGCAAGAGAAAACTCTCCTCCCACCTCTCCCTCTAGAGCTATGCAGGCCAGGCTCTGTAGATCCAGCCTCACTGGGCTCCAGCATTGGGGGAAGGGACTAAGTTAACATATGGCTTATTGTGCATTGTGGGCCATGCTTTCAGCTCATCATCAACAATGCTTCTTATCTGGCACAGAACCATGCTGGATTGCTGGGCTGTTAAATTGCACTGCAGACTTTTATAAACAAAGTATCCAGTTTTGGTTTTCTGACAGACTGACCCATATTCTGACTATGGAAATAAATCGCTCTTCAGTATGACACAAAACTCCCCAAAATCCCTGAGTTAATGTCATCGAGTCTCACCACCTTAATAACAACGTGTGTAAAACTTAGGTAATCACATCGGCTGTTACACCCGCAGACAGCTGCTTGTAGAGAATGATGACTAGGCTACCTGTTTTATAACTATGTTTGCTGTATAGGAAAATGTGTTGCTGGCACTATGTGGCTCCATCGCGTGTCAAGCAAAGCGGTCCGCCACAGTTTGGTGACGCAAGAGGAGCTATTAATATCTCAGGAACGGGATGTTCTCGCTTCAGCATTGGGGTCATTCGAGGATAAACCGCGCACATCCCATGTATACGGTGCCGTTACGGCGAGCGTAACGATACGACGTAAATTACGCCGAGAAGTTTAAAGGGGGACACTGCCATTTTTCGTTTTTCAATGCATAGAGCCCACCACCCTCGCACCGGGCTCGCGGACAGTCTGGTTCATGCAACATGCACCCTTAAGTCTGTGAGGAGCCTCGCCCACATGTGAACCCGGTGACTGGTGGAGCGCACTGTAGTCCAGGCGGTGTAAACAGGCATGTGATGTAACACTAGCTCTCTTTGGAAATCTTGTGTTTTGAAATTCACCCTGGCCAGCGCCGTATATACTGATTCTATCTATATGGCGCTGAGCCTGGCTATTTTCCTGTTGAACTCACTCTGTCCCACTTTAGATTTAAACAGACAGTGGCCATGTACTTGATGAAGACTATTAATGCAATCAAAATATACTAAAGTACTACTATACTAATGGAAAGATGGAGACATGTCATATGCCTTAAAAAAAACTACGCTCAACCCTGAAAGGACAAATCAGACACAAGATGTTTATTTATGCAACCCAGTGGTCTCTAATTAGTAGTCTATACATAAAGTAAAGACAGACTCCTAGGGAAGAGTTCCCCCCAGAAGACCCAGCAGTTTTGTATAGCAAAGGAGGTCAGACTGTCTGTATAGTAGATGTGTATCCTCAATGCCAATGAAAGGTTTATTGATCCTCAACAAATCATTTGATTGATGAGGCGATCCATACACAAATTATCTGCTAATATAATCATGTAATCCAGTTGCTTTTAAAGCAAAAAATAGGTTTGAGCTTCTCCAATTTGACGATTTGCTGGTTTTCTGAGTTGTATATTGATACACATTGAATTTCTGGGTTTTGTAAGATGAAACAAACCATGTTAAGAAGTTATTCTGGGTTCAGGGATATTATGATAAACATTTCCCAGTACTTTCTTAATGAGTAATCAGGAAAATAATCATCAGTTGCAGTAAGTTTGCATTATGTTGATGTAGAAATAACCATATCTAAATATATATACAATCTATTTTTCTTGCTGTAATATTGAGCATGCTTCCAGGTTATTACTCGTGGATGACGATCTTTATAAGTGCCTCTGTTGAATGGCCTTAGAATAAGAGACCCTCATCTCTATAGCATCAGTGTGACTAGTTAATGTAGCGCCTCCGGACTTACCACCCAGCTGAATGGTGTGTTTCAGACTCAGGTCCCTTCACCAATGCCTGCGAGGCACATGCACCGATCAATGCATTCTGAATAGGTCCACTACTGACCAGCAAATGAGTGCAAAAACAAAACTGTGTCCGCTTTACTTTGCTCTTTTGAGCTGTATTGTGTGGAGTGGACAAAGCCACCATGCTGTGATGTAGAGGAACAATGATGGCAGTACATAGCCCAGGCTCAGCGTCAGCCTATGGGTCAAGTGAATGACGTTGATTTTAGCTTGTGATTCTGTCCTCCACTCTACATGCATCACGGTTGTCACGTCCACGTCATAGGACAGAGTATAGTGGCTTGAGAAGGCTCTAATGCTTTCAAATTATGCAGCAATTCAACATGTTCCATCAATGAGTGTTGGGGAGCACTCTGTTCTGTGGTGGTGTGTTGGTGAAGCAGCACAGAGGCGGGGGAGGCAGGCAGGATTAACATACTGGTGAAAAAGGCTGCCTCTGTTGTGTGGCTGAACATGGACAGCCTCGAGGCACAAGCAGAGGGAGGATGACAACCAAATTGAACTCCAGCTTAAACAACACCTCCCACCCTTCTGTGAACTGATGCAGTGACCCCCTCCTTTAAGCCTCCACCCCCTCGATGCAAGGTGCCTCACAGAGCATCAAAGAGTTTACCATGTTTCCTCTTCTTCTTCCTTCCAGTCTAAACTTGCTCGTTGTTGTTGAAAAAGGATGACACCATTTCACAAATAGGACGCTTAATCACGTTTGTTATAGAAGTATTCATGGCATGCGTTGACAACAAATATATTGACGTGCGATGTAACCGGATGATTCGTATCATGTTTTTGTACAGATTAAACAAATATAATATATAAAGATGTGAATTAGTGAGTTCTAGTGTGTTACCTTTGTAGTGAGACAGGATAGCATATTACCCTTTTTTACAGACTAAGCTAAGCTAAGCTAATGGCTGCTGGCTGTATCTTTATATTTGCCCAACAGACAGAAACATTGTATTGAGGTCCCTATCTAACGCACAGTAAAAAAATGCATTTCGTTTTTTTTTTACCATAATGTTGATTACTTGTATTAAAAATGAGGTTTCATTTAGCTTACCCCTGGTAAACTTAGCAAAATCAGATCTAGAACAATTAATTATCAAACGCTTTTTTGATTGTATGAGACTAAAACGGGACAGTTCACTGCATCATATGGTGTGTCTTTACTGTGAGAGGAGGTATCATGTTTCCTCAAAGAGAACACCCTGTCCTTTTTGCACTATAAATCCTGACTAAATAAAGATGGATGTTTTGTTGAGAATAGCATGCAACAGGAGCAGGGACATGTGATCTTATCTGTACATGTGCAAGGTAATTATGTGGCTTTTACTTTTGTACTGAGTCTTAAAGATAAGGACCAATGAAACTGTAACAAGTGTAGCCAGGTCACACTTTTCCTACATCAACAGGTAGTTTGGACTTGTTTACTCAGCTCAGCTACGCCTGACTGACTCATTGACCTTATGTGATTACTGCATTCATACACGCTGTACCTGTTCTTTTCCTTCTTCATCCAAAGCAAAGAAAAGAGGAACAGTTTTTCATGCAGCCTTTAGAAACACCAGCATATGTGAGCCACATTGTTAAAAAGAATGGGTGTTAGGTTTAGGCTACTAAAACTGCTACTGCTACTCTTTAACACCTGTAAAACGTCTTCAGTCTGACTAATCCTGTTTTTCTATACAGGTGAAATTGCAGCCTATTTTGACATGATTAGTCATAGGCCCCAACTGTTGATGTGTCACTGGGGGATGAGAAAGCTGTGGATCAACAACAAAGAAGAGAGACAGCATACTATTCATAAGTATCAAGTCTTACCTGATACTTACAGGTCAAGCGTCTTTGAGCACCTGTAAAAGCGCTAACAAATTAAATCTATTATTATTATTATTATTATCATTATTACCACTCAGATAACTTACATGTATTTGAATCAGGTACGTGTCTCTGATTAACATGAAACCACAAGTTAGATCTGTATTGTTTTCTCATAATTGAACAACAGATAAGACACATGATATTTCCAGTATCAGTTATGTAACAGTTACATAACCTAAATTGGTTTATTACTTCTTCTGTTTGACAAACGTTTGTTCATTTTCGATTCAGGGAAGTTCAGAATGACCTTGCAATGTCAGCACTAGATTCAATCATTCCCAAAAGGAGATTCTTAGTCAATAAATGATCTGGGTTTATGAATAAAGTGGATAGTTCAATTGTCTTTGCCATGCTAATGGTTAACATTACATTTTTAACAGGTAACAGGTCAAAATAAATGTTTCCATTTGTTTGGGCCTAAACTTTGGCCACTTCAGATTATGAACATGATAACTTTAATCTTTAGGATATAAGCATTTTCTATTTGACAATGTTAACATTTAGCTTAAAGCACAATTTTACACAAATAAAGCCTCACAGATCTGCTAGCATTTCTGTACCTCGAGTCTTGTTAAAACAATAGCTTACATTTGGTTTTCATAGCAACTTGAACAAATATTTCCACATTTTGGATCACAGGCCTACACTTATTAGCTTTCTCTCCTAAAATTAGATGAGAATAACACTCTGATATTCACTCTCACTCCTCAGTCCTAAAGCTAAACAATCCAACCAACAAAAGCAACAGATGCTGGCAAACCAGAGGCAGAGTATGGCAGGTAATTCCCTCACCAGTAGCAGGGTGTATTTTTTAAGCAATGGCCTCTGGTTTTTGGGGTAACAGACTTTCGGAAAAATATACAAACTTTTGTCGTTTCAAAACAAAAGGTAGTATCCAAGCAAGGCTTCACAGAGCTGCTAGCATTGCTATTAGTCTTCTTAAAATGTACTCTAAATTAATGTTTTTGTTTCTTGACTTTACAAATTCCAAAAATTGATTTTGTTTTGTTTTTGACCTGTGAAAGGACATTAAGTCCTGGGAGTTTATGTTTCCCTTGTTTAACATAAAAAAATAAAATACTCTGCCTAAAGTTAAGACATCTCTGTGTTTTAGCCAAGTGTGGGGAGAAACTCAGGTCGGCCTAAGGTCAACGTCTGAACATCACCACCTGCTGCAGAGAAGAGAGGACTCTGCCAACAATTTATATCCACTTGTGGTGTTTCGTGCTTATATAGATCATTATTGTTTTCTCTCCCTGGCTTAAGAGTCTGACCTTGACACGACACCCCAACCAGATTGTTATAGTGGTCAGGCTGTCCTGTGCTTAAATAGGATCTCTCCCATTACAAACAGAAGTTCAGAGACCAATCACACCACTGTTCCTGCCTGAGAATGTTATGTGAGTGCCAGACAGGGTGTTGTTTGGACAATGTGCACTGGGGGTTGGTGCTGGGATGTGGGAACATACAAAAGGTCTCTTGAATCATCACATTGCTGCTGCAGCAAAAAGGAGAGACGTTTCACCATTTCCCTCTGAGTGACATTTCTCATATTTGTTTTAAATGATCACTTCTACAGCTGCTTATTACCTTTGGAGAGGTTTAGCTTGTATAAGCTGCAGCTGATTTCCTCACTCTTCTCTCTTTTGGCCTTCTTGTGCTTGATGCCTAGTGTGAGTTGATAAAGACTTGCAGTTTCCACACAGCTCTGGGAAATAACCCTGTGAAAGAGGAACCGTGCCCTCTTGTCGTGCTCTCGTTCTAAGAGATCGCCAAAGCAGCGCATGAAACACAAGAACACCACGTTTTGTGGTGAAAGAATATGTAAAATAATACAGCCAGATGGCCTTCTGAATGCCACATCGCCTTGCTCACGCTGAACACTGGGAACTTTCTAGTGTGGGCTTTTGTGCACAGTGCTGAAAGTGTGCATTCATTCTCACAGGAGAGCATCAGCTGCGGCAGGAAAGCAGGTCTGATCCTGTATCGGCAGAGTGCGAGTTTATTAGTACACTTAATTAAACTTGCCTATTTTTTGTTAATTGGGCTAAGCTTGAAGCTGAATAAATAAGAGATGAAAATCCGTAATTGACTACAATGCTCACTGAAAACATTATGTACTACATTTTCTTAAGCAATTGCATCCTTTTTTCCTAGAACATTGGGGTTAATGTAGGTGCAGGGGGGTAACAAGGACATTCATCCGTGTCCTTTGCTAATAATCAATAGCATCAGCTGGTTTGTATTCTGCCCGGACTTTGTAACTATATTCTATTTTCCACATCGACTGGCTTCTGTGTTTAGAAAACTCTTAACTTAAAAAATAATACAACTTTTATTGATTTATTTTGAACGTCTGATAATGTTTATACTGACCAGCTGTGAAACTAGCATCATGAACAGAAGGATTGCCTAAAAATAACAAAACCTCCATATAACACAGTTTTGACTCTTTCCTCCCCACAATGGTGTCACTTGTCCCTCGCTGGAGGATAAATTGAAGAAGACATTGCCTGTGGTGGCTGGCTGGCTTTCAATTGGCAGGGACCACCGAGTTGCTCAGAGGATTGTTTGAGGTAAATTGCTACTTTGCTGAAAGGAAGCTGCCATCTTTTAAAAGGAAATGCACAAGCTGTTGATGTTACAATGAGCAGAATATCTCTCTCGAAATAGGTCCTAATCACAACAAATCTATTAATGAATGTTTTTTTCGAGTTGTTAAAATAGCTATTGTAAATCTGTCGTCATATATGCATTTATGTATTCAAAATAATTGAGCTCTTCAAAACAAAACTGTACAAAGGCTGTGTAGAAGATTTGTTTTGCCCATATGTGGAATTTTAGCAGATTTGGCAGTAAGAAACATTCACGCGCTTTGCTGGGGCATCAATTGGTTGGTTGGCCTGAGGCCCCAGAGTGTGTTGATCGCTCCAAGAAGCTGACACAACAATATCAGTATCAGGGACATCTTGTTGATGATGAACTGCAGTCCATTTTGCAGACCCAAGCTCAGTTGCTTTTGAAAATATATTTTGTAACTTCTTGTAACGTCATGTGTGATTGGATTACATGTTAAAGGTTTAATCAGTATGGTTTTATTGCGATTCCCCTCAACAGGTTGGTTAAAGTCAAAAGTGTTGCACATTCAGGGTATAAAGAGGAAATGTTCTAATGTAATATTTCAACACAGTTTATATCTTCTTGCATCAACTAATACTTTAAAAAAAGCCAAACTTGCTTTTGCTTGACCTAAAAAAATGATGACTAATCAAGTAGCAGACAATTAATCTGCAGCAATTCTGAATATAGATTCCTAATTGCAATTATTTCTTAAGATTTGCAAGCTAAAATGACAAAGGATTTGTTTGCCCTTCTGTGTTTTAAATAATTGAAAAATAAATACCGTGAACTTTTGGACAAAATACAGTAGCCTATACATTAAAAAAAAAAAATCTTCAGAAATAAAAATAAAGTGTGTCACAATGAATTGCCTGACTTGCAGAATAATGACAAATGAATAATTAGTTGCATCCATAACCAACAGTATGCACATATATATCTTTTGGGGGTCAAATAAGGCAAAACATCTGTACATGAATGCAGGCGTGGAGATGATGCTGCAGAATACTCCAGTCCTAGAATAATGCATGTGCTCTTCCTAAAGGTCTCTGCAGTGCATAACTATGTCGCTTGAGAGATACATCATCTGAATGCATGGAGGCAACCTGTGGTGAAACTTCCAAGTAACTCGTGTTGTTCGGTGCATTTGGGGACACGCTGCACCCAATGAATGAGCTTCTCCTCTGACGGAGCTGCCGAGCGCTGCCGGCCGACACGCCCCCAGCATGGATACAAGCAGCAGGAAGGACTGGCGCTCAGGAGACACTCGCTATGCTGGAGAGTGTGTGAAGCCGCGATGGGAGTTAACACTTCCAACTTTGTACAGGTCCTGTCACCGCTGTTGTTGCACTAAACAAATATTCTGGGGTTATCTCTCTTTTGCTCCGAGTGGGCTTGCCTGCATTTTGTCCGAGGCGTTTCTCTCGCAGGATGTTGATGATATTGGAAAGCCGGGTAAGATCATAAAGTCAGTTCTCTCTGATGAGAACGACCTCCTCCTCCTCCACCTCCTCCTCCTCTCCACCACCACCACACAAAGGGAACCACGGAACAAGTTGTTTTTCTCACGGAATCATTTTTTTATTTTTTGAATGTCATTAAGAAGCAGAGGGGGCTGTTTCAAAGACAAAATGGATCACTTTGCAGCAGAGTGCCTTGTTTCAATGTCCAGTCGTGCAATTGTTCACGCTCCAAAAGGGAATAGGGAGATTAAACCAGAAACCCCGTCCTCCTCCAGGAACGGAGAGGAAATGAAAGAACCTTTGGTGAAAGACAACTCCTCTCTTTTTGTGGTGGCGCGGATTCTGGCGGATTTTAACCAGCAGACTCCCAACAATGTTGCCGACCAGGCAAAAATAAAAGATGAGAGCATGCCGAACCTCATAGATGATGGAATCTCTGCCACACCTACCACCATCTCCGATCCTTCGCTCAAACAAAGAGGCAAAAGATCGCGAGGTCGAACTGAGCAAGAATCACCTCAGAAAAAGCACAAATGCCACTATTCAGGTTGTGAAAAAGTTTATGGCAAATCATCCCACCTCAAAGCCCACCTAAGGACACATACAGGTCAGTTTCATTGGATGCAAATGTTTGATGCTATGAATATGACTATGACTGTAGTTCCCATGCCTTTTATGAGAATGGATTATTCAAACTGAGAATACTGATAAGAAGGGTGGTTTCTATTACAATGAAAGCTGTATTTGAGTTGATTGACTGCTAGGTTTCCTCGAGTCATATGTACAAAAAAATCACGAGTCCACCAAAATTGGAATGTTTGACACACGCAGTATTTAAAGTCAGAATTGGTGCATAGTTACATATTTAGCATTGTTCCTTTAAGTTGTGTGAACTTTGCGAAATGTCCTTTTAATTTCGGGTGAGGGAGGGAGGGAGTCAAAAAATAGTGCCACTCCCACTCAAGCCTCGGAGCTTTGTCACTGCTTTCCTCTCTTTCCCCCTGCATTGGACAGCGGGCACAAAGCGAAACTGCAGTGCACTATGCAGAACAAAATCACACAGATCGGGTTTCCACTTCCCTTCTGCGCGCATTCAAGTAAACGTTGGCGACAGGTAAAATAAAACCATGCAATGCGCACATCACAGAATAAGCATGCAAAAAGTTTTCCAGATCAATCGAGAGAAGGGCTATCAAACGCGCTCCAGATCAGCAGTAGGCCTAGGCTACGCCTGACTCTCTTGATGGACCATACCTCCATATGTGCTTTGCATTCCTCAGGATAGGCTACTGAGAGGGGTGAAAGATGTAGATCGACTCAAATTGAGGGGGTTGATATGTGCCGTGCGGTCGCCTGTCTGCCCAAAGCCCCTTTGTTGTGATGTGCCACACCCCCGCTAGACAGACTGCCAGCTGATCTGGCCAGCAACAGACTCAGCTAGCTGAGCCTCGACTGAGGAGCCTCTCCTCCCCTCTGTAGACTGCAGCTCTCACTCCCTCTCCCCATCGCTATCCTCCATGCTTCACACACATACATACACACACACATCATCCTGACAGCCCAGAAACACTTAAGAAAAGCCTGGTGTGAGCTTGACCCATATTTGAGTAATGGAACATTCTAATTTCAAATAAATCTATGCAAGAAAATACACATTGAGCAACCCACCCCCCTTTTTCTGCACGATTCACCCCTCATTTGTCTCAGTATTAAAATGTGTGACCCATGCTTACAGGGGAACATTCTTGTCTCATTGTCTATTCTTTCTCTCCGCCTGCCTTTGTATCAGGATACACTCCCCTGTCTGGCTTTCTGATTGGTTTGTGTCCTTTTATCACTAGATTTTCATATGGGTGCCATATGTGATTAAACTATAACTGAAAGTACACACCATAGGCCTGTTATATGGTAAATTTCATTGAATACGTTGGATATTCCTGCTGGTTTTGTTGTATTCAAATCCTGTTAGATTAATTATTATTAAGAATTACACAACCGTTTGTTCATCTGCTTCATCTTGGTGCAGTTGTGTCTATCAGTATTTGGGAAAATCAGGGGTAACACACTGATTTGACTTATGTATGTAAATAAAGTACGCCAATAATGCTCCAGGATCAACCTTATTGGCTTCCTTGAGGAAATGCAATGCCTTTGTCTTCGTGTGCAGTTACAGTCTATCAGCCCTTCTATTGCCTCTTTTTATTTTGAGCATTTTCTTTTTTTTGGGATGCAGTCCTGTGTTTGGTTCTGATTGGTTTTTACACTATCATTTCTGATAATGAGCACAATTTCTGCTTATTTGATTGGATATTCACAGAACGTGAGTCATCTCACTTCAGCTGCCTGGTCTCAGCCAAACTTGCAGCAGTGCTCCCTGTGCTCGCCCCCCCCCCCCCCCCCCCCCCCCACCCAGCCCTGACCATGTGTTTTTTGTGCAGGTTTTTTTGCTCCCCATAAGCCCTGCCCTTGTCTCTTTGCCTATTAAGCGTTTCCTTTCGCCCGCCTCTCTGTTTGGATATGCTCCCGCGTCAGGCTTCTTGATTGGTCAGTGTCACATGAATTCTGGTAATAATGGCTCTTTCTGCTTATTCGATTGGATAGTCCCATAATGTGGGTCATCTGAGTTCAACCAGGCTGCCTCGGCCAACCTTGCAGTGCTTTCATAGAGCCAGACTCTCGCAGTGTGCTTCCCTTCAGCCCCTACTAGCAGAGTCAGGAGAGAATAGATTCCAGCCCAGTCAGTCCCAGACAAACATCGCTATCTAAGTGAAGGGGGAAACACTGCTGCAGACTCTAAACAAAGAAACAGGCGTAAGCCAGCCTCACTTGACCTCTGTAATCTCAGCGTTTGCAATAAGTGTGTGAGATTAATTATTTGAGTGTAAGAGGAACTGAAATCTGAGCTAGCCTACATTGTATTTCGTAGGAAAATCTATTCTGTTAGTAGCCTAAATGAACTTCACCTACTAGTAATGTCTTCGATCTTATTTTAAGCCATGCAAGAATGTTGCTTTATTTTAGGTTATGATGTTTGTCATGATGTTTGGTGGCCATAGCTTTTAAGAAACTATGTTTTGTTAAATTCAGATTCAGTACCAGCGGATTGCATATACATTTTAGCAAACTACTCAAAAATGTTCAAGTGCAAGTTCTCCTAAATTAAAAACTACCTTAGCCAAGAAGATAGTTTCATCTTCATTTGGGTCTCCTGATGATATATTTCCTGTTTGCAGTTCTTGACGTAATAAAGCAATGTACATTTGAAAAATTCAAATTCAAAAGCAATGGGTTTTTAAGGAAAACAATGTACTTGAGACAAATCACAGACCCCTTATGTGTACATTTTTCATTATATTAAAGGCCTGTTGATTATCCCAAGTAACTGGGAACTATCTATTTAAAGATAATACAATGTCATTGATTTACGGTGCACAAGTAAAGATGGTTTCCTTTAAGATTTGTTCTCAAAGCCAGATGTCTTTCAGTTTAGGAGGGTCACCAGGATGCAGCAGACATTAGGGAACACGCTGCATTTAAAGCATCATTATGCTGCGTTGAGTTTGATGGCGAGGAATCCTACACAGTTAAGGGGTCTAAGGTTACCAGACCGCTTTTGTCTGATCTCCTTTTGTGTGAGGTGGGGCTTTTCTCCAACACATATACTTGTTCTGCAGTATGGAAAATGCAGTCATGTATAACATAATTACTCAGTTTTAAATGAAACGATAAAGGTTGCATAAATTAAAATGCTTTCTTAGGACTTTCCTCAGCACCAGCTGGTTTCTTTTTATACATGTTTTGTCGTCTCATTGTCTTAAGAAGCATAACTGACCCTAACGATGAAGACCCACTTTTCCAAGAGGGGTCTTGTAATGAAGAAGAAGTACATGGTGTTCTCTGTGAAGCCTCATTACTCTGCTGTGGTTGTGTAATGCAGACTGCCATCTCTAAAGAAGGGTGGCCTCTGACAAGCTCATTACAAGCCATGTCTTCTTCAGAAAGAACAGCCCTGGCCCTATATGCCCCCCACAGCTGGGCCTCACAAAAGGCCATCTTGTCAGTGTCCGGGACCTATTCGAAAAACTATTTGAATTACCGGGACGATCGGGGTCGATACTTCACAAAGACAAAGACCCTAATGACATATTTTACAGTTGGTTTGACGTTTTGTCTGGACCTCTTTTCTGTTCTGCTGGGGGTCGCTCATATATTGCGAGATGGCCGTAAATCCCTCTTCCGTCTGTCCTAAAAAACAAGTGGTACCACCTGGCAGAACATTTCCACTGCCATGTAGACCCAGTTATTCATGCGTGCTTTCTATTTTAAGCCAAATAACTGTGGTCAATGACACTTTTTTAAACGTGAAATTATCCGAAATTCCACATGGAAAAAATAAGCAGGAGTTTATGATTATATACACTGAATCTTTGCCAGTGGTTTTATATTTGGCTACACTGCTGCACAGTGTTCCTGTGTGGCTGGTGGCAGTGATGAGGTAGCAGGGTGGAGATTGGGGTTTTCCTGCTCTTGCTTGAGCCTGACCTTGGCACAGCGATGGGTAAAAACTCTACTGGGACACAAGAGGTCAGTGTGTCTACCTGCCACACCGCAGGATTTCCAACATCCCACCCAGTTGTAAAGCTGACTCCTTGTTTGGGAGATGCTCACAGTTTCCACCAGTCCCCATGACTCGGGTAACCCATGCTGTGGGCCGGACTGAAATATCTCAACTTTAGATATTGAAATGTGTACATTCATAATACACAAAGGATTAATATCTCTGACTTAAGTGATCCCCTGACAATATTATACAGACATTCATGTTCCTATATTATAAGTGTTTATGACTTTGGTTTCCCCTGATTTTCCTATTTTCTATTTCACTATGAAGTTGACATTGGTGGTTTTGACTGAAATGTCCCAACAACTAATTGATGGCCATGGAAATACATTACAGAACTTTGATACATTCCCCTCTGGATCAATGTAGTTACTTTGGTGATCCCCTTATTTATCATCTAGTGCTATAAATGAGTCAAAACTAGAATTTGTCCAGTGCTTTGGTTTAAGACCTGCACTGCAAAACTGATGCATTTCTCATCAACCTGACCTTTATTTTGTGCTTTGTTTGATAATTAGCATCTTATACTAAGCTATTTAGTAAGTGTCTTAAGTGGTTACTGCTTAACACCATATTTTAACATTGTCATTGGAAGCATATGAGCATGCAGACGTTATCATTTAGATGGAAGCACAATTATACATACCCTTATAAAAAGGACAGTTGTAGACTTGTTATAAATTGACTGATGCACTTCTTCTGCTTGATGGTGAGATTTTTTCATTTTGAGTGAAATCTGGTTGACTTGTGAAGGATATTTGTACCAGTACAGTATGTATTCCTTGGAAACAAGGTATTAATTAAATCAACTTAATCCACAGGATGTAAATAAAACCTAAGTGGAGCCACCATCTTGCCTGTTATAATCCTCTGGTGCCGGTTCCTGCTCCATGAAAGACTTCTCTGAGGCATGTGCTGGTGCACATGCTGCCCACATGCTATCCTATATGGACATGTAAGGGCTCACAGTGGGATAGTTCCTCGTGAATGCTGGAATGTAAATCTGATTTAACTGTGATTAAGCAACCAAGCATGCATTGTAGATACTTCTAACACTGAAAGGCCCCTGTCAGGCGGTTCCCTGGCTGTGTTGCTTTCAGTGGCCCACAGGGCTCATGTATTCTTTAGTCAGCTCTGGAGTAGTTCTATAAAAGCTGCTCTGTCTATCCCCCATCAGCCCCTCCCACCATTCTCCAACCTGCAAAGCAAAATAGGTGCTGAAGCGCCTTGTGTTGCGAGGCCGAGCCCCGGTCACGGCTTGTGGTGTGGTGTTGATTTACCAGCGGCAGGAAGAGAGGGATACAGACCTGTGGAACACTGATCTTTTGCAATTCTCCTGCTCAGAAACCACCAACCGCATCTCGCATGCAAGGCAGGGATCTGCTGTACAAAGATGGAGAATATACAGTGTGGCAGGGTGGGGGTGGGGGTGGGGTGAGATACCGGGATATTCACTTTCAATGCCCTCCATCGATGTAGGTCATTTATTCAGCTGCATCTCTAGCTAATCTGATTAACGTTAGAAGGGATGTGACCTCTGCAGCAGAGCACACCCCTGTTAGCTCTGCGCTCACAGGGTCCCTTCTGAGGGTTCATCTCTGACTGTTTCCTCTGTGTGTTGTTCAGCTCAGCTTGATGAGAGAGTTAAGCTAATGTCAATGTGTTATGTCTCTGGCTGGGCTTCTTATGTTCCCCATGGTTTGTAAGGTGTGTCTCCTTTCTCTACGTGATAAATCAGACTGTGGCAGACCACGACACACAGGGGTGTGGCCCTCAGCACGTAATGAGGAGTATTTTGTGGAGTCTCCGGGGAACGAGGGTATAATCATCTCTTCTGTGAGACATGAAAATATTTCTCTCCCACTCCCCGTCAGAGTATCAGGTATAAAATGGGACAGCTGGCACTATCTCCAGCCTTTATCTGCTCTTGTGGTGAGGCCTCTCACAATCTAGCAGGGCTCTGGCTCTTTGTTTAGTGCTGGCTAGTGAGGATATCTATCACATTTGAGATATGGTGTCAGACTCCTTCAGTGGAATGAGCTGGCTGTGAGGAGTCCCTGCTCCCACCTGCGAACACCCATGTATTGCCGCTGCTGTTTGCTTGTCCTATGTTAACCAGCGTAAGATAAGGAGACTGCCTGCAACACATCAAGGTTGCAGGTTGTTTTAGCATGCACTCAAGGCTGAAAGAAAGTGCCCACTCTAACTAATTGAGGCAAATGTGATGAGCTGGTCAATGCTGGCCAGCCACCCTTCCCTTCAAGAGTTAAGAGAATGAAGTAATGTATGGCTAAGTGTGTGCAGGAATCAGAGGGTCACACTCGACCCCACTGCACGTCTCTGGGGTGAATGTCAATAACCAAGGGGAGTGAGTTACGGTTAGTTTGCACAGCCTGTCTGATTGAAATGCATTTCAGGAGTGCCCCTCCTGCTGAGAGCGAGCCTGCTTCTATTGTTCACAACCTGACAGCTATAGGCCCACAAGGGGATGCATCCTATTCAACGGCAAGCAAGGTCCCTCTCAAAAACACAAAAAATGATAATAGATCAAATTCTCCCTGTTTTCTGAGCTTTCTTTCCAACAAGACGGTCCTCATCACCAGCAACTGACCCACCCACGGCTCTTTATTGCTGCGGCAGAGACAACTTATTCTTGTTTGCAACAAACGCTGAATGGAGTTTCTCAGAAAACAAGTTTTCACTGAGTTGTTTTGTTCTCCCACCTAGTTAATTTGTCATAGAAGAGCAGCCACGTAAACAGTTCTGATCTCAGATATGTTTCAGATCAAGCAGTGCTGTTGTTTTTCTTCTTGGGACAGACCACATAACTTTGTAAGCCTTTGTTGTTATTTTTGCAAGTATCAGAGCCTGCATATACTGCTGTGTGTGAACAATGAAAAAAGGAGCTGCAGAAGCTTTTAATGTATATTCTTTGTTCTGCACACAAATGTTAGTGTTCAGATCATCTTGGCACGTGATGTGTGGTGTAGAGGGATAGGCTGCGTACGGTTGGGTTAACCCTCTCTACTCCAGTGGTTTAGCCGAATGAGGCACTCAGCAGTCATTTTAGTATTACCCAAAATCCCATGGATGGTTGTCTGCTGGCTCCTGGTTGGTTACAGGTCATAGTCTGTTGTAAATATGCAAACAAATTACAGGATTGTGCTGAGCCCTGCCACTGGAGTTTGTGGTATCCCTCTTATTTCATGCTGCCAAGCTGACTGTGCCACTAAGCCAGCGCTGTAGTGAGGTAGCTGCTCCAACTCTAATGAGCTGTGATCCACAGTCTGACTTAGTTATACTTTCCCTACTCGAGCTGTTTGCTTGTAAAAGTCCTTGAAGGCTTAGTGTGACCCTTGTTTTCGTTATGAACCCAGTAAAAGACATTTCCTGTTCTCACTGTGCAGGCAGAGCGATCTCAACCTCAAGGTGATCTCTGATGTATCCACATGAACGGTGTTTTTTCCTATTCTCACTCTGCAGAGCTATTTGCTCTTGCTCTGATATGGCAGGCTTACACTAATGTTTCAACTGTACACTGTATGAGTTTGACTCATGCCTGAGGAGACACCAGGAATGTTATCTACTCTCGTTTAAAATGCTGGTAGCTGTTGTTGGAGCAGGTGACCGAGTTGAGTTTCTGTGCCGCTGCTCACGTCAAAAAGAGATTTGATCTTGCCCTTGCACACAGCATCCCTTACACCAGGGACACAAACCCTGATTCCATTTTCTGTTAACCAATTCTGCAGAAAACGAGGAGCCAAAGATTCCTAGATATGAATGAGAGACGTATGGTGGAAAAGAAGCAGAGATGAGCTGTTTATTTACTGACCCAGTGGCCTCAGAGAGAACAGTTGTATAACAAGAGTACCTGTGACATAATCGCATCGCCTTGGAGGGGGGGGACACTCGTACTCAGTAGGAATACAGTTTGCGTGCATGATGTAACTCACTTTGCGCGTAACTGGGTCACTGTGTTCGGAAAAAGCTTCCCCCGTTACCCCCCTTCGCCCTCTACAACTGACACATTCTGAGAAACTCAAACCACACCCTGGATGTGGACGCTGCCAAAAGATGGGATAACCAACTGGTGGGCCTAGCATCCCGATTGCCACAATGCCCTGCTGTGACAACACTGTAACTAGATGGGAATAGGAGCAGGGCAAGGAGAGTAGCTCGCAGCAGAGATGCTGAGTTATAGCTGCAGTCTCCTGAAATATCTCACAGTGCCATCCTCCAAGCTCAGAGGCTAATAACCCCTATACTTTTCATTCATAATTAAGCCGTCTGTTCCCTAAACCTCCTCATTGTTACCAGTAAATTGGTTTACACTCCTCTCATTGAAATCCCCATCCTCATGTTATGAAAGAATCACAATTAATTGGGGCATTGCATGTTTTTTTCTGTTATGTAAGTGAACCTTTGAAGGCTGACATTAAAGCAGTAGGATTTTTGATGCATATTCATATTGTTGACCTAAATGCCAAAAGCAGTTTAGGAGGTGAAAATGGGCAGCTTGTGTGTTAATTATCATTTTCTAAGAAGTCACTGAGCTCTAAATAATTTGATGCGTCTCGGTGAGTTGCTGTTGGATACCTGATGCTTCCACTATGAATGCATTACTGTATCAGGGCAGTAAGACTGGATATCTCAGCCTGCCTCTCTGGTGTCCTGTTAAATATTAATGTAGTTGGATCTGTTACACTGGTTATTGAGCCTTAAGCAGCTAAGCTCTACTTTTTTGTCAATAACTCATTTTGCAATGCCAGGTGACAGCTCATTCTGCTTCCCTTGCTAATAAGGCATGAAATCAGACTATCATGAGTCCCTTCAACAAGATGAGTGAAAAGATAAACCACCTCCTTTTATCCAGGGTTCATTTCAGGATGTGTGCGTAGTGTAAAACAACCAAAGCTCTTCTTTTCTTTTTTATTATAAGTCACGCAGGGCAGATGGTTTATTTGTGTTTACTCTTGCAGCAGAGTGTGAACCACATAGATGTTCTGGGAAAAAGGAGACAAGGATATGTGTGGTGTGTTTATGCAAATGTCTATATGTCAGTTACAGATTTTACATACACTAAGCACGCAGGAACTGTAGTGGGCAGGGCCGACTTAGTTTGTCTGGAGCTGAGGTGAGGCGTCAGAGGCAGAAACACAGACTGGGCTGTCTAGACTTGCTCTGTCTGTCTGCATGTTTTGTAACCATGCAGTATAGGGGGGAGGGACAGAGACTAGTGCACCAAGTTCTTGTTTTTGAGACTCACTGGCATCAGGTAGCATATGAGTGTTTGATGCTGAACAGCACTGTTTTCATTGTGGCCCTGAGGGAAACCGCAGAACAAAGAAAGATTTTGGCAGGCCTGTGATTATGTACTCATTTGTCATGCCACCTAAAAACATTCATGCATCTAGGTCTATTCCTTTTCATACCTCAAATCCTTGGTATAGACGTGCACATGTTGATTAAACGTTATTATTTTCATGAAATAACCATACCATTCAAAGAGTATGGAGGGCCGCCCTTCGCTATAAGAGTG